>NC_091288.1:82061406-82377378 GCF_032444005.1 Ranitomeya imitator
CCGGGTCCCTGAATACACTCAGACTCAATCTCCTCGCCGGAGGAGCCAGCATTCTAGGGGCTTATTTCAGCCGGGTCCCTGAACACACATACATGTGACCACACTGGCGCAAAGCACATAACATAAGACAATACTAGCGCATGGCCGTGCGGTCATGCGCAGTTTATATAGTTGCAGCACAGGAAGCTGCAACCGAAGTTTTGCCCTTTCAGGACCTTCCTGGAGGACCAATGGGATGCGCTGCAGTACCTGAACATCTGACCGAACATGTGACCCTTGACCTCCAATGGGAGACCTTGCCCTGGGCATGCTCAGTGTGTGCAAATAAGGACTTAGTCCCAGAGAGACCCGCTCGCCGCAGATCAGTGCAGGGTACCATAGGAAAGCCAGAAAAGGCAGTGGTGACCCTATGCACAGAATCAGCCTCAGCGAGACGCTGGGAGCGACGTCTCTGCTGAGCAGACCCCACTGCGGCCGATGCTGAATGGGAGACGGCAGCAGACACGGATCGAGATTCCCCCTGTGCAGCAGAGGAAACTCGACTCCTAACAGACACCAAATCAAAGTGAGTAGAACAAATTTAGTAATTCAATTTTTGCATTGTATTTTCTCCATTGGTCTTAGCTGACATTTTTTGTTTTGCTTTGTGTAGGCAAGAAAATTATTTCTCTGTAAGCAAATTCTGGACTTTTGGAATCATTATTATTATTATTATTTATTATTATAGCGCCATTTATTCCATGGCGCTTTACATGTGAGGAGGGGTATACATAATAAAACAAGTACAATAATCTTGAAAAATACAAGTCACAACTGGTACAGGAGGAGAGAGGACCCTGCCCGCGAGGGCTCACAATCTACAAGAAAAACATTTTAAAATTCACTTTATGCTTCAGTTGGATGGTAAGTATATATCCCACCATTCAATTACATGTGCAAAGCTGTGAATGTAAATTATATTCAATGATCATTTGTCAGAAAGCTGAGAGGCTCTACATTGAAATTTCAATTTTATTATTACAAGCTAAACTGCTGTGTTTTCGTTAGAAGAAAAAGGGACCGTCCACGATACAGGCAATTCCCATTTTTGGAGTCAATGAAACATGTATCCTCAGGCTATTTATGGGAAGAAAATCATGTTCAAGTGCTTAGTTGTTCCTATGCAATGCCCACACATTTCACAATGATAAATGCAGTAAAGGTTCTTGTCAAAGAGTTGTTTTACTGAATTGTTATGAAACTATATGCATACACAGAGCTATGAGCAATAACTTTTTGCTCATTGCATGAGCCATAGCATAGCTAATGCATGTTATAGAAGAACCTTGGAAAGGATTTCTGCTTTTGTCAAAGGGTCATCTTTTGAATGTTGGATTACGATGTCGCTTTGGACCTTCCATCAAGAAAAGTTTCAATCAGAAGAACCTTCAAGAAGATGTGTGGATTTTATTGAACATTAAAAAAAAAAAAACAAATCAAGGTAAGTAGAACTAATGTAATATTTAAATGTTTGGATATAATCTTCCCTTTTTGTCCAAATATATTTTTTGGTTTTGCTTTTTTGTAGAACAGGAAGATCCTATTACTTACCTGGAAGCGGTTCCTGGACTATTGGATTCCTAGGAAGACATTGAAGAATTCAGGTCATATTCCAACTGGGTGGTAAGCAATTGATCAAGCATTCTATCAAATTTTCAAAGCTTTGAATGTAGACAATATGCAATCATCATGTGTCAGAAAGCTGAGAGGCGTTACATTGAGATTGCATTTTTATTACTACAAACTAATCTTTTGTATTTCAGTTAAGATTAAGAAACGAAAGACCATCCTCGATCCATGCAATCCTCTTTTGGCAGTTGCTTAAATCTGTTATCCTCAAGCCAAATACGGTACAAAATATTTGTTGAATTAACTGGTTGCTTTTGTGCAATACCCTCACATTTTACAATGATAAGTGCGATAAAAGTTCTTAATATAGATTAGTTGCTACTGCATTGTTGCGAATTTCTGTGCCTACGCATAACCTAGGATGTACATTTCTTACGTATTGCATGGCTTAAACTATGGCTCATGCACTTTGTAGAAGAGCTGAAAAAATACTGCCATTCTTGACAAAGGAGCACCTTCTAAGTGTTGAATTTTGAGGATATTTTGGACCTTCTATCAAGAATGGATGCCATTAGTAAAACATTGAGGAACATGTGAGGCCTTTACTCTTTATTTTTTGGAAGACACCAAATCAAAGTAAGTAGAACAAATTTAGTATTTCAATTTTTGCATTGTATTTTCTCCATTGGTCTTAGCTGACATTTATTGTTTTGCTTTGTGTAGGCAAGAAAATTATTTTTCTGGAAGCAAATTCTGGACTCTTGGAATCAATGAAAAACATTTTAAAATTCACGTTATGCTTCAGTTGGATGGTATTTATCCCACCATTCAATTACATGTGCAAAGCTGTGAATGTAAATTAGATTCAATCATCATTTGTCAGAAAGCTCAGAGGCTCTACATTGAGATTTCATTTTTATTACTACAAGCTAAACTGCTGTGTTTTCGTTAGAGAAACAAGGGACCGTCCACGATACAGGCAATTCCCCTTTTTGGAGTCAATGAAACATGTATCCTCAGGCTATTTAAGGGAAGAAGATCATGTTCAAGTGCTTGGTTGTTCCTATGCAATGCCCACACATTTCACAATGATAAATGCAGTTAAGGTTCTTGTCAAGGAGTTGTTTTACTGCATTGTTGTGAAACTATGTGCATGCAAAGAGCTATGAGCAATAACTTTTTGCTCATTGCATGAGCCATAGCATAGCTAATGCATGTTATAGAAGAACCTTGTAAAGGATCTTCTGCTTTTGTCAAAGGGTCATCTTTTGAATGTTGGATTACGACGTCGCTTTGGACCTTCCTTCAAGAAAAGTTTTAATCAGAAGAACCTTCAAGAAGATGTGTGGATTTTGTTGAACATTTTTCAAAAAAACAACAAATCAAGGTAAGTAGAACTAATGTAATATTTAAATGTTTGGATATAATCTTCCCTTTTTGTCCAAATATGTTTTTGGTTTTGCTTTCTTGTAGAACAGGAAGATCCTATTACTTACATGGAAGCGGTTCCTGGACTGTAGGATTCCTAGGAAGACATTTAAGAATTCAGGTCATATTCCAACTGGGTGGTAAGCAATTGATCAAGCATTCTATCAAATTTTCAAAGCTTTGAATGTAGACAATATGCAATCATCATGTGTCAGAAAGCAGAGAGGCTTTACAATGAGATTGCATTTTTATTACTACAAACTAATCTTTTATATTTCAGTTAAGAAACGAAAGACCATCCTCAATCCATGCAATTCTCTTTTGGCAGTTGCTTAAATCTGTTATCCTCAAGCCAAATACGGTATGAAATATTTCTTGAACTAACTGGTTGCTTCTGTGCAATACCCTCACATTTTACATTGATAAGTACGGTAAAAGTTCTTAATACAGATTAGTTTCTACTGCATTGTTGCGAATTTGTTTGCCTACGCATAACCTAGGATGTACATTTCTTATATATTGCATGGCTTAAGCTATTGCCCATGTTCTTTTTCGAAGAGCTGAAAAAATACTGCCATTCTTGTCAAAGGAGCACCTTCTAAGTGTTGAATTTTGAGGATATTTTGGACCTTCTATCAAGAATGGATGCCATTAGTAAAACATTGAAGAACATGTGAGGCCTTTACTCTTTAATTTTTGGAAGACACCAAATCAAAGTAAGTAGAACAAATTTAGTATTTCAATTTCTGCATTGTAATTTCTCCATTGGTCTTAGCTGACATTTTTTGTTTTGCTTTGTGTAGGCTAGAAAATTATTTCTCTGGAAGCAAATTCTGGACTTTTGGAATCATTGAAAAACATTTTAAAATTCACTTTATGCTTCAGTTGGATGGTAAGTATTTATCCCACCATTTAATTACATGTGCAAAGCTGTGAATGTAAATTATATTCAATCATCATTTGTCAGAAAGCTGAGAGGCTCTACATTGAGATTTCATTTTTAATAATACAAGCTAAATTGCTGTGTTTTCGTTTTTGTTAGAGAAACAAGGGATCATCCACGATACAGGCAATTCCCCTTTTTGGAGTCAATGAAACATTTATCCTCAGGCTTTTATTGGAAGAAGATCATGTTCAAGTGCTTGGTTGTTCCTATGCAATGCCCAAACATTTCATAATGATAAATGCAGTAAAGGTTCTTGTCAAAGAGTTGTTTTACTGAATTGTTGTGAAACTATCTGCATGCACAGAGCTATGAGCAATAACTTTTTGCTCATTGCATGAGCCATGGCATAGCTAATGCATGTTATAGAAGAACCTTGGAAAGGATCTTCTGCTTTTGTCAAAGGGTCATCTTTGAATGTTGGATTACGACGTCGCTTTGGACCTTCCATCAAGAAAAGATTCAATCAGAAGAACCTTCAAGAAGATGTGTGGATTTTGTTGAACATTTAAAAAAAAAAACAACAAATCAAGGTAAGTACAACTAATGTAATATTTAAATGTTTGGATATAATCTTCCCTTTTTGTCCAAATATGTTTTTTGGTTTTGCTTTCTTGTAGAACAGGAAGATCCTATTACTTACATGGAAGCGGTTCCTGGACTGTAGGATTCCTAGGAAGACATTGAAGAATTCAGGTCATATTCCAACTGGTTGGTAAGCAATTGATCAAGAATTCTATCAAATTTTCAAAGCTTTGAATGTAGACAATATGCAATCATCATGTGTAAGAAAGCTGAGAGGCTTTACAATGAGATTGCATTTTTATTACTACAAACTAATCTTTTGTATTTCAGTTAAGAAACGAAAGACCATCCTCGATTCATGCAATCCTCTTTTGGCAGTTGCTTAAATCTGTTATCCTCAAGCCAAATACGGTACGAAATATTTCTTGACCTAACTAGTTGCTTCTGTGCAATACCCTCACATTTTACTTTGATAAGTACAGTAAAGGTTCTTAATACAGATTAGTTGCTACTGCATTGTTGCTAATTTGTGTGCCTACGCATAACCTAGGATGCACATTTCTTACGTATTGCATGGCTTAAGCTATGGCTCATGCACTTTGTAGAAGAGCTGAAAAAATACTGCCATTCTTGACAAAGGAGCACCTTCTAAGTGTTGAATTTTGAGGATATTTTGGACCTTCTATCAAGAATGGATACCATTAGTAAAACATTGAAGAACATGTGAGGCCTTTACTCTTTAATTTTTGGAAGACACTGTTAGGGCTAGCGGAACGCACCGAGTAAATAGAGATGTTTATTGATATTGGTGCGTTCGCAGCCCGGGGTCCACCGTGCAGGAGTACCTGCTGCTAGCAAACGGCGGAGCTATATGGCGGTATAGACTAACTCAGTTATCTCACTGAGTAGCCGTGAAAGGAAAGCACTGTGCCCTGTTAGACTCCACAGAGGCACAGGCTAACTGCCCAAACAGAGAGCAGTCAGTGGTCACACAAACACACAAAACTCCTCGCCGGAGGAGCCAGCATTCTAGGGGTTTATTTCAGCCGGGTCCCTGAATACACTCAGACTCAATCTCCTCGCCGGAGGAGCCAGCATTCTAGGGGCTTATTTCAGCCGGGTCCCTGAACACACATACATGTGACCACACTGGCGCAAAGCACATAACATAAGACAATACTAGCGCATGGCCGTGCGGTCATGCGCAGTTTATATAGTTGCAGCACAGGAAGCTGCTACCGAAGTTTTGCCTGAACATGTGACCGAACATGTGACCCTCGACCTCCAATGGGAGACCTTGCCCTGGGCATGCTCAGTGTGTGCAAATAAGGACTTAGTCCCAGAGAGACCCGCTCGCCGCAGATCAGTGCAGGGTACCATAGGAAAGCCAGAAAAGGCAGTGGTGACCCTATGCACAGAATCAGCCTCAGCGAGACACTGCGGCCGATGCTGAATGGGAGACCGCAGCAGACACGGATCGAGATTCCCCCTGTGCAGCAGAGGAAACTCGACTCCTAACATTACCCCCCTCCTAGGGCCCCCCTCCTTGAGCCTCACTACGCTCAAAAGCTGCAATAAGCAGCGGAGCCCGAATGTGCTCCACAGGCTCCCAGGTTCTATCCTCTGGGCCGTGACCCTTCCAGTCCACCAGATAAAATTTCTTGCCACGTACCACCTTGCACCCCACAATAGTATTCACCTCAAACTCATCCGTGGATGAACCCGATGTCCCAGCAGATGACTCAGAAAACCGGGACAAACGAACGGGCTTTAAGAGGGAAACGTGAAAAGTATCGGTGATACCAAGGCGTGGAGGAATAGCCAAACGGTAGACCACAGGGTTGACCTGTTCCAGAACCTTAAACGGGCCAATATAGCGAGGAGCAAACTTAGTGGACTCAACTCGCAGCCTGATGTTACGGGCGGAGAGCCACACTAAGTCGCCAGGAGCAAAGACCGGAGCAGGGCGCCAGTGTGTATCAGCCGAAACCCTCATTCTCTCCTTGGAGGCCCGGATGGCATCCTGTGTGCAGTCCCAGATGTCACGTGCCTCCACCGCCCAGTCTGCCACCCTAGAATCGGTGGATGACACGGGCATGTGCACAGGGACACCCGGATGCTGGCCGAAATTAAGGAGAAAAGGTGTTTGACCAGTGGAATCGGCTACGGCGTTGTTCAAGGCAAATTCCGCCCAAGGTAGCAAAGATGCCCAGTCATCCTGCCTAGCAGAGACGAAATGTCGCAAATATGTCACCAGAGTCTGGTTGGTTCTCTCCACCAGCCCATTCGTCTCGGGATGGTATGCAGAGGAGAGGTTTAACTGTATGCTGAGTAAACGGCAGAGCTCTCTCCAAAACCGAGACGCGAACTGGGGACCCCGATCGCTGACAATCTTATCAGGCATACCATGCAATCGGAAAACGTGCTTGATGAACAACATCGCCAAGGCCCGTGCTGAGGGTAACCGAGGAAGCGGCACCAAATGCATCATCTTAGAGAAATGGTCGGTGACAACCCAAATAATGGAGCAGCCACGCGACTTGGGTAAGCCCACCACAAAGTCCATCCCGACCATCTCCCAGGGCCTGTCTGCCACCGGTAGAGGATAAAGCAACCCAGCAGGCCGTTGCCGAGGAGACCGATTCTGGGCGCAAGAAACGCACGCCTGAATATAGTCCCTGACATCTCGGGCCATATGCGGCCACCAGTATGTTCTCGCCAAGAGTTTAGATGTCCTCTTGGTCCCAAAATGCCCACCCACTCTGGAGGAGTGAGCCCAAGAGAGAACCTCCGGTCGCAAGTTAGCTGGCACGAAAGTCTTGCCCGGGGGCACAGACTCTAGCGAAACCGGAGCTACAGTTCTCAGGCTCTCAGAAGGGACAATAAGCCGAGGCTCCTCCTCCGATGACACTACGGAGCGGGAGAGAGCGTCAGCACGAACGTTCTTCTCCCCGGAGAGGAAATGGAGAGTAAAATGGAACCGGGAGAAGAACAGGGACCATCTAGCCTGGCGAGAATTCAGCCGCTAGGCCGTTTGCAGATATACCAAGTTCTTGTGGTCAGTGAAGTCTTGGAAGGGAAAGCGAGCTCCCTCCAAGAGATGTCTCCACTCTGAAAAAGCCAACTTCATGGCTAGTAACTCCCTGTCCCCGATGGAATAATTCCTCTCCGCTGGTGTGAAGGTCTTGGAGAAGAAGAAGCAAGGATGCTTCTGACCTTGAGCATCCTTTTGGAAAAGGACTGCTCCAGCACCAATGGATGAGGCATCCACCTCCAAGATAAATGGTTTATCAACATCGGGGCGATGTAGGATGGGTGCGCTAGCGAAGTGTGACTTGATCGAGAGAAAGGCTTTGGAGACCTCCTCTGACCACATCTTGGGATTTGCTCCCTTCTTGGTGAGGGCAACCAAGGGAGCTACCAAAGTTGAGAAGTGTGGAATGAACTGGCGATAGTAATTAATGAACCCCATAAAGCGCTGCACCGCTTTAAGAGAATGGGGTTCCTGCCAGTCCATTACAGCCTGTAGCTTTACAGGATCCATAGCCAAACCCTGGGCAGAGATGATATAACCAAGGAAAGGCAAGGACTCCTGCTCAAACACACACTTCTCCAACTTGGCGTAGAGGGAGTTTGCCCGTAAGAGGTCGAAGACTTTGCGAACATCTCTCCGATGGGAGTCAATATCTGGAGAGAAGATGAGAATATCATCCAGATAGACTACGACCGAGGTGGTGAGCATATCCCGGAAGATGTCGTTCACAAAGTCTTGGAAAACGGCTGGGGCATTACAGAGCCCGAAGGGCATCACCAGATATTCATAGTGCCCATCCCTGGTGTTAAAAGCCGTCTTCCATTCATCCCCCTCACGGATGCGAATCAGGTTGTAAGCACCCAGCAGATCTAACTTTGTAAATACCCTCGCTCCCCGTAGCCTATCAAACAGCTCAGATATCAGGGGTAATGGGTACTTGTTCTTAACGGTGATGGCGTTAAGACCCCTGTAGTCTATGCATGGACGTAAGTCTCCAGTCTTCTTCTGTACGAAGAAGAACCCAGCCCCTGCCGGTAACACTGACTTCCTAATGAATCCTCTTGCCAGATTCTCTTGGATGTACTGGGACATTGCCTCCGTCTCCGGGAGAGATAACGGATAGACTCGACCCCGGGGAGGCTCAGCACCAGGCAAGAGGTCAATAGGACAGTCATAGGGGCGGTGAGGTGGAAGGGTCTCCGCAGCTCTTTTGAAGAACACGTCTGCATAGGGCCAATAGTGCTTGGGGAGAGAGGAAAGATCTGCGGGTACCTGTGTAGTAGCAACCTGAACGCACTCCCTCAGACATCTACCCTCGCAGGATTTACTCCATCCCAAAATTCTCCCAGAGGACCACTCAATATGAGGAGAATGGTAGCGAAGCCATGGTATCCCCAACAGGACCTCATCAATTCCCTCAGGAATGACTAATAGGGAGATTATCTCCTGATGTGATGGAGACACAGATAGCGTGAAAGGAATGGTTTGGTGGGTAATCTGTGAAGGTAGTGTTGACCCATTTACCACTCGAACGGTAACTGGCTTGGCGAGCATCACCAAGGGTATTGCGTGACGCTGGGCAAAAACAGAAGACATAAAGTTACCCTCTGCCCGAGAATCCACGCATAGCTCGACCATAAGAGTGGATGGGCCTATGGTAATTGTCCCCTTGAAGGACAACGTTTCCCCGACCGCTGAGGACCCTTGGAGGCAAGGTGTCCTGACTGCTGGCAAACATGACGGACCTTATGTGCACGGGCGGACTGAGACTTGGATCCCGCTCGTGTCACCTCTAAGGCCTCATGTGACTCGGATGCCTGGACTGGAGATTCCAAAGGTTTGGCGAAGGTGGGAGCCAGCCGAAACCTCTGTCTACTCTAGGCTTGCTCCAACCTCCGCTCGTTAAAACGGAGGTCAATACGAGTAGAGACAGTTATTAACTCCTCCAGTGTGGCAGGAATCTCCCTAGTGGCCAGAGCGTCTTTAATGTGGTCAGCCAGGCCCCTCCAAAATATGGGGATAAGGGCTTTATCCGACCACTCCAGCTCGGAAGCTAAAGTACAGAGGCGGACGGAAAAATGGCTGACCAAGGACTCACCCTGAGTTAATGCCAGTAGTTGGAGCACTGTGTCATGGGTGACTTGAGGTCCTAAAAAGACCTTCAGAGTGCTCAGGAACAACGGAGCACTCTGTACCACATGATCACCACGCTCCCACAGCGGCGTAGCCCACTCCAACGCCCTGTCCGACAAAAGAGACACAATAAATCCCACCTTAGCCCGCTCTGTAGGAAAACGTGCAGCCAGGAGCTCGAGGTGAATAGAGCACTGACTCACGAATCCCCTACAAGTTATGCTACTTCCAGAAATTTTTTCTGGCAGCGGGAGGCGAGATAACGTCGGAACAGGGGTGGCAGTGGACAAGGTTGCTGCAGCCACGCTAGCAGCCTGTACAGCAACTGCGGTAACATCCACAGCTGAGGTTGAGCTCTCGAGAGCCGCCAACCTACCCTCCAGCTGCTGGATATACCGCAAAGATTGCTGAATGTCCGCCATTTACTAGCCAGACCCTGGCACTAGTATTCTGTTAGGGCTAGCGGAACGCACCGAGTAAATAGAGATGTTTATTGATATTGGTGTGTTCGCAGCCCGGGGTCCACCGTGCAGGAGTACCTGCTGCTAGCAAACGGCGGAGCTATATGGCGGTATAGACTAACTCAGTTATCTCACTGAGTAGCCGTGAAAGGAAAGCACTGTGCCCTGTTAGACTCCACAGAGGCACAGGCTAACTGCCCAAACAGAGAGCAGTCAGTGGTCACACAAACACACAAAACTCCTCGCCGGAGGAGCCAGCATTCTAGGGGCTTATTTCAGCCGGGTCCCTGAATACACTCAGACTCAATCTCCTCGCCGGAGGAGCCAGCATTCTAGGGGCTTATTTCAGCCAGGTCCCTGAACACACATACATGTGACCACACTGGCGCAAAGCACATAACATAAGACAATACTAGCGCATGGCCGTGCGGTCATGCGCAGTTTATATAGTTGCAGCACAGGAAGCTGCTACCGAAGTTTTGTCCTTTCAGGACCTTCCTGGAGGACCAATGGGATGCGCTGCAGTACCTGAACATCTGACCGAACATGTGACCCTTGACCTCCAATGGGAGACCTTGCCCTGGGCATGCTCAGTGTGTGCAAATAAGGACTTAGTCCCAGAGAGACCCGCTCGCCGCAGATCAGTGCAGGGTACCATAGGAAAGCCAGAAAAGGCAGTGGTGACCCTATGCACAGAATCAGCCTCAGCGAGACGCTGGGAGCGACGTCTCTGCTGAGCAGACCCCACTGCGGCCGATGCTGAATGGGAGACCGCAGCAGACACGGATCGAGATTCCCCCTGTGCAGCAGAGGAAACTCGACTCCTAACAGACACCAAATCAAAGTAAGTAGAACAAATTTAGTAATTCAATTTTTGCATTGTATTTTCTCCATTGGTCTTAGCTGACATTTTTTGTTTTGCTTTGTGTAGGCAAGAAAATTATTTCTCTGTAAGCAAATTCTGGACTTTTGGAATCATTGAAAAACATTTTAAAATTCACTTTATGCTTCAGTTGGATGGTAAGTATATATCCCACCATTCAATTACATGTGCAAAGCTGTGAATGTAAATTATATTCAATCATCATTTGTCAGAAAGCTGAGAGGCTCTACATTGAGATTTCATTTTTAATAATACAAGCTAAATTGCTGTGTTTTCGTTTTTGTTAGAGAAACAAGGGATCATCCACGATACAGGCAATTCCCCTTTTTGGAGTCAATGAGACATGTTTCCTCAGGCTTTTATTGGAAGAAGATCATGTTCAAGTGCTTGGTTGTTCCTATGCAATGCCCAAACATTTCATAATGATAAATGCAGTAAAGGTTCTTGTCAAAGAGTTGTTTTACTGAATTGTTGTGAAACTATGTGCATGCACAGAGCTATGAGCAATAACTTTTTGCTCATTGCATGAGCCATGGCATAGCTAATGCATGTTATAGAAGAACCTTGGAAAGGATCTTCTGCTTTTGTCAAAGGGTCATCTTTGAATGTTGGATTACGACGTCGCTTTGGACCTTCCATCAAGAAAAGATTCAATCAGAAGAACCTTCAAGAAGATGTGTGGATTTTGTTGAACATTTAAAAAAAAACAACAAATCAAGGTAAGTACAACTAATGTAATATTTAAATGTTTGGATATAATCTTCCCTTTTTGTCCAAATATGTTTTTTGGTTTTGCTTTCTTGTAGAACAGGAAGATCCTATTACTTACATGGAAGCGGTTCCTGGACTGTAGGATTCCTAGGAAGACATTGAAGAATTCAGGTCATATTCCAACTGGTTGGTAAGCAATTGATCAAGAATTCTATCAAATTTTCAAAGCTTTGAATGTAGACAATATGCAATCATCATGTGTAAGAAAGCTGAGAGGCTTTACAATGAGATTGCATTTTTATTACTGCAAACTAATCTTTTGTATTTCAGTTAAGAAACGAAAGACCATCCTCGATTCATGCAATCCTCTTTTGGCAGTTGCTTAAATCTGTTATCCTCAAGCCAAATACGGTACGAAATATTTCTTGACCTAACTAGTTGCTTCTGTGCAATACCCTCACATTTTACTTTGATAAGTACAGTAAAAGTTCTTAATACAGATTAGTTGCTACTGCATTGTTGCTAATTTGTGTGCCTACGCATAACCTAGGATGCACATTTCTTACGTATTGCATGGCTTAAGCTATGGCTCATGCACTTTGTAGAAGAGCTGAAAAAATACTGCCATTCTTGACAAAGGAGCACCTTCTAAGTGTTGAATTTTGAGGATATTTTGGACCTTCTATCAAGAATGGATACCATTAGTAAAACATTGAAGAACATGTGAGGCCTTTACTCTTTAATTTTTGGAAGACACTGTTAGGGCTAGCGGAACGCACCGAGTAAATAGAGATGTTTATTGATATTGGTGCGTTCGCAGCCTGGGGTCCACCGTGCAGGAGTACCTGCTGCTAGCAAACGGCGGAGCTATATGGCGGTATAGACTAACTCAGTTATCTCACTGAGTAGCCGTGAAAGGAAAGCACTGTGCCCTGTTAGACTCCACAGAGGCACAGGCTAACTGCCCAAACAGAGAGCAGTCAGTGGTCACACAAACACACAAAACTCCTCGCCGGAGGAGCCAGCATTCTAGGGGTTTATTTCAGCCGGGTCCCTGAATACACTCAGACTCAATCTCCTCGCCGGAGGAGCCAGCATTCTAGGGGCTTATTTCAGCCGGGTCCCTGAACACACATACATGTGACCACACTGGCGCAAAGCACATAACATAAGACAATACTAGTGCATGGCCGTGCGGTCATGCGCAGTTTATATAGTTGCAGCACAGGAAGCTGCTACCGAAGTTTTGCCTGAACATGTGACCGAACATGTGACCCTCGACCTCCAATGGGAGACCTTGCCCTGGGCATGCTCAGTGTGTGCAAATAAGGACTTAGTCCCAGAGAGACCCGCTCGCCGCAGATCAGTGCAGGGTACCATAGGAAAGCCAGAAAAGGCAGTGGTGACCCTATGCACAGAATCAGCCTCAGCGAGACACTGCGGCCGATGCTGAATGGGAGACCGCAGTAGACACGGATCGAGATTCCCCCTGTGCAGCAGAGGAAACTCGACTCCTAACATTACCCCCCTCCTAGGGCCCCCCTCCTTGAGCCTCACTACGCTCAAAAGCTGCAATAAGCAGCGGAGCCCGAATGTGCTCCACAGGCTCCCAGGTTCTATCCTCTGGGCCGTGACCCTTCCAGTCCACCAGATAAAATTTCTTGCCACGTACCACCTTGCACCCCACAATAGTATTCACCTCAAACTCATCCGTGGATGAACCCGATGTCCCAGCAGATGACTCAGAAAACCGGGACAAACGAACGGGCTTTAAGAGGGAAACGTGAAAAGTATCGGTGATACCAAGGCGTGGAGGAATAGCCAAACGGTAGACCACAGGGTTGACCTGTTCCAGAACCTTAAACGGGCCAATATAGCGAGGAGCAAACTTAGTGGACTCAACTCGCAGCCTGATGTTACGGGCGGAGAGCCACACTAAGTCGCCAGGAGCAAAGACCGGAGCAGGGCGCCAGTGTGTATCAGCCGAAACCCTCATTCTCTCCTTGGAGGCCCAGATGGCATCCTGTGTGCGGTCCCAGATGTCACGTGCCTCCACCGCCCAGTCTGCCACCCTAGAATCGGTGGATGACACGGGCATGTGCACAGGGACACCCGGATGCTGGCCGAAATTAAGGAGAAAAGGTGTTTGACCAGTGGAATCGGCTACGGCGTTGTTCAAGGCAAATTCCGCCCAAGGTAGCAAAGATGCCCAGTCATCCTGCCTAGCAGAGACGAAATGTCGCAAATATGTCACCAGAGTCTGGTTGGTTCTCTCCACCAACCCATTCGTCTCGGGATGGTATGCAGAGGAGAGGTTTAACTGTATGCTGAGTAAACGGCAGAGCTCTCTCCAAAACCGAGACGCGAACTGGGGACCCCGATCGCTGACAATCTTATCAGGCATACCATGCAATCGGAAAACGTGCTTGATGAACAACACCGCCAAGGCCCGTGCTGAGGGTAACCGAGGAAGCGGCACCAAATGCATCATCTTAGAGAAATGGTCGGTGACAACCCAAATAATGGAGCAGCCACGCGACTTGGGTAAGCCCACCACAAAGTCCATCCCGACCATCTCCCAGGGCCTGTCTGCCACCGGTAGAGGATAAAGCAACCCAGCAGGCCGTTGCCGAGGAGACCGATTCTGGGCGCAAGAAAGGCACGCCTGAATATAGTCCCTAACATCTCGGGCCATATGCGGCCACCAGTATGTTCTCGCCAAAAGCTCAGATGTCCTCTTGGTCCCAAAATGCCCACCCACTCTGGAGGAGTGAGCCCAAGAGAGAACCTCCGGTCGCAAGTTAGCTGGCACGAAAGTCTTGCCCGGGGGCACAGACTCTAGCGAAACCGGAGCTACAGTTCTCAGGCTCTCAGAAGGGACAATAAGCCGAGGCTCCTCCTCCGATGACACTACGGAGCGGGAGAGAGCGTCAGCACGAACGTTCTTCTCCCCGGAGAGGAAATGGAGAGTAAAATGGAACCGGGAGAAGAACAGGGACCATCTAGCCTGGCGAGAATTCAGCCGCTGGGCCGTTTGCAGATATACCAAGTTCTTGTGGTCAGTGAAGACTTGGAAGGGAAAGCGAGCTCCCTCCAAGAGATGTCTCCACTCTGAAAAAGCCAACTTCATGGCTAGCAACTCCCTGTCCCCGATGGAATAATTCCTCTCCGCTGGTGTGAAGGTCTTGGAGAAGAAGAAGCAAGGATGCTTCCGACCTTGAGCATCCTTTTGGAAAAGGACTGCTCCAGCACCAATGGATGAGGCATCCACCTCCAAGATAAATGGTTTATCAACATCGGGGCGATGTAGGATGGGTGCGCTAGCGAAGTGTGACTTGATCGAGAGAAAGGCTTTGGAGACCTCCTCTGACCACATCTTGGGATTTGCTCCCTTCTTGGTGAGGGCAACCAAGGGAGCTACCAAAGTTGAGAAGTGTGGAATGAACTGGCGATAGTAATTAATGAACCCCATAAAGCGCTGCACCGCTTTAAGAGAATGGGGTTCCTGCCAGTCCATTACAGCCTGTAGCTTTACAGGATCCATAGCCAAACCCTGGGCAGAGATGATATAACCAAGGAAAGGCAAGGACTCCTGCTCAAACACACACTTCTCCAACTTGGCGTAGAGGGAGTTTGCCCGTAAGAGGTCGAAGACTTTGCGAACATCTCTCCGATGGGAGTCAATATCTGGAGAGAAGATGAGAATATCATCCAGATAGACTACGACCGAGGTGGTGAGCATATCCCGGAAGATGTCGTTCACAAAGTCTTGGAAAACGGCTGGGGCATTACAGAGCCCGAAGGGCATCACCAGATATTCATAGTGCCCATCCCTGGTGTTAAAAGCCGTCTTCCATTCATCCCCCTCACGGATGCGAATCAGGTTGTAAGCACCCAGCAGATCTAACTTTGTAAATACCCTCGCTCCCCGTAGCCTATCAAACAGCTCAGATATCAGGGGTAATGGGTACTTGTTCTTAACGGTGATGGCGTTAAGACCCCTGTAGTCTATGCATGGACGTAAGTCTCCAGTCTTCTTCTGTACGAAGAAGAACCCAGCCCCTGCCGGTAACACTGACTTCCTAATGAATCCTCTTGCCAGATTCTCTTGGATGTACTGGGACATTGCCTCCGTCTCCGGGAGAGATAACGGATAGACTCGACCCCGGGGAGGCTCAGCACCAGGCAAGAGGTCAATAGGACAGTCATAGGGGCGGTGAGGCGGAAGGGTCTCCGCAGCTCTTTTGAAGAACACGTCTGCATAGGGCCAATAGTGCTTGGGGAGAGAGGAAAGATCTGCGGGTACCTGTGTAGTAGCAACCTGAACGCACTCCCTCAGACATCTACCCTCGCAGGATTTACTCCATCCCAAAATTCTCCCAGAGGACCACTCAATATGAGGAGAATGGTAGCGAAGCCATGGTATCCCCAACAGGACCTCATCAATTCCCTCAGGAATGACTAATAGGGAGATTATCTCCTGATGTGATGGAGACACAGATAGCGTGAAAGGAATGGTTTGGTGGGTAATCTGTGAAGGTAGTGTTGACCCATTTACCACTCGAACGGTAACTGGCTTGGCGAGCATCACCAAGGGTATTGCGTGACGCTGGGCAAAAACAGAAGACATAAAGTTACCCTCTGCCCGAGAATCCACGCATAGCTCGACCATAAGAGTGGATGGGCCTATGGTAATTGTCCCCTTGAAGGACAACGTTTCCCCGACCGCTGAGGACCCTTGGAGGCAAGGTGTCCTGACTGCTGGCAAACATGACGGACCTTATGTGCACGGGCGGACTGAGACTTGGATCCCGCTCGTGTCACCTCTAAGGCCTCATGTGACTCGGATGCCTGGACTGGAGATTCCAAAGGTTTGGCGAAGGTGGGAGCCAGCCGAAACCTCTGTCTACTCTAGGCTTGCTCCAACCTCCGCTCGTTAAAACGGAGGTCAATACGAGTAGAGACAGTTATTAACGCCTCCAGTGTGGCAGGAATCTCCCTAGTGGCCAGAGCGTCTTTAATGTGGTCAGCCAGGCCCCTCCAAAATATGGGGATAAGGGCTTTATCCGACCACTCCAGCTCGGAAGCTAAAGTACAGAGGCGGACGGAAAAATGGCTGACCAAGGACTCACCCTGAGTTAATGCCAGTAGTTGGAGCACTGTGTCATGGGTGACTTGAGGTCCTAAAAAGACCTTCAGAGTGCTCAGGAACAACGGAGCACTCTGTACCACATGATCACCACGCTCCCACAGCGGCGTAGCCCACTCCAACGCCCTGTCCGACAAAAGAGACACAATAAATCCCACCTTAGCCCGCTCTGTAGGAAAACGTGCAGCCAGGAGCTCGAGGTGAATAGAGCACTGACTCACGAATCCCCTACAAGTTATGCTACTTCCAGAAATTTTTTCTGGCAGCGGGAGGCGAGATAACGTCGGAACAGGGGTGGCAGTGGACAAGGTTGCTGCAGCCACGCTAGCAGCCTGTACAGCAACTGCGGTAACATCCACAGCTGAGGTTGAGCTCTCGAGAGCCGCCAACCTACCCTCCAGCTGCTGGATATACCGCAAAGATTGCTGAATGTCCGCCATTTACTAGCCAGACCCTGGCACTAGTATTCTGTTAGGGCTAGCGGAACGCACCGAGTAAATAGAGATGTTTATTGATATTGGTGTGTTCGCAGCCCGGGGTCCACCGTGCAGGAGTACCTGCTGCTAGCAAACGGCGGAGCTATATGGCGGTATAGACTAACTCAGTTATCTCACTGAGTAGCCGTGAAAGGAAAGCACTGTGCCCTGTTAGACTCCACAGAGGCACAGGCTAACTGCCCAAACAGAGAGCAGTCAGTGGTCACACAAACACACAAAACTCCTCGCCGGAGGAGCCAGCATTCTAGGGGCTTATTTCAGCCGGGTCCCTGAATACACTCAGACTCAATCTCCTCGCCGGAGGAGCCAGCATTCTAGGGGCTTATTTCAGCCGGGTCCCTGAACACACATACATGTGACCACACTGGCGCAAAGCACATAACATAAGACAATACTAGCGCATGGCCGTGCGGTCATGCGCAGTTTATATAGTTGCAGCACAGGAAGCTGCTACCAAAGTTTTGCCCTTTCAGGACCTTCCTGGAGGACCAATGGGATGCGCTGCAGTACCTGAACATCTGACCGAACATGTGACCCTTGACCTCCAATGGGAGACCTTGCCCTGGGCATGCTCAGTGTGTGCAAATAAGGACTTAGTCCCAGAGAGACCCGCTCGCCGCAGATCAGTGCAGGGTACCATAGGAAAGCCAGAAAAGGCAGTGGTGACCCTATGCACAGAATCAGCCTCAGCGAGACGCTGGGAGCGACGTCTCTGCTGAGCAGACCCCACTGCGGCCGATGCTGAATGGGAGACCGCAGCAGACACGGATCGAGATTCCCCCTGTGCAGCAGAGGAAACTCGACTCCTAACAGACACCAAATCAAAGTAAGTAGAACAAATTTAGTAATTCAATTTTTGCATTGTATTTTCTCCATTGGTCTTAGCTGACATTTTTTGTTTTGCTTTGTGTAGGCAAGAAAATTATTTCTCTGTAAGCAAATTCTGGACTTTTGGAATCATTGAAAAACATTTTAAAATTCACTTTATGCTTCAGTTGGATGGTAAGTATATATCCCACCATTCAATTACATGTGCAAAGCTGTGAATGTAAATTATATTCAATCATCATTTGTCAGAAAGCTGAGAGGCTCTACATTGAGATTTCATTTTTAATACTAAAAGCTAAATTGCTGTGTTTTCGTTTTCATTAGAGAAACAAGCGACCGTCCACGATACAAGCAATTCCCCTTTTTGGAGTCAATGAAACATGTATCCTCAAGCTATTTAAGGGAAGAAGATCATGTTCAAGTGCTTGGTTGTTCCTATGCAATGCCCACACATTTCACAATGATAAATGCAGTAAAGGTTCTGGTCAAAGAGTTGTTTTACTGAATTGTTGTGAAACTATGTGCATTCACAGAGCTATGAGCAATAACTTTTTGCTCATTACATGAGCCATAGCATAGCTAATGCATGTTATAGAAGAACCTTGGAAAGGATCTTCTGCTTTTGTCAAAGGGTCATCTTTTGAATGTTGCATTACGACGTCGCTTTGGACCTTCCATCAAGAAAAGTTTCAATCAGAAGAACCTTCAAGAAGATGTGTGGTTTTTGTTGAACATTTTTTAAAAAAACAACAAATCAAGTTAAGTAGAACTAATGTAATATTTAAATGTTTGGATATAATCTTCCCTTTTTGTCCAAATATGTTTTTTGGTTTTGCTTTCTTGTAGAACAGGAAGATCCTATTACTTACATGGAAGCGGTTCCTGGACTGTTGGATTCCTAGGAAGACATTGAAGAATTCAGGTCATATTCCAACTGGGTGGTAAGCAATTGATCAAGCATTCTATCAAATTTTGAAAGCTTTGAATGTAGACAATATGCAATCATCATGTGTCAGAAAGCTGAGAGGCTTTACATTGAGTTTGCATTTTTATTACTACAAACTAATGTTTTGTATTTCAGTTAAGAAACGAAAGACCATCCTCGATCCATGCAATTCTCTTTTGGCAGTTGCTTAAATCTGTTATCCTCAAGCCAAATACGGTACGAAATATTTCTTGAACTAACTGGTTGCTTCTGTGCAATACCCTCACATTTTACATTGATAAGTACGGTAAAAGTTCTTAATACAGATTAGTTGCTACTGCATTGTTGCGAATTTGTGTGCCTACGCATAACCTAGGATGTACATTTCTTACGTATTGCATGGCTTAAGCTATGGCTCATGCACTTTGTAGAAGAGCTGAAAAAATACTGCCATTCTTGACAAAGGAGCACCTTCTAAGTGTTGAATTTTGAGGATATTTTGGACCTTCTATCAAGAATGGATGCCATTAGTAAAACATTGAAGAAAATGTGAGGTCTTTACTCTTTAATTTTTGGAAGACACCAAATCAAAGTAAGTAGAACAAATTTAGTATTTCAATTTTTGCATTGTATTTTCTCCTTTGGTCTTAGCTGATATTTTTTGTTTTGCTTTGTGTAGGCAAGAAAATTATTTCTCTGGAAGCAAATTCTGGACTCTTGGAATCAATGAAAAACATTTTAAAATTCACGCTATGCTTCAGTTGGATGGTAAGTATTTATCCCACCATTCAATTACATGTGCAAAGCTGTGAATGTAAATTGTATTCAATCATCATTTTTCAGAAAGCTGAGAGGCTCTACATTGAAATTTCAATTTTATTATTACAAGCTAAACTGCTGTGTTTTCGTTAGAAGAACAAGGGACCGTCCACGATACAGGCAATTCCCCTTTTTGGAGTCAATGAAACATGTATCCTCAGGCTTTTAGTGGAAGAAGATCATGTTCAAGTGCTTGGTTGTTCCTATGCAATGCCCACACATTTCACAATGATAAATGCAGTAAAGCTTCTTGTCAAGGAGTTGTTTTACTGCATTGTTGTGAAACTATCTGCATGCACAGAGCTATGAGCAATAACTTTTTGCTCATTGCATGAGCCATAGCATAGCTAATGCATGTTATAGAAGAACTTTGGAAAGGATCTTCTGCTTTTGTCAAAGGGTCATCTTTTGAATATTGGATTACGACGTGACTTTGGACCTTCCATCAAGAAATGTTTCAATCATAAGAACCTTCAAGAAGATGTGTGGATTTTATTGAACATTTAAAAAAAAAACAACAAATCAAGGTAAGTAGAACTAATGTAATATTTAAAGGGAACCTGTCACCTGAATTTGGCGGGACCAGTTTTGGGTCATATGGGCGGAGTTTTCGGGTGTTTGATTCACCCTTTCGTTACCTGCTGGCTGCATGCTGGCCGAAATATTGGATTGAAGTTCATTCTCTGTCCTCCATAGTACACGTCTGCGCAAGCCAAGATTGTTTTGCGCAGGCGTGTACTTTGGAGGACAGAGAATGAACTTCAATCCAATATTGCGGCCAGCATGCAGCCAGCAGGTAAGGAAAGGGTGGATCAAACACCCAAAAACTCCGCCCATATGACCCAAAACCGGTCCCGCCAAATTCAGGTGACAGGTTCCCTTTAAATGTTTGGATATAATCTTCCCTTTCTGTCCAAATATATCTTTTGGTTTTGCTTTTTTGTAGAACAGGATGATCCTATTACTTACCTGGAAGCGGTTCCTGGACTATTGGATTCCTAGGAACACACTGAAGAATTCAGGTCATATTCCAACTGGGTGGTAAGCAATTGATCAAGCATTCTATCAAATTTTCAAAGCTTTGAATGTAGACAATATGCAATCATCATGTGTCAGAAAGCTGAGAGGCTTTACATTGAGATTGCATTTTTATTACTACAAACTAATCTTTTGTATTTCAGTTAAGAAACGAAAGACCATCCTCGATCCATGCAATTCTCTTTTGGCAGTTGCTTAAATCTGTTATCCTTAAGCCAAATATGGTACAAAATATTTGTTGAACTAACTGGTTGCTTCTGTGCAATACCCTCACATTTTACATTGATAAGTACGGTAAAAGTTCTTAATACAGATTAGTTGCTACTGCACTGTTGCGAATTTGTGTGCCTACGGATAACCTAGGATGTACATTTCTTACGTATTGCATGGCTGAAGCTATGGCTCATGCACTTTGTAGAAGAGCTGAAAAATACTGCCATTCTTGACAAAGGAGCACTTTCTAAGTGTTGAATTTTGAGGATATTTTGGACCTTCTATCAAGAATGAATGCCATTAGCAAAACATTGAAGAAAATGTGAGGCCTTTACTCTTTAATTTTTGGAAGACACCAAATCAAAGTAAGTAGAACAAGTTTAGTATTTCAATTTTTGCATTGTATTTTCTCCATTGGTCCTAGCTGACATTTTTTGTTTTGCTTTGTGTAGGCAAGAAAATTATTTCTCTGGAAGCAAATTCTGGACGCTTGGAATCAATGAAAAACATTTTAAAATTCACGTTATGCTTCAGTTGGATGGTAAGTATTTATTCCAGCATTCAATTACATGTGCAAAGCTGTGAATGTAAATTGTATTCAATCATCATTTGTCAGAAAGCTGAGAGGCTCTACATTGAGATTTCATTTTTCTTATTACAAGCGAAACTGCTGTGTTTTCATTAGAAAAACAAGGGACCGTCCACGATACAGGCAATTCCCCTTTTTGGAGTAAATGAAACATGTATCCTCAGGCTTTTATTGGAAGAAGATCATGTTCAAGTGCTTGGTTGTTCCTATGCAATGCCCACACATTTCACAATGATAAATGCAGTAAAGGTTCTTGTCAAAGAGTTGTTTTACTGCATTGTTGTGAAACTATGTGCATGCACAGAGCTATGAGCAATAACTTTTTGCTCATTGCATGAGCCATGGCATAGCTAATGCATGTTATAGAAGAACCTTGGAAAGGATCTTCTGCTTTTGTCAAAGGGTCATCTTTTGAATATTGGATTACGACGTCACTTTGGACCTTCCATCAAGAAAAGTTTCAATCAGAAGAACCTTCAAGAAGATGTGTGGATTTTATTGAACATTTTTTTTAAAAACAACAAATCAAGGTAAGTAGAACTAATATACTATTTAAATGTTTGGATATAATCTTCCCTTTTTGTCCAAATATATTTTTTGGTTTTGCTTTTTTGTAGAACAGGAAGATCCTATTACTTACCTGGAAGCGGTTCCTGGACTATTGGATTCCTAGGAAGACATTGAAGAATTCAGGTCATATTCCAACTGGGTGGTAAGCAATTGATCAAGCATTCTATCAAATTTTCAAAGCTTTGAATGTAGACAACAGATGGTATGGGAGAAGGACCTGCAATGACATCACGGTCACATGATGTCATCACAGGCCCTGCGCACCTGCGCTACAAAGACCTGCCATGACGTCACGGTCATGTGACCGCGATGTCATCACAGGTCCTGCGCTCATACCATCCCTGGGACCGGAAGTTGCCATGGACTACAAGGGGCCCTCGAAAAGGTGAATATATGTTTATTTTTTATTTTTTAACCTGTGACAAACCTGGCTGGGCAATATACTACGTGACTGGTCAATATACTACGTGGCTCTGTGCTGTATACTACTTCGCTGTGCAATATACTACGTGGCTCTGTGCTGTATACTATGTCACTGGGCAATATACTACGTGACTAGCCAATATTCTACGTGGCTCTGTGCTGTATACTGCGTCGCTGTGCAATATACTACGTGGCTCTGTGCTGTATACTACGTCACTGGGCAATATACTACGTAACTGGGCAATATACTACGTGGCTGCATAATATACATGTCACTAGGCAATATACTATGTAACTGGGCAATATACTACGTTGCTGCGCCATATACACGTCACTAGGCAATATACTACGTAACTGGGCAATATACTACGTGGCTGGGCAATATACTACGTCACTGGGCAATATACTACATGGTTGGGCAATATACTACGTGGTTGGGCAATATACTACGTGACTGGGCAATATACTACGTCACTGGGCAATATACTACGTGGTTGGGCAATATACTACGTCACTGGGCAATATACTACGTAGCTGGGCAATATACTACGTGTCTGGGCAATATACTACGTGTCTGGGCAATATACTACGTAGCTGGGCAATATACTACGTGGCTGGGCAATATACTACGTAACTGTGCAATATACTACATGGCAGGGCAATATACTACGTGGCTGAACAATATACTACGTGGCTGGACATTATACTGCGTGACTGTGCAATATGCTATGTGGCTGGACAATATACTGTACTATGTGGCTGGACAATATACTGCGTGACTGTGCAATATACTACGTGGCTGGGCAAAATACTACGTGGCTGGGCAATATACTACATCGTTGGGCAATATACTACGTGGTTGGGCAATATACTACGTGACTGCAATATACTACGTCACTGGGCAATATACTATGTGTCTGGGCAATATACTACGTCACTGGGCAATATACTATGTGACTGGGTAATATACTACGTGTCTGGGCAATATACTACGTCACTGGGCAATATACTACGTGTCTGGGCAATATACTACGTAGCTGGGCAATATGCTACGTGGCTGGACAATATACTACGTGACTGTGCAATATAGTATGTGGCTGGGCAATATACTATGTCACTGGGCAATATACTACGTGGCTGGGCAATATACTATGTGGCTGGGCAATATACTGCGTGGCTGGACAATATACTACGTGATTGTGCAATATAGTACGTGGCTGGGCAATATACTATGTCACTGGGCAATATACTACGTGGCTGGGCAATATACTACGTGGTTGGCCAATATACTACATCACTGGGCAATATACTACATGGCTGGGCAATATACTACGTGGCTGGGCAATATACTATGTGGCTGGGCAATATACTGCGTGGCTGGACAATATACTACGTGGCTGGGCAATATACTACGTGACTGGGCAATATACTACGTGACTGGGCAATATACTACGTGACTGGGCAATATACTATGTGACTGTGCAATATACTACGTGGCTGGGCAATATACTACGTGGCTGGGCAATATACTGCGTGGCTGGACAATATACTACGTGACTGGGCAATATACTACGTGACTGGGCAATATACTACGTGACTGTGCAATATACTACGTGGCTGGGCAATATACTACGTGGCTGGGCAATATACTACGTGGCTGGACAATATACTACGTGGGCATGCATATTCTAGAATACCCGATGCGTTAGAATCGGGCCACCATCTAGTAGTAATATAATGCACCCCCATAGCTGTATAATACACCCCCACAGTAGTATAATGCTCCCCCATAGTCAACTTCTGGCCTCGGATTTGCCGGCGGTGTGTATTGCCATGCACATACCCGAAGGGTCTCTGTGCTGCAACACACTTCAACTAAATGTGGGTCTGAGGATGCACACCCAGTTGAGGATTGTGCTGACGTCATCGAGCCTCCACTCACATGGGTTCGGTCGCGACCTCTGAGATGTTACGCCCCTGTGGGATGTCACATGTCGTCTCTTCTGGAATGTAAATGACTATAATTTCTTCCATAGGGACAGTGTCATGTGCAAGCTGATGTATCAAAGTCATAAAAGTCCATGTTTCAGCAGAGATCGTAGCACAAAGACCAAGTATCTACTGCACAATTTACTGTCCAATGATTTGCAAACTACATTCAGGTAATAGAATCTATACAGAAAATTACTAGTAAGATGGTAATACGCTAAGTTTGGAGTGTTAAAACTATGTACAATACAATTTACGAATTTGACTCACTTAGGGCCAAATTGAAACCGGACAGAAAAACGGCATCCCTAATATCAGACACATAAGACTGACCTATCTCATGGGTTTTTGTTGTGACCTATCTCATGGATTTTAGTTATGTATTCATTCAAGTATCCAGTGCAAGATTGTTAGGGAGGTGGTGAAAGAAATTTGGGTTCTTATAATGTCACAGGTGATCACCGTACAACCTGTACACTGAATATACACTTATAGTGTTACTGAACATGGTACATAACTAGTGTTGAGCATTCCGATACCGCAAGTATCGGGTATCGGCCGATACTTGCGGTATCGGAATTCCGATACCGAGATCCGATATTTTTGTGATATCGGGTATCGGTACCGAATTAATAGGGATGTGTAAAATAAAGAATTAAAATAAAACATATTGATATGCTCACCTCTCCGGCGGCCCCTGGACTTCACGCTGCTAACCGGGAGGCTTCTTTGTTTAAAAAGCGCGCCTTTCGGACCTGTGAATGACGTCCCGCCCATGTGACCGGCACGCGACCAATCAGAGGCCGCGACGTCATTCGCAGGTCCTCAATTCCTAGCATTAGCAGTTTTGTGAATGAGAATGACGTCGCGGCTTCTGATTGGCCGCGTGCCGCCCATGTGACCGCGACGTCATTCTCATTTACAAAACTGCTAATGCTAGGAATTGAGGACCTGCGAATGACGTCGCGGCCTCTGATTGGTCGCGTGCCGGTCACATGGGCGGCACGCGACCAATCAGAAGCCGGGACGTCATTCACAGGTCCGAAAGGCGCGCTTTTTAAACAAAGAAGCCTCCCGGTTAGCAGCGTGAAGTCCAGGGGCCGCCGGAGAGGTGAGCATATCAATATTTTTATTTTAATTCTTTATTTTACACATCCCTATGGTTCCCAGGGTCTGAAGGAGAGTTTCCTCTCCTTCAGACCCTGGGAACCATGAGAATACCTTCCGATACTTGATGTCCCATTGACTTGTATTGGTATCAGATATCGGTATCGGCGATATCCGATATTTTTCGGGTATCGGCCGATACTATACGATACCGATACTTTCAAGTATCGGACGGTATCGCTCAACACTATACATAACTAGTGATCATTAAATATTTATCATACCACAGATAGGACTATACCACACCCTGACATAAGGTGAAAATTAGAGTACAAAAAACAATACTTTATTGATAAAACATTATAGACCATAAATGCTTGATGGCAATAAAAACGAACAAAACAAGCTGAGTGTCATAAAACAATGGCAGGAGGAAGGCTAGGGAAAGGTCCTAATACATAATCCAACGATAAAAGGGATAAAGCCCCGTATAATTGACACTATAAACAGCGGGATATCCACTCCTATAGAGTCAGGAGTAAGTGGTAGGAACAACGGTTGCTGAGACTAGCACCATGCGGAGTAATCCCCACACATAATTAGTATAAGCGGACAGCGATTGTAAGCCCAAAGTGGTTATGCTACATAGTAACATAGTAACATAGTAACATAGTTAGTAAGGCCGAAAAAAGACATTTGTCCATCCAGTTCAGCCTATATTCCATCATAATAAATACCCAGATCTACGTCCTTCTACAGAACCTAATAATTGTATGATACAATATTGTTCTGCTCCAGGAAGACATCCAGGCCTCTCTTGAACCCCTCGACTGAGTTCGCCATCACCACCTCCTCAGGCAAGCAATTCCAGATTCTCACTGCCCTAACAGTAAAGAATCCTCTTCTATGTTGGTGGAAAAACCTTCTCTCCTCCAGACGCAAAGAATGCCCCCTTGTGCCCGTCACCTTCCTTGGTATAAACAGATCCTCAGCTAGATATTTGTATTGTCCCATTATATACTTATACATGGTTATTTGATCGCCCCTCAGTCATCTTTTTTCTAGACTAAATAATCCTAATTTCGCTAATCTATCTGGGTATTGTAGTTCTCCCATCCCCTTTATTACTTTTGTTGCCCTCCTTTGTACTCTCTCTAGTTCCATTATATCCTTCCTGAGCACCGGTGCCCAAAACTGGACACAGTACTCCATGTGCGGTCTAACTAGGGATTTGTACAGAGGCAGTATAATGCTCTCATCATGTGTATCCAGACCTCTTTTAATGCACCCCATGATCCTGTTTGCCTTGGCAGCTGCTGCCTGGCACTGGCTGCTCCAGGTAAGTTTATCATTAACTAGGATCCCCAAGTCCTTCTCCCTGTCAGATTTACCCAGTGGTTTCCCATTCAGTGTGTAATGGTGACATTGATTCCTTCTTCCCATGTGTATAACCTTACATTTATCATTGTTAAACCTCATCTGCCACCTTTCAGCCCAAGTTTATCTTCTCTTGTATTAACTGCTTTACATAGTTTTGTATCATCTGCAAATATCGATATTTTACTGTGTAAACCTTCTACCAGATCATTAATGAATATGTTGAAGAGAACAGGTCCCAATACTGACCCCTGCGGTACCCCACTGGTCACACCGACCCAGTTAGAGACTATACCATTTATAACCACCCTCTGCTTTCTATCACTAAGCCAGTTACTAACCCATTTACACACATTTTCCCCCAGACCAAGCATTCTCATTTTGTGTACCAACCTCTTGTGCGGCACGGTATCAAACGCTTTGGAAAAATCGAGATATACCACGTCCAATGACTCACCGTGGTCCAGCCTATAGCTTACCTCTTCATAAAAACTGATTAGATTGGTTTGACAGGAGCGATTTCTCATAAACCCATGCTGATATGGAGTTAAACAGTTATTCTCATTGAGATAATCCAGAATAACATCCCTCAGAAACCCTTCAAATATTTTACCAACAATAGAGGTTAGACTTACTGGCCTATAATTTCCAGGTTCACTTTTAGAGCCCTTTTTGAATATTGGCACCACATTTGCTATGCGCCAGTCCTGCGGAACAGACCCTGTCGCTATAGAGTCCCTAAAAATAAGAAATAATGGTTTATCTATTACATTACTTAGTTCTCTTAGTACTCGTGGGTGTATGCCATCCGGACCCGGAGATTTATCTATTTTAATCTTATTTAGCCGGTTTCGCACCTCTTCTTGGGTTAGATTGGTGACCCTTAATATAGGGTTTTCATTGTTTTTTGGGATTTCACCTAGCATTTCATTTTCCACCGTGAATACCGTGGAGAAGAAGGTGTTTAATATGTTAGCTTTTTCCTCGTCATCTACAACCATTCTTTCCTCACTATTTTTTAAAGGGCCTACATTTTCAGTTTTTATTCTTTTACTATTGATATAGTTGAAGAACAGTTTGGGATTAGTTTTACTCTCCTTAGCAATGTGCTTCTCTGTTTCCTTTTTGGCAGCTTTAATTAGTTTTTTAGCTTCAATGGTGCCATCCTGCTTTAGTAGTGCAAATGCTTTCTTTTTACTGTTAATTGCCTGTCTTACTTCTTTGTTTAGCCACATTGGGTTTTTCCTATTTCTAGTCCGTTTATTCCCACAAGGTATAAACCGCTTACACTGCCTATTTAGGATGTTCTTAAACATTTTCCATTTATTATCTGTATTCTTATTTCTGAGGATATTGTCCCAGTCTACCAGATTAAGGGCATCTCTAAGCTGGTCAAACTTTGCCTTCCTAAAGTTCAATGTTTTTGTGACTCCCTGACAAGTCCCCCTAGTGAAAGACAGGTGAAACTGTACAATATTGTGGTCGCTATTTCCTAGATGCCCAACCACCTGCAGATTTGTTATTCTGTCAGGTCTATTAGATAGTATTAGGTCTAAAAGTGCTGCTCCTCTGGTTGGATTCTGCACCAATTGTGAAAGATAATTTTTCTTGGTTATTAGCAGAAACCTGTTGCCTTTATGGGTTTCACAGGTGTCTGTTTCCCAGTTAATATCCGGGTAGTTAAAGTCCCCCATAACCAGGACCTCATTATGGGTTGCAGCTTCATGTATCTGCTTTAGAAGTAGACTTTCCATGGTTTCTGTTATATTTGGGGATTTGTAACAGACCCCAATGAGAATTTTGTTACCATTTTTCCCTCCATGAATTTCGACCCATATGGATTCGACATCCTCATTTCCTTCGCAAATATCCTCCCTTAAAGTGGACTTTAGACAAGACTTTACATAGAGACAAACCCCTCCTCCTCTCCGATTTTTATGATCCTTTCTAAACAGACTGTAACCCTGTAAGTTAACTGCCCAGTCATAGCTTTCATCTAACCATGTCTCGGTTATTCCCACTATGTCAAAGTTACCTGTAGATATTTCTGCTTCTAGTTTTTCCATCTTGTTTGTCAGGCTTCTGGCGTTTGCGAGCATGCAGTTTAGAGGATTTTTTTTGTTCCAATCACCTCGCTGTGGATTGTTTTAGAAATGTTCTTACCTCCCTTCTGAGTATGTTTTCCTGGGTCTTCTTTGTTCAAGTCTAATGTTTTTCTTCCCGTCCCCTCTTCTTCTAGTTTAACGCCCTCCTGATGAGTGTAGCGAGTCTTCTGGCGAATGTGTGTTTCCCAGGTTTGTTGAGGTGTAGTCCGTCTCTGGCGAGGAGTCCATCGTACAAGTAATTCACACCGTGGTCCAGGAATCCGAATCCTTGTTGTCTGCACCATCGTCTTAGCCAGTTGTTTGCATCAAGGATCCTGTTCCATCTCCTGGTGCCATGCCCGTCTACTGGAAGGATAGAAGAAAAAACTACCTGTGCATCCAGTTCCTTTACTTTCTTCCCCAACTCTTCAAAGTCTTTGCAGATTGTCGGTAGGTCCTTCCTTGCCGTGTCATTGGTGCCAACATGTATCAGAAGAAATGGTTGGACGTCCTTGGAGCTGAAGAGCTTTGGTATCCTATCGGTCACATCCTTCATCATCGCACCTGGAAGGCAGCATACTTCTCTTGCGGTTATGTCCGGTCTGCAGATGGCTGCTTCTGTGCCTCTCAGTAGTGAGTCTCCCACCACCACCACTCTTCGTTGCTTCTTGGCTGTACTTTTTGCTGTCACTTGTTGCTGTGTGCCCTTTTCTTTTTTGCTTGCTGGTATTGCTTCATCCTTAGGTGTGCCGTCTTCATCCTCTACAAAGATTTGATATCGGTTCTTCAGTTGTGTGGTTGGTGATTTCTCCATGGTCTTCTTGGTTCTTTTGGTCACATGCTTCCACTCATCTGCTTTTGGAGGTTCTCTGACACTTTTTTCACCTTCTGTGACCAGTAGAGATGCTTCTGTTCTGTCTAGAAAGTCTTCATTCTCTTTGATGAGTTTCAAAGTTGCTATTCTTTCTTCCAGACCCCGCACCTTTTCTTCTAAAAGGGCCACTAGTCTACACTTCTGACAGGTGAAATTGGATTCTTCTTCTGGTCGATCTGTGAACATGTAGCACATGCTGCAGCTCACCATGTAGGTTGTCACATCTGCCATGTTGCTCCTAGAGCCTGCTGACTTGCTGTGTGTTTTCCTTCTTGTGTAATGTACTCAGCCAAGCTCTCTTGCAATAATGTCCTACAGGCAAATATGCAAATTAGCCTCCTCAAGCTTGAATCCCTGGTTTGGTGATGCTTTCCAAGCAGCTGGTCCCGGCTGTACCCAACGATCTTCTAGCTTAGGGAGACTCTTCGCTTTTCCCAGAAGGCACCTGGAATATGCAAATTAGCCTCCTCAAGCTTGAATCCCTGGTTTGGTGATGCTTTCCAAGCAGCTGGTCCCGGCTGTACCCAACGATCTTCTAGCTTAGGGAGACTCTTCGCTTTTCCCAGAAGGCACCTGGAATATGCAAATTAGCCTCCTCAAGCTTGAATCCCTGGTTTGGTGATGCTTTCCAAGCAGCTGGTCCCGGCTGTACCCAACGATCTTCTAGCTTAGGGAGACTCTTCGCTTTTCCCAGAAGGCACCTGGAATATGCAAATTAGCCTCCTCAAGCTTGAATCCCTGCGGCAAAGTATACCGCCGTTGGTACCACTCACATAGTAGTATTAATGTGCACACACCAAAATCAATAAATAATCATGAGAATTACCCACCGCAATAGGGGACCCTACACGAACCTGCCTCCGCCCCAACGCGCGTTTTGGCACAAACAACCTTCGTCAGGGGGCATTGAAGTGCACTACAGCCGTGTACATATAGGAACAACCCCGGAAGTGAAAGGCGGCAATGACCCGGAAGTGACTGACGCTGCCATAGCAACCACCAACGCTGAACACTACAGGAACTCCGGGCAGAGACCAGCGACCACGGGGACCCCACGTGATCAGCCGTCACCCGACCGGGACCTGAGCGCTACAGCGTTGAGGGGGATGACAGCGCATAGAAGAAGTGGTAAGTAACATCACCAATCACAGTATGCCACGCACTAGAGAAAGCGATGTGCCAGAAGTAACACTTCACATACAAGAAATGTAAGCAGAGGTGATAGCAGGATAGTAAATAAACACAATGCTGACTATATTAGGAAGAAAGGGGAAGCGAGGGAAGGGGAGGGGGGAAGAAAGGGGGAAAAGAGAAGGGGGGGGAAAAGAAACAAAGGAGGCAACCATCATATAAATAATTAAATGATACATAATTACTATAAACCCTCCTCTAAATACCAATCCCACCCCAAGCGGACATAAAATGGCCAAATGACCAGATTATGGCACATGTTGCAAAAGTCTACACCCCGACATATTACAAATAATGCTAATAATAGCCCACAGAGTGTACAAAGGGCGGAAATATACAGCCATAAACGGACAATCAAGAAAACCCCAATTAAATCACAATACTAATAAATATAGCATAAATTGCAAAAGTCTACACCCCCTCAATAATATAAATAGCACTACAGCAATCACACTCAAAATATATACGTTTCGGCGATCAATAATTCTTGAAATATTCAGCCAAATTTGGCCATAAATGTCCTCCAACACACGACAGCAACACAAAGTTCATCCGTAGATTGTAGAGAGACGCCGGTAACCGCCTAAGATCATCATAATGGAAAAGCCACCGGGTAGGTAACCTAAACACCATATTGGACTAACATAACAGCAGTTAAAAACTTTAAAACAAAAACATATAAATTTGACACTCATACCCAAATGCTCAAATGCACAGCAGCCACCCGATAACTACAAAAAAGGGGCATAGCTGATATTATCATTTAATCCTATTGGGTGGACCGTATTAAGTGTCCAGATCCACCTAGACTCAATCTGGGCTAAACGTCCAATTGGAGGTGGGAATACGAGGAGGGGGCACTTTTCAACGTTTAGCCCAGATTGAGTCTAGGTGGATCTGGACACTTAATACGGTCCACCCAATAGGATTAAATGATAATATCAGCTATGCCCCCTTTTTGTAGTTATCGGGTGGCTGCTGTGCATTTGAGCATTTGGGTATGAGTGTCAAATTTATATGTTTTTGTTTTAAAGTTTTTAACTGCTGTTATGTTAGTCCAGTATGGTGTTTAGGTTACCTACCCGGTGGCTTTTCCATTATGATGATCTTAGGCGGTTACCGGCGTCTCTCTGCAATCTACGGATGAACTTTGTGTTGCTGTCGTGTGTTGGAGGACATTTATGGCCAAATGTGGCTGAATATTTCAAGAATTATTGATTGCCGAAACGTATATATTTTGAGTGTGATTGCTGTGTGCTATTTATATTATTGAGGGGGTGTAGACTTTTGCAATTTATGCTATATTTATTAGTATTGTGATTTAATCGGGGTTTTCTTGATTGTCCGTTTATGGCTGTATATTTCCGCCCTTTGTACACTCTGTGGGCTATTATTAGTCAGCATATATAGTCAGCATTGTGTTTATTTACTATCCTGCTATCACCTCTGCTTACATTTCTTGTATGTGAAGTGTTACTTCTGGCACATCGCTTTCTCTAGTGCGTGGCATACTGTCATTGGTGATGTTACTTACCACTTCTTCTATGCGCTGTCATCCCCCTCAACGCTGTAGCGCTCAGGTCCCGGTCGGGTGACGGCTGATCACGTGGGGTCCCCGTGGTCGCTGGTCTCTGCCCGGAGTTCCTGTAGTGTTCAGCGTTGGTGGTTGCTATGGCAGCGTCGGTCACTTCCGGGTCATTGCCGCCTTTCACTTCCGGGGTTGTTCCTATATGTACACGGCTGTAGTTCACTTCAATGCCCCCTGACGAAGGTTGTTTGTGCCGAAACGCGTGTTGGGGCGGAGGCAGGTTCGTGGAGGGTCCCCTATTGCGGTGGTTAATTCTCATGATTATTTATTGATTTTGGTGTGTGCACATTAATACTACTATGTGAGTGGTACCAACGGCGGTATACTTTGCGGCAGCATAACCACTTTGGGCTTACAATCGCTGTCCGCTTATACTAATTATGGGTGGGGATTACTCCGCATGGTGCTAGTCTCAGCAACCGTTGTTCCTACCACTTACTCCTGACTCTATAGGAGTGGATATCCCGCCGTTTATAGTGTCAATTATACGGGGCTTTATCCCTTTTATCGTTGGATTATGTATTAGGACCTTTCCCTAGCCTTCCTCCTGCCATTGTTTTATGACACTCAGCTTGTTTTGTTCGTTTTTATTGCCTTCAAGCATTTATGGTCTATAATGTTTTATCAATAAAGTATTGTTTTTTGTACTCTAATTTTCACCTTATGTCATCTTTTTTCTGGGTATGAACCTGTACACTGACACTATAGACAGAGCTCATGTGTACAATGTCACTTGTGATCACTGTCTTACCTGAACACTGACACTATATACAGAGCTCCTGTGTATAATGGCACTTAGTATTTTTTTTTTAATTAATGATCAGTATTGTATTCGGTCACTATGTGGTGGTAATACATGGTCTGGTCATGGTGTTGTGGCATTTGTTCCTTGTATGTGGTATTATCCGGTCACTATGTTGAGGTAATATGTGATTTGGTCATGCTGTGATGGCCAGGGGCGGATTATCAGAGGGTCAATATGGGCGGTAGCCCAGGGCCCAGCGGTCTGGGGGGGCCCTGGGCTACCGCACAGATTGACCCTCTGATAATCATCTGTGAATGCCGGCGGCCGCCGCCGGCATTTATGTGCCCCCCCGCCGTACCCAGTGGGCAGAGAGAGGGGGCCCGCATCGGGCCCCTTCTCATCTGCTCTCCGGGCCCCTTCTGGCGCTGCGGCGGTTTCCTATTGATGTGCGGGCGCGCTCCCGCACGTCAATAGTTAACAACAGCCGCCAGCCAATTGGAGGCTGGCGGCTGATGTCGGCTGCAGGCGCACACATCGCCGGCGTCTGACGTCATTGTCAGTCGCCGGCGAGTGTGCTCTGCTGCAGGGAGCTCGCCGCCTGGAGCGCGGACAGGTGAGGAGACTGCTTGTTTTTTTTTTGTTTTGTTTTTTATAACGGTGGACACACTGAGGGCAATGCTGGAGGACACTGGGGCAATGCTGGAGGACACTGGGGCAGATTGCTGGAGGACACTGGGGCAGATGGCTGGAGGACACTGGGGCAATGCTGGAGGACACTGGGGCAGATTGCTGGAGGACACTGGGGCAGATGGCTGGAGGACACTGGGGCAGATGGCTGGAGGACACTGGGGCAGATGGCTGGAGGACACTGGGGCAATGCTGGAGGACACTGGGGCAGATTGCTGGAGGACACTGGGGCAGATGGCTGGAGGACACTGGGGCAGATGGCTGGAGGACACTGGGGCAGATGGCTGGAGGACACTGGGGCAGATGGCTGGAGGACACTGGGGCAGATGGCTGGAGGACACTGGGGCAGATGGCTGGAGGACACGGGCAGATGGCTGGAGGACACTGGGGCAGATGGCTGGAGACACTGGGGGAAATGCTGGACATACTGGGGCAGATTGCTGGACACACGGTTGGTAATATTCTGGACACACTGTCTGGGGGCAATGCTGGACACACTGGGGCAGATTGCTGGACACACTGGGGCACTATGCTGGACATACTGGGGCAGATTGCTGGACACACTGGGGGTAATATGCTGGACACACTGGGGCAGATTGCTGGACACACTGGGGCAGATTGCTGGACACACTGTCTGGGGGCAATGCTGGACACACTGGGGGCAATATGGTGGAGACACTGGGGCAGATTGCTGGACACTGGGGCAATATGCTGGACATACTGGGGCAGATTGCTGGACACACTGGGGGCAGGACTGGAGGCATGGGCAGAATGTAGACACGGGGCATGATTGGAGACACGGGGCAGAATGAAAGCCATGGGGCAGGATGGATACGATGGAGACATATGGGGCAGGATGTGGAGATCATATGGGGTAGAATGGATACTCATGAGGGCAGGATGCGAGAACATATGGCTGGAGCCTGGAATGAGACACACGGGGCCAGGGTGGGGAATATTATTACCATAGGGGCTAATTAAGGGATATTATTACTGCAGTGATGTATTTATTTTATTTTTTGAGTATACTGTTTTAAATGGGGGTCAGTCCTGTTACTGTGCAGAGTGACACTATATCGCCTTTTTTCTTCATGTGGTGTAATGTAGAAGTTGTGAAAAATTAAGTAATGTGTTCTACAAGCGGAGCTCGAGATAACTGTGTTATTTCCTGCAGAAACGAGTCCTGGCTGGAAGAAATGATGGTGGTCTGTGCTGGATGAAAGATGAAGGACTTCACCTAGAGACGTCACTGGTGAGTCAGTGTTACCTATACACTGACACTATACACTGTATACTATATAGAGGTCCTGTGTATAATACCACCAGTGATCTCTGTATTACCTCTACACAGACACTGCATACTAAGTACAGATCTCCTGTGAATACTGGCACTTATGGTGATAGTATTGTGTTGTTGTTTTTTACTGATCAGTATTGTAGTATTCAGTCACTATGTGGTGGTAATATGTGGTCTGGAAATGGTGTTGTGGTATTTGTCCCTTGTATGTGATATTTGGTCACCAAGTGGTGGTAATATGTGGTCTTGACATGGTGCGGTGGTATTTGTTCCTTGTATGTGATATTATTCGATCACTGTGGTTGTAATTTGTGGTCTGGTCATGTTGCGGTGGTATTTGTTCCTTGTATGTGATATTATTGGTCAAAATATACCTAAATTGTATTGCAGATTCTACCAAATATTTAATAGGTTACAGTAGAGTAGGGCCCGGCCATTTTTCTGGAATAATCTGGTTCGGGTATATCATGACCCCCGTCACATGACCCCCGTCACATGACCCCCGTCACATGACCCCCGTCACATGACCCCCGTCACATGACCGGGGGGGGCCCAAAGTGTCTGAACAGCCCGGGGCCCTGGCTACCCTTAATCCACCCCTGGTGATGGCGCTTGTCCTTTGTGTATAGTATTATTGGTCATTTTAAAAAATGTATGTGACACATTCCCTTAGAGAAAAATAAATAAAAATATATCTAAAAAGAGCATGGGTATTTAAGAAATGTTTAATAGGTTAGAGTAGAGTAGGGTCCTGCCAGAAGAGTCTACCATGTTGTGTAGCTTCTTAAAAAATCTTTTGGCGAAACAAAAGCTGCTGGCTATGTATGTGATCTGGTGTTCTGTGGGAACTGTTAATGTGTGATTGGTAAGGACGTGGTACAGAAGTAGAGTTTTTCCAAGAGTGGGCGGTGGAACTTTGAAGTGTTCAAGGGGTGGAGGCGCAGTTGGGGTGCAGGTGGAGCCTGGGTGGAGTCTAACTGGGGCCCAAAAAGTTTGACACTATGGTGCTGTGAAATTCCTGGTAGAATCCCTGAACATTAGACATGAGTTTATTCACCACAGTGCATTTCCAATTATATGTTAGAATATCAGGGTGATCCTGGATTAATAAAAGTTGCAAATTTAAACCTTAGATGTTCCCTGTCCAGGTTTTGGGATCATTTTAATCCAAGAGTGGAAAAAAGAAACCCAATAATAACATAATATGTACAATTTCCAAAGTCCATAATTGAACTTATAAACAAAAATATATGTAAAATACAATATAAATTAAAAAACTAAAGCGAATTAAAAATGTAAAATAAGATTTTGTGTTTGGTTGAGACTGTATGGTATACGTGTAAAGGACCTTTCATCACATGCTGAACTGAACACACGATGTAATAGTGACTGCAGAGCAGAATAAAACATTTTTTTTTATTTATTTTTAATTTCATCTCTCCTTGTGGAGATATCAGTAATCAAATCATTTGGCACCTAATGAGTTAACTTTTGTCACGTCCAAGTGGGTGTTACCAGAGAGCGACTCCTACAGAGAGAAGACGTACACACCCCAATAAAAACACCCAATTCAGCTTAACTAAAGTGAACTCATTAGATGCCAAATACTTTGATTGCTGGTATATCTGCAAGAGAGAGGTGAAAAAAAACTAAAAAAAAAAGTTTTATTCCACTTCTGCAGCCACTATTACGTTGTGTGTCCAGGTCAACATGAAAGATTTGGTGGAAGGTCCTCTACACGCATATCATATGTTCTCAACCAAAGCAAGATCTTATTTTACAATATTAATTCCCTACATTTTTTATTTATATTGTATTTTACATATATCTTTTTGAATAAGTTCAATGCTGATTTGGATTTATATTGAATAAGTTTTTTCTGTTATTTAGACCTTGTAATGTTGACATATTTCTCCATACACAGTTTTACACGTGAACCTCTAAATGATCAGACGCTCCTTGATTCTCTCATTTACCTAAGTGATGAGTGTAATGAACCAATCAGATGCTTGCTTTGTTTGCTTTGTTAATATTAATGAGTGAATTTTTGAACCAACCAATCAGATGCTTCCTTTTTCTGCCATTTGTGACATGACAGTTGGAATGTGTCGGTTGGTGCCAGTGAGGAGTTTCTTGTTATACCTGACCCCAGCCCTGGTACCGTGCAGATATGGGATGTAATTAGGGTCCGATGGGCCCCGGTGCAAGAATTGGCCCTTCAGGTACATATGTTCCTCATCTTAGCCCCATCTTGCTACATATATATATATATACCCTTCATCCTGCTATATATGTCCCTCAGCCCGGTGTATATGTATCTATCTAGCTCTCTATATGTATATATTGTATACATTACTATATTACGTGAATATTGTTTTATGTATTTATGGTAATGATTATAGATTTTGATTTTAGGTTTTGTTAACTAGAGATCTCTTTTCTCTGCATTTACTAATGTAATAGGTATTGTGATATTCTGAGGCCTGCTGGCTCAGCACACGGTAGATGAACACCCTTTGTGCCAGTGATCATTATATTTTGTGTTGTATTGATTGCATTGTAAAACCAAATAAAAATTACTTAAAAAAACAGTCATACCTAATAATCCTAATTGTACGGCAACTATTGATATGTTGTATGATTGATTGTGTTTTTGTCATAAAAAAAAAGTTACAAATGTTTTATTTTAAGAAAACCAAATAAAAAATAATTGAAAATAAAATAAAAATGAGTCAGTGGGTCCAACTCTTTGGGGAACGAGCGAACAGTATAAGTCTATGAACATCACTGGGGAAAAAAAGTAGCAAAATTTTTAAAAATAAAATACATAGAGTGGTGAGTATTCATAAGAGCAGAGGTCGCACTACATATTTTACAGCAGGTTAAGAATATTCTTTTTTAGCAATTTTGAGGAGTATTTTTATACTAGGAGGAGTAAGTAATTTGCATAAAGTCACATTTATAGTAAACACGTTTACAGAATGTTAAGACCTCCCTGCATATAAAGAGATACATGTCTCCAAGCATGAAATGGGTTTTCCACTCTCCAGAAAGTCCTCTGTATTGGGCAGTGCTGTGTATAAATAATAGAATCAGAAGCCCCTCTCACCTTCCCCGGGTCCAGCGCTGGCTCTCCTCTGCCCAGGTCTCTGTGTATTGGCTGTAGTTGTGACCTCACTGCTGCTGCCAATATAAAGAGCCCATAGCAGCAGCCGGAGCTGGACTCAGGGAAGGTGACGGCCATCTCATTTTAACCCCTTCATGACCCCAGCTTCATTCGGTTTTGCGTTTTCGTTTTTCGCTCCCCTCCTTCCCAGAGCCATAACTTTTTTATTTTTCTGTCAATATGGCCATGCAAGGGCTTATTTTTTGTGAGACAAGTTGTACTTTTGAAAGGCATCATTGGTTTTAGCATGTCGTGTACTTGAAAATGGGAAAAAAATTCCAAGTGCGGTGAAATTGCAAAAAAGGTGCAATCCCACACTTGTTTTTTGTTTGGCTTTTTTGTTAGGTTCACTAAATGCTAAAACTGACCTGCTCTTTTGATTCTCCAGGTCATTACGAGTTTATAGACACCAAACATGTCTAGGTTATTTTTTATTTAAGTGGTAAAAAAAAAAATTCCAAACTTTGCTAAAAAAAAAAAAAAACGCCATTTTCCGATGCCCGTAGCGTCTCCATTTTCCATGATCTGGGGTCGGGTGAGGGTTTATTTTTTGTGTGCTGAGCTGACATTTTTAATGATACCATTTTGGTGGAGATACGTTCTTTTGATCGCCCGTTATTGCATTTTAATGCAATGTTGCGGCAACAAAAAAAACGTAATTTTGGTGTTTCAAATTTTTTTTCTCGCTACGCCACTTAGTGATCAGGTTAATCCTTTTTTTATTGATAGATCGGGCGATTCTGAACGCGGTGATACTAAATATTTTTTTCATATTTTTAAAAACATTTTGTTTTTTATTTTTGCCATGCTTTAGTAGCCTCAGGCATAGCCTGATCGGCTCTGCTACATAGGAGCGATGCTCAGATCGCCCCTATGTAGCTGAATTACCGATCCCTCACTGACCCGCCCCCTAGTTTGCATAATGAATACCTAACATACTGAATAAAAAAAAGAAAAAACGCTTCTGCAGACAGGTGTCGGCCGTGGTACCTGTGCTACAGTATAATCGCATGGTTACTGTGCACTTAATCCCTTTTGCAGATTTACTTGAGCGACCACCAAGATGGCATGCGCAATAGTAGCTGTTGGTGATCTCTGAGAGCTGCTACTGTGCAGGCGACACCATCTTGGTGGAGGACATTTTTTCTCCTCCAGCAAGATGGCGCCGTTGGCGCATGCACAACAGCAGCTATTGGATCTCTATACAGACCGAAAGCTGCTACTGCGCTGGCACAGCGAGCACCATTCTAAAAATGACTTTTTTTCCCTCGCTCAAGTAAATCTGCAAAAGGGATTAAGTAAACAGTAACCGTGCGATTATGCAGCAGGGTTTTTTTTTCTTCAGTATGTTAGGTATTCATTATGCAAACTAGGGGGCGGGGCAGTGAGGGAGCAGTAACCTGTCAGCAGTCTGCATTATGAATATCTAATGACCACATACCCCAACCCCACCTTAGGGCACGAGAATCTTATTACCGTAACTACAAACCGAAAATAAAGATTAAAGGGAACCTGTCACCCCCCCCCCCAGGCGTTTTTAACTAAAAGAGCCATCTTGTGCAGCACTAATGCTGCATTCTCTCAAGGTGGCTCTTTTAGTTCGGGTCCCTGCCAACGCTGAAATAATCGTTTTTAGAATTTGCCCCTCATACCTGCAGTTTGTCAGGGGGGCATGTCTTTTCCCCCTGACATAAACGCCTCCCAGCCGTCACTCAGGGCCTCCGTGCGCCGGGCCCCGCTTCCATTTCCTTCCTGAACGTCCCCGGCGCCTGTGCTGTAAGTTTCTTTTCTGGCATGCACAGTTTGCGCTGCCCTTCGACTCCCATCACATTCACATGACGGAAACTTACAGCGTAGGTGCCGGGGACGTTCAGGAAGGAAATGGAGGTGGCGTCCGGCGCACAGAGGCCTGAGTGACGGCTGGGAGGCGTTTGTGTCAGGGGGGAAGAATTAAGATTAGTGGTCACATAACCACACATACATACTGAGAATACAGGGGAATTGTGACCCCATGCGTATCACACACTGTACTGGTCAGCAGTCTGCAGTCACATTGAGTGACTGCAGACTTTCCTTCTGAGACCAAGCAACGACCTCATCAAGGTAACAAAGGGTTTATTATTAGTGATGAGCGAATATACTCGTTACTCGAGATTCCCTGAGTTTTCATCACCGCAGCTGAATGATTTACATCTATTAGCCAGCATAAGTACATGTGGGGGTTGCCAGGCATGTAATCAAGCTGGCTAAGAGATGTAAATCATTCAGCTGAGGTGAGGAAAACTTAATCTCTGAGCACTAAAAAATACTCGGGCTCGGGAAATCTCGAGTAACAAGTATATTCGCTCATCACTATTGATGACTATTTATTATGAGATTATTACATTTAGTGCTGATTACGCCAGGACTACTGTGTGGGTGTTGGGGTGAGCAGCCGGGGGATTGCTATGAAACTATTAAATCACATCTGCTCTGCATGTAATAACCTCATAATAAATCTACCCCCCAACCCAGCCGTATAATACACCACCATAGCAGTATACAGTATAATGCAGGCCCATAGAAGTATAATGCACCCCCATATTACTATAATGCAGCCCCAGTCGTATAATGCACCCCCATAGTAGAATAATGCACCACCATAGTCATTTATAGTATAATGCACCCCCAAAGCCGTATAATGCACCTCAATAGAAGTATAATGTACCCCAAAGTCATATATAGTATAATACACCTCCATATGAGTATAATGTACCCCATAGTCATATATAGTATAATGCACCCCATAACAGTATAATGCACCCCCATAGCAGTATAATGCACCCCATAGCAGTAAACAGTATAATGCAGCCCCATAGTAGTATAATGCACCCCTATTGTTGTATAATGCACCACCATAGCAGTATAATGCACCCCATAGTCATATATACTATAATGCACCCCCATAGGACTATAATGTGGCCGCATAGCAGTATAATGCACCCCAATAGCAGTAAAATGCACCCCCATAGCAGTAAACAGTATAATGCAGCCCCATAGTAGTATAATGCACCCCTATTGTTGTATAATGCACCACCATAGCAGTATAATGCACCCCATAGTCATATATACTATAATGCACCCCCATAGGACTATAATGTGGCCGCATAGCAGTATAATGCACCCCAATAGCAGTAAAATGCACCCGCATAGTATAAGGAATCCCCATAGCAGGACAATGCACTCCATAGTAATATGCTGCACCCTCACAGGAGTATAACGCTCCCCCAAAGCAGTATAATACCATAGCCATTTATAGCATAATGCACCTCCATAAGACTATAATGCACCCCAATATGAGTAAAATGCACCCCATAGTCAGGTATAGTATAATGCACCCCCATAGCAGTATAATGCACCCCATAATCATATGCAGTATAATGCACCGCTATAGCAGTATATAGTATAATGCACCCCCATAGCAGTATAATGCACCCCTATAGCAGTATAACGCACCCCCATTGTAATATATACTTTAAAGTACCCCCATAGGAGTATAATGTGGCTCCATAGCAGTGTAGTGCACCCCTTAGCAGTATAATGCACCCCCATAGTAGTATAATGTACTCCTTATATCAGAAAAAGCACTAGGCCTAGATATATGGCACTTCCAATATCAATACAACCAAAGAAGAACATATAAGGAAGTTACACGCCCAATATAAAAATCCAAACAAATTTTATTAATATATTATAACATTAACATACATATAAATATAATTATAAAAAGGAACACAAAGACACTGCCAACACGGGCATGTACCAAGAATAAGCACCATACAATATAAACAGATGTTCAGTATACGTAGAAAACAGCCACTATCATAAATAAATTCACCATTGATATATCCAATAGAGGTGACATAGATCAACGTGCATAAATAAATGCTACTAGACTATACCAACACATTTAAATAAAAATATACGAGCAAAGAATGCTTCATAAAATTTTGGTACCTGGTAGCTACCTGCCGCACAAGCCTGACCTTACCATCAGAGACTCCAGTGAACACCAAGGTAGCTACTTAGTCACACCCCTTCCAGGGTAGTCTGGTTTGTTTCACAGTGGAGCCACACCCCCTCGCTCATGCCAACAAGAAAGGGTGTTAGCGTAACACCCCATAGTAGTATAATGCACCCTCATTGTAGTATAATGTACCCTATAGCAGTATATTGTACCCCATAGTCGTATACTGCACCCCATAGTCATATACAGTCATGGCCAAAAGTATTCACACCCCTGCAATTCTGTCAGATAATACTCAGTTTCTTCCTGAAAATGATTGCAAACACAAATTCTTTGGTATTATTATCTTCATTTAATTTGTCTTAAATGAAAAAACACAAAAGAGAATGAAGCAAAAAGCAAAACATTGATCATTTCACACAAAACTCCAAAAATGGGCCAGACAAAAGTATTGGCACCCTCAGCCTAATACTTGGTTGCACAACCTTTAGCCAAAATAACTGCGACCAACCGCTTCCGGTGACCATGAGTGAGTTTCTTACAATGCTCTGCTGGAATTTTAGACCATTCTTCTTTGGCAAACTGCTCCAGGTCCCTGATATTTGAAGGGTGCCTTCTCCAAACTGCCATTTTTAGATCTCTCCACAGGTGTTCTATGGGATTCAGGTCTGGACTCATTGCTGGCCACCTTAGAAGTCTCCAGTGCTTTCTCTCAAACCATTTTCTAGTGCTTTTTGAAGTGTGTTTTGGGTTATTGCCCTGCTGGAAGACCCATGACGTCTGAGGGAGACCCAGCTTTCTCACACTGGGCCCTACATTATGCTGCAAAATTTGTTGGTAGTCTTCAGACTTCATAATGCCATGCACACAGTCAAGCAGTTCAATGCCAGAGGCAACAAAGCAACCTCAAAACATCAGGGAACCTCTGCCATGTTTGACTGTAGGGACCGTGTTCTTTTCTTTGAATGCCTCTTTTTTTCTCCTGTAAACTCTATGTTGATGCCTTTTTATTATTATTATTATTATTATTTATTTATTTATATAGCACCATTGATTCCATGGTGCTGTACATGAGAAGGGGTTACATACAAGTTACAAATATCACATACAGTAAGCATTTGCTCAACAGGAAAAAAAAGGCATTTAAACTGGGTGACAAAGAGGAAATTAAAATGATACAGCATGAATTGAAGCATAAAATAAAGGAGGCCCAGGAAGCCTTCAGAATTTAACTTGAAAAGAAACTGTCCCACAATAATACCAGAGAGGTTTGGGCAGGAATGAAATTACTGACTGGGCTTAAGCTGAGGCTTGAAAATGATCCAGGAACAATGGACAAGGCTAATGAGATGAATGAGTATTTCAATAGATTTAGCAGTACATGTGTAATGCAAACTGATAGTGGATGGGAACTGGGTGCAAATTCTGCAACATCGATATTGGAGGATGAGCAGACCTATTTTAGAGTATCCGAAAATGATGTGAGGAGGCAGTTTAAGTCACTTAACATTGGTAAAGCTGCAGGACCTGATGGACTCAGCTCACGTGTCCTTAAAGTTTGTGCAGACCAGCTGTGTACTGTCTTTACGCGCCTATTTAATGGAAGTCTACAAACACAGAGGGTACCAGTGTTATGGAAAACTTCCTGTCTGGTGCCGGTACCCAAGACGACTTCTCTTGCAACCCTAAATGACTATCGTCCTGTAGCCTTAACATCTCACGCTATGAAGGCCTTGGAAAGATTAGTGCTGCTCACTTAAGATCGAGGGTCAATGCTTTTATTGATCCCCTTCAGTTTGCTTACCGACATAGATTGGGGGTGGATGATGCTATCCTTTCTCTGTTACATAGGGTACATTCATTTCTGGAGTCTGACGGAACCACGGTGCGAGCGATGTTCTTCGATTTCTCGAGTGCATTTAACTCCCTGCAGCCACTTTTACTACACAAAAAGATGACTGATATGAAGGTTGAGGAGGGGATGAGAAATTGGATAACTGACTACCTATCAGATCGGCCACAGTTTGTACAGATGGGAGCAGTGGTGTCAAGCAGATTACTGAGCAGTGTAGGTGCCCCCCAGGGAACGGTGCTTGCACCCTTTCTATTCACACTGTATACTTCAGACTTTCAGTATAAATCTGAACTTTGCCACCTTCAAAAATTTTCGGATGACTCTGTGGTTGTGGGATGCATTAGGGGAGATCAGGGGGATGAGGAATATAGAAGGGTAGTGTCGAATTTCGTGGATTGGTGCAATGGTAACTATCTGCAACTAAATGTTAAGAAAACTAAGGAGTTGGTGGCCAACTATAGCAGGATAAAGATGGAATGCTTACCGATCACTATTGCTGATCAGGAGGTAGAGCAGGTGGAGAGTTACAAATATTTGGGGGTCCATTTGGATAGCAAACTGGACTGGAGATGCCACTCAGAGTTTGTCTACAAGAAGGGGATGAGCAGACTGTATTTCCTAAGGAAACTGAGGTCTTTTAATGTGTGTAGCAAAATGTTAGAAATGTTCTACCAATCTGTGGTGGCAAGTGCCATCTTTTTTGCAATCACGTGCTGGGGTAGTAGTGTGCGGGCCTCTGATGCTAATAAGCTGAATAAGATAATTAAGAAGGCAAGTTCTGCTGTGGGCTGCAATCTGGACTCTTTTGGGGAGGTAGTGGAGAAAAGAACTCTGAAAAAGTGTATGACAATTATGAACAATAATGCCCATCCACTATATGAGCTATTCATGAGTCAGAAGAGCACCTTCAGTAACCGGCTTATACTCCTGAGGTGTAAGAAGGAAAAATATAGGAAATCGTTTGTGCCAACTGCCATGGGAATGTACAACAATAACATTAGGGTTAAACCACCAAGGTGAATGTCTACTTATTTCTCTACATTTCAGTTCACTTGTTGTGTATGTCCTATTCTAATGTATAATGTTCTTCTGTCAACAAACTGTCATGTCAACTATGTAATTCCTTTATGATTTTTATGTTTTAAGTCGTGCTGCTGTGATACCATAATTTCCCACGGGATCAATAAAGTGTATCGTATCATATCGTATCGTAACAAACTAACAATGACGGACTGATACAGAGGGGCGAGGACCCTGCCCTTGCGGGCTTACATTCTACAGGATTATGGGGAAGGAGACAGTAGGTTGAGGGTTGCAGGAGCTCCGCTGTTGGTGAGGCGGTAGCTCCGGTGTTGGTGAGGCCGTAGCTCCGGTGTTGGTGAGGCGGTAGCTTCGATAGTGATGAGGCAGCAGCGGTGTCAGTGCAGGCTGTAGGCTTTCCTGAAGAGATGAGTTTTCAGGTTCCGTCTGAAGGATCCGACTGTGGTTGATAGTCGGACGTGTTGGGGCAGAGAGTTCCAGAGGATGGGGGATATTCGGGAGAAGTCTTGGAGGCGATTGGATGAGGAGCGAATAAGTGTGGAGGAGAGAAGGAGGTCTTGGGAGGACCGGAGATCACGTGAGGGAAGATATCGAGAGATTTATTCAGAGATATATGGAGGAGACAGGTTGTGGATGGCTTTGTAGGTCAGTATTAGCAATTTGAACTGGATACGCTGAGGGAATGGGAGCCAGTGAAGAGATTTGCAGAGGGGGGAAGCGGAGGAGTAGCGAGGAGAGAGATGGATTAGTCGGGCAGCAGAGTTAAGGATGGACTGGAGAGGTGCAAGGGTGTTAGCAGGGAGGCCACAGAAAAGGATGTTGCAGTAGTCAAGGCGGGAAATGATGAGGGCGTGCACAAGCATTTTAGTAGATTGGGGGTTGAGGAAAGGACAGATCCTGGAGATATTTTTGAGCTGGAGGCGACAGGAGGTGGAAAGAGCTTGGATGTGTGGTTTGAAGGACAGGGCAGAGTCGAAGGTTACTCCGAGGCAGCGGACTTCGGGTACAGGGGAAAGCATGATGTCATTGACTGCGATAGATAGGTCAGGTAAGGAAGATACCTTTGCCTTTGCCCAAAAAGCTCTACTTTTGTCTCATCTGACCAGAGAACATTGTACCAAAACGTTTTAGGCCTTTTCAGGTAAGTTTTGGCAAACTCCAGCCTGGCTTTTTTATGTCTCGGGATAAGAAGTGGGGTCTTCCTGGGTCTCCTACCATACAGTCCCTTTTCATTCAGATGCCGACGGATAATACAGGTTGACACTGTTGTACCCTTGGACTGCAGGGCAGCTTGAACTTGTTTGGATGTTAGTCGAGGTTCTTTATCCAACATCCGCACAATCTTGCGTTGAAATCTCTTGTCAATTTTTCTTTTCCGTCCACATCTAGGGAGGTTAGCCACAGTGCCATGGGCTTTAAACTTCTTGATGACACTGCGCACGGTAGACACAGGAACATTCAGGTCTTTGGAGATGGACTTGTAGCCTTGAGATTGCTCGTGCTTCCTCACAATTTGGTTTCTCAAGTCCTCAGACAGTTCTTTGGTCTTCTTTCTTTTCTCCATGCTCAATGTGGTACACACAAGGACACAGGACAGAGGTTGAGTCAACTTTAATCCATGTCAACTGGCTGCAAGTGTGATTTAGTTATTGCCAACACCTGTTAGGTGCCACAGGTAAGTTACAGGTGCTGTTAATTACACAAATTAGAGAAGCATCACAAGATTTTTCGAGCGGTGTCAATACTTTTGTCCACCCCCTTTTTTATGTTTGGTGTGGAATTATATCCAATTTGGCTTTAGGACAATTCTTTTTGTGTTTTTTCATTTAAGACAAATTAAATGAAGATAATAATAAAGAATTTGTGTTTGCAATCATTTTCAGGAAGAAACTGAGTATTATCTGACAGAATTGCAGGGGTGTGAATACTTTTGGCCATGACTGTAATGCATCCCATAGTAGTATAATGCACCCCCAAAGTAGTTTAATGCACCCCCATAGTCATATATAACATAATGCACCCCCAAAGTATTTTAATGCACCCCCATAGGCATATATAGTATAATGCACCCCCATAGCAGTATAAAGCACCCCCATAGTCATGTATAAAATAATACACCCCATAGGAGTATAATGCACCTCAATAGTCATATATAGTGTAATCCACCCCCACAGAAGTATAATGCACCCCATAGTCATACATAGTACAATGCACCACCATATCCGTACAATGAACCCCCATAGCAGTATAATGCACCCCCATAGCAGTATAATGCACCCCCATAGCAGTATAATACACCCCCATAGTCGTATAATGCACTTCCATAGGAGTATAATGTACCCCCATAGCAGTATAATGCACCACCAAACTCATGTATAGTATAATGCACCCCATAGGAGTATCATTCACCCCAATAGTCATATATAGTGTAAAGCACCCCCACAGAAGTATAATGCACCCCATAGTCATATATTATAAAGCACCCCAATAGCAGTATAATGCACTCCCATAGCCATATAATGCAGCCCATAGTCATACACAGTATAATGCACCCCAAATCAGTATAATGCGCCCCCATAGTAGTATAATGCACCATAATAGCAGTATAATGCACCCCATAGCAGTATAATGCACCCACATAGCAGCATAATGCATCCCCATAGCAGTATATAGTATAATACACCCCCATGGCAGAATAATCTACCTATATAGCAGTAAAATGCGCTCCAAAAGCAGTTTAATGCACCCCCATTGTCATATATAATGCAAACCCATAGCAGTATAATGCACCCCATAGTCATATAATGCGTCCCATAGTAGTATAATGCACCCTATAGCAGTATAATGCACCCCCACAGTCGTAAAATGCACACCGATAGTCATATAATGCACCCTCATAGTAGTATAATGCATCCCATAGTAGTATAATGCACCCCTATAGCTGTGTAATGCAACCCAATAGTCATATATAGTGTAATGCACCCCTGTAGGAGTATAATAAAGCCCTATAGTAGTATAATGCACCCCCATAGTCAACTTCTGGCCTCGGATTTGCCTGCAGTGTGTATTGCCATGCACAGACCCGATGTATCTCTGCGCCGCAATACACTTCAACTAAACATGGGTCTGAGGATGCACACCCAATTTGGCATTGTGCTGACGTCATTGAGCCTCCACCCACTTGGGTCCGGTTGCGACCTCTGCGATCGCAGATGTTACGCCCCTGTGGGATTTCACATGTTGTCTCTTCTGGAATGTAAATTACTATAATTTCTTCCATAGGGACAGTGTCATGTGCAAGCTGATGTATCAAAGTCATAAAAGTCCATGTTCCAGCAGAGATCACAACATAAAGACCAAGCATCTACTGCACAAATTACTGTCCAATGTTTTGCAAATTATTTTCAGGTAATAAAATCTATACAGAAAATTACTAGCAAGACGATAATATGCTAAGTTTGGAGTGTTAAAATATGTACAATACAATTTACGAATTTGACTCACTTAGGGCAGAATTGAAACCGGACAGAAAAACTGCATCCCTAATATCAGACACCTAAGACTGACCTATCTCATGGGTTTTAGTTCTGACCTATCTCATGGATTTTAGTTATGCACGCATTCAAATAACCAGTGGAAGAGTGTTGGGGAGGTGGTGAAAGAAATTTGGGACCTTATAATGTCAGTGGTGATCACTGTACAATCTGTACACTGACACTATAGACAGAGCTCCTGTGTATAATGTCACTGGTGATCATTGTATTACCTGTACACTGACACTATATACAGAGCTCCAAAGTACAATGTCACTGGTGATCACTATATTACCTGTACAATTGATATAAGTGGTGCAGCCCTGCACAACAAATGGAGATGGGGTGCAAAACCTGGTCAGTAAATGGAATGCTATAAACAGCATGCTTATATAACATTTTATATTATTACATACCAAACACCTAATTGCAGTAATTTTATTGCTAGATTATCTGTCAGTGCACGACTACAGGTTTACGTATGCATTTGTTTCGGCCTTTATATATTCATGTATGTCATATTGGACCATTACATGTTTAGACAGGATACATTTTGTACATATATAGCACTTTATCCATGTAGTATTGTTATTTCATGATATTTGTGCTTAGGGGTGGTGACTCATGGTTCTGTATTCAGACCTTTTTAAATGGTTTTATATGTTTGTCATGTTCTTTGAGGTGTAATTAAACATTTTTTGATATTTTCACATATTTTATGGGTGTGCATACCATTATTGGTCGAGTCTTTTTTCTTTTGTGTTTATTGTATCACCTGTACACTGACACTATATACAGGGTGGAGCGCGGTAATTTGCTTTTTTGCACTGCATGCTGTGGCGGCACTGTCGGTCGAAGAGAGGGGAGAGTGGGTGTGGCTTACAGTGGCTGATGGGAGATTTGTATTCCTCTGCCTTTCAGTTGCCATCATGCAGTGGACACGTGAGGAGAGGTCATTTTGTGTTGAAGCGTATTTTTCAAATGCCCACTCGATCATTGCAGTGCAGCGTGCTTTTCGTTTACAATTCGCTGTTCCTCCACGCGGACGTGTTCCTGGACGGCAATCAATTGTAAATTGGGTGAATGCATTCAGAACAGCAGGGAATGTGTCATGTGTACGAAGGGGACCTGAGAGAAGGATTACAACAATACAAAACATCGAGAGAGTTAGAGCAGCAGTACTGCAATCTCCGAAACGCTCTACTCGGAAGCAATCATTTGCTCTTGGCATTTCAAGACGTTCTCTCCACCGGATTCTTCATGATGAACTGAATTTTCACCCGTATAAAATGTGCGTGGTCCAACATTTGTCAGCATGGGACTATTTGACACGGCGGACCTCTTGTGAAGACATGTTAGCAACGATACCCCGTGACGCAATTGTGTTTTTTTCTGATGAGGCACATTTTCACCTCATTTTCACTGTGTGGTGCGCCATATCACGAGTAGGCATCATTGGTCCTTACTTTTTTCAGGATAATGGTCGTGCCATAACTGTGAACTCCGAACGGTACTTGTCTATGATACAGGATTATTTTCAGCCGGCTCTTGAGGCAATGGAACTAGAGGATACATGGTTCCAACAGGATGGTGCCACTGCACACACAGCGAGGGTTACCATGAATTGTTTGAGGCAAATGTTTTCTGGACGGCTTATCTCTTTGAGGGGAGATGTGAACTGGCCAGCACGCTCACCAGATTTAGCCCCATGCGATTTTTTTCCTTTGGGGTTACCTGAAGTCTAAGGTGTATATCAACCGTCCCAACACCTTGGAAGACCTAAGGAACAATATTGAAGCTGAAATTGGCAGAATACCAGTGGACATGCTTGTTAGAGTTCATGAAAACTTCAGAAAACGTATGCAGCAGTGTGTGGATAGCGAAGGTCGACATTTGCCAGATACACTATTTAAAACCATGTAATTTAAAAATTCCATTACTGTTCAGTATAATTAAAATATAAAATAAATTTTTCTAATGATCATAATTTTTTTATTTCATTCCCAAATCAGCAAATTACCGCGCTCCACCCTGTACAAAGCTCCTGTGTATAATAGCACTTAGTATTGTGTTTTTTTAGTATTGCAGTATTCGGTCAGTATGTGGTGTTAATATGTGGTCTGGTCATGGTGTGGTGGCATTTGTTCCTTGTATGTGGTATTATCAGGTCACTATTTGGAGGTAATATGTGATTTGGTCATGCTGTGATGGCACTTGTCCCTTGTGTGTAGTATTATTGGTCGCTTTAAAAAATGTATGTGACACATTCTCTTAGAGAAAATTTATATAAAAATATACCTAAAAGAGCATTGGGTATTTTAAGAAATGTTTAATAGGTTAGAGTAGAGTAGGACCCTGACAAGAAGAGTCTACCATGTCTGATGGCTTCTTAAAAAATCTTTTGGCAAAACAAAAGCTGCTGGCTATGTATGTGGTCTGGTGTTCTATGGGAACTGATAATGTGTGATTGGTAAGGACGTGGTATAGAAGTGGAGTTTTTCCAAGAGTGGGCGGTGGAACTGTGAAATGTTCAAGGGTTGGAGGCGCAGTTGGGGTGCAGGTGGAGCCTGGGTGGAGTCTAACTGGGGCCTGGTAGAAGCCCTGAATATTAGACATGAGTTTATTCACCACAGTGCATTTCCAATTATATGTTAGAATATTAGGGTGATCCTGGATTAATAAAAGTTTTCAATTTTAACCTTAGATATTCCCTGCCCCAGGTTTTGGGATCAATGTAATCCATGAGTGGAAAAAAAGAAACCCAATAACATAATATGTACAATTTCTAAAGTTCATAAGTGAACTTATGCTCAAAAATATATGTAAAATACAATATAAATAAAAACTAAAGAGAATTAAATGTAAAATTAGATCTTGTTTTTGGTTGAGACTGTATGGTATACGTGTAAAGGACCTTTCATCACATGCTGAACTGAACACAAGATGTAATAGTGGCTGCATAGCAGAATAAAACATTTTATTTATTTTTAATTTCATCTCTCCTTGTGGCGATATCAGCAATCAAATGATTTGGCACCTAATGAGTTAACTTTTGTCACGTCCAAGTGGGTGTTACCAGAGAGCGACTCCTACAGGGAGAAGAAGTACACACCCCAATGAAAACACCCACTTCAGCTTATCTAAATTTTTTTCCCCAATGTGGAGCTTACTCTTTGCCACATGGGTTTTTTTTGCCTTCCTCTGGATCAACATGTTAGGGCATGTTAGGTTAGGCTATGGGTTGAACTAGATGGACATATAGTCTTCCTTCAACCTTAATAACTATGTAATAACTATGTAATAACTATGTAATGTAATTTTAATCCAAGAGTGGAAAAAGAAACCCAATAACATAATATGTACAATTTCCAAAGTCCATAATTGAACTTATGCTCAAAAATATATGTAAAATACAATATAAATTAAAAAACTAAAGAGAATTAAAAATGTAAAATAAGATTTTTTGTTTGGTTGAGACTGGATGGTATACGTGTAAAGGACCTTTCATCACATGCTGAACTGAACACACGATGTAATAGTGACTGCAGAGCAGAATAAAACATTTTTTTAAATTTATTTTTAATTTCATCTCTCCTTGTGGAGATATCAGCAATCAAATCATTTGGCACCTAATGAGTTAACTTTTGTCACGTCCAAGTGGGTGTTACCAGAGAGCGACTCCTACAGGGAGAAGACGTACACACCCCAATGAAAACACCCACTTCAGCTTATCTAAAGTGAACCCATTGGATGCCAAATACTTTGATTGCTGGTATATCTGCAAGAGAGAGGTGAAAAAAACTAAAAAAAAAAGTTTTATTCCACTTCTGCAGCCACTATTACGTTGTGTGTCCAGGTCAACATGAAAAATTTGGTGGAAGGTCCTCTACACGCATATCATATGTTCTCAACCAAAGCAAGATCTTATTTTACAATATTAACCCCTCTGTGACCTTAGACGTACTATCCCGTCGAGGTGCCCTGGGCTTATCTGACCCTGGACGGGATAGTACGTCATAGCCGATCGGCCGCGCTCACGGGGGGAGCGCGGCCGATCGCGGCCGGGTGTCAGCTGCTTATCGCAGCTGACATCCGGCACTATGTGCCAGGAGCGGTCACGGACCGCCCCCGGCACATTAACCCCTGGCACACCGCGATCAAAGATGATCGCGATGTGCCGGCGGTACAGGGAAGCACCGCGCAGGGAGGGGGCTCCCTGCGGGCTTCCCTGAGCCCCCCGCAGCAACGCGATGTGATCGCGTTGCTGCGAGGGTCTCCTCACCTCCCTCCCTGCTCGAGCCCCGGATCCAAGATGGCCGCGGATCCGGGTCCTGCAGGGAGGGAGGTGGCTTCACAGAGCCTGCTCAGAGCAGGCACTGTGAAGGCTGCAGCGCTGCATGTCAGATCAGTGATCTGACAGAGTGCTGTGCAAACTGTCAGATCACTGATCTGTGATGTCCCCCCCTGGGACAATGTAAAAAAGTAAAAAAAAAATTTTCCAAATGTGTAAAAAAAATTAAAAAAAATATTCCAAAATAATGAAAAAAAAATAAAAATATTATTCCCATAAATACATTTCTTCATCTAAATAAAAAAAAAAAAACAATAAAAGTACACATATTTAGTATCGCCGCGTCCGTAACGGCCCGACCTATAAAACTGGCCCACTAGTTAACCCCTTCAGTAAACACCGTAAGAAAAAAAAAAAAAAAACGAGGCAAAAAACAACGCTTTATTATCATACCGCCGAACAAAAAGTGGAATAACACGCGATCAAAAGGACAGATATAAATAACCATGGTACCGCTGAAAGCGTCATATTGTCCCGCAAAAAAAGAGCCGCCATACAGCATCATCAGCAAAAAAATAAAAAAGTTATAGTCCTGAGAATAAAGCGATGCAAAAATAATTATTTTTTCTGTAAAATAGTTTTTATCGTATAAAAGCGCCAAACCATAAAAAAATGATATAAATGAGGTGTCGCTGTAATCGTACTGACCCGAAGAATAAAACTGATTTATCAATTTTACCAAACGCGGAACGGTATAAACGCCTCCCCCAATAGAAATTCATGAATAGCTGGCTTTTGGTCATTCTTCCTCACAAAAATCGGAATAAAAAGCGATAAAAAAATGTCACGTGCCCAAAAATGTTTTCAATAAAAACGTCAACTCGTCCCGCAAAAAACAAGACCTCACATGACTCTGTGGACCAAAATATGGAAAAATTATAGCTCTCAAAATGTGGTATTGCAAAAAATATTTTTTGCAATAAAAAGGGTCTTTCAGTGTGTGACGGCTGCCAATCATAAAAATCCGCTAAAAAACTCGCTATAAAAGTAAATCAAACCCCCCTTCATCACCCCCTTAGTTAGGGAAAAATAAAAAAAAATGTATTTATTTCCATTTTCCCATTAGGGCTAGGGTTAGGGCTAGGGTTAGGGCTAGGGCTAGGGTTAGGGCTAGGGTTAGGGCTAGGGTTAGGGCTAGGGTTAGGGTTAGGGCTAGGGCTAGGGTTAGGGTTAGGGCTAGGGTTAGGGCTAGGGTTAGGGCTAGGGTTAGGGCTAGGGTTAGGGCTAGGGTTAGGGCTAGGGCTAGGGTTAGGGCTAGGGTTAGGGCTAGGGTTAGGGCTAGGGTTAGGGCTAGGGTTAGGGCTAGGGTTAGGGTTAGGGCTAGGGTTAGGGCTAGGATTAGGGTTAGGGTTAGGGTTGGGGCTACAGTTAGGGTTGGGGCTAAAGTTAGGGTTAGGGTTTAGATTACATTTACAGTTGGGAATAGGGTTGGGATTAGGGTTAGGGGTGTGTCAGGGTTAGAGGTGTGGTTAGGGTTACCGTTGGAATTAGGGTTAGGGGTGTGTTTAGATTAGGGTTTCAGTTATAATTGGGGGGTTTCCACTGTTTCGGCACATCAGGGGCTCTCCAAAAAACGACATGGCGTCCGATCTCAATTCCAGCCAATTCTGCGTTGAAAAAGTAAAACAGTGCTCCTTCCCTTCCGAGCTCTCCTGTGTGCCCAAACAGGGGTTTACCCCAACATATGGGGTATCAGCGTACTCAGGACAAATTGGACAACAACTTTTGTGGGGGGCTAAAAAATAATTTTTGTGGGAAAACAAAAAGATTTTTTATTTTCACGGCTCTGCGTTATAAACTGTAGTGAAACACTTGGGGGTTCAAAGTTCTCACAACACATCTAGATAAGTTCATTGAGGGGTCTAGTTTCCAATATGGGGTCACTTGTGGGGGGTTTCTACTGTTTAGGTACATTAGGGGCTCTGCAAACGCAATGTGACGCCTGCAGACCAATCCATCTAAGTCTGCATTCCAAATGATGCTCCTTCCCTTCCGAGCCCTCCCATGCGCCCAAACGGTGGTTCCCCCCCACATATCGGGTATCAGCGTACTCAGGACAAATTGGACAACAACATTTAGGGTCCAATTTCTCCTGCTAACCTTGGAAAAATACAAAACTGGGGGCTAAAATATAATTTTTGTGGAAAAAAAAATATTTTTTATTTGCATGGCTCTGCGTTATAAACTGTAGTGAAATACTTGGGGGTTCAAAGCTCTCACAACACATCAAGATGAGTTCCTTAGGGGGTCTACTTTCCAAAATGGTGTCACTTGTGGGGGGTTTCTACTGTTTAGGTACATTAGGGGCTCTGCAAACGCAATGTGACGCCTGCAGACCATTCCATCTAAGTCTGCATTCCAAATGGCGCTCCTTCCCTTCCGAACCCTCCCATGCGCCCAAACGGTGGTTCCTCCCCACATATGGGGTATCAGCGTACTCAGGACAAATTGGACAACAACTTTTGTGGTCCAATTTCTCCTGTTACCCTAGGGAAAATACAAAACTGGGGGCTAAAAAATAATTTTTGTGGGAAAAAAATTTTGTTTTATTTTTATGGCTCTGCATTATAAACTTCTGTGAAGCCCTTGGTGGGTCAAAGTGCTCACCACACATCCAGATAAGTTCCTTAGGGGGTCTACTTTCCAAAATGGTGTCACTTGTGGGGGGTTTCAATGTTTAGGCACATCAGTGGCTCTCCAAACGCAACATGGCGTCCCATCTCAATTCCTGTCAATTTTGCATTGAAAAGTCAAACGGCGCTCCTTCCCTTCCGAGCTCTCCCATGCGCCCAAACAGTGGTTTACTGCCACATATGGGGTATCAGCGTACTCGGGACAAATTGGACAACAACTTTTGAGGTCCAATTTCTTCTCTTACCCTTGGAAAAATAAAAAATTGGGGGCAAAAATATAATTTTTGTGAAAAAATATGATTTTTTATTTTTACGGTTCTGCATTATAAACTTCTGTGAAGCACTTGGTGGGTCAAAGTGCTCACCACACATCCAGATAAGTTCCTTAGGGGGTCTACTTTCCAAAATGGTGTCACTTGTGGGGGGTTTCAATGTTTAGGCACATCAGTGGCTCTCCAAACGCAACATGGCGTCCCATCTCAATTCCTGTCAATTTTGCATTGAAAAGTCAAATAGCGCTCCTTCCCTTCCGAGCTCTCCCATGCGCCCAAACAGTGGTTTACTGCCACATATGGGGTATCAGCGTACTCAGGACAAATTGGACAACAACTTTTTGGGTCCAATTTCTCCTGTTACCCTTGGTAAAATAAAACAAATTGGAGCTGAAGTAAATTTTTTGTGTAAAAAAGTTAAATGTTCATTTTTATTTAAACATTCCAAAAATTCCTATTAAACACCTGAAGGGTTAATAAACTTCTTGAATGTGGTTTTGAGCACCTTGAGGGGTGCAGTTTTTAGAATGGTGTCACACTTGGGCATTTTCTATCATATAGACCCCTCAAAATGACTTCAAATGAGACGTGGTCCCTAAAAAAAAATGGTGTTGTAAAAATGAGAAATTGCTGGTCAACTTTTAACCCTTATAACTCCCTAACAAAAAAAAAAATTGGTTCCAAAATTATGCTGATGTAAAGGAGACATGTGGGAAATGTTACTTATTAAGTATTTTGTGTGACATATCTCTGTGATTTAATTGCATAAAAATTCAAAGTTTGAAAATTGCGAAATTTTCAAAATTTTCGCCAAATTTCCGTTTTTTTCACAAATAAACGCAGGTACTATCAAAGAAATTTTACCACTATCATGAAGTACAATATGTCACGAGAAAACAATGTCAGAATCACCAGGATCCGTTGAAGCGTTTCGGAGTTATAACCTCATAAAGGGACAGTGGTCAGAATTGTAAAAATTGGCCTGGTCATTAACGTGCAAACCACCCTTGGGGGTAAAGGGGTTAATTCCCTACATTTTTTATTTATATTGTATTTTACATATATCTTTTTGAATAAGTTCAATGCTGATTTGGATTTATATTGAATAAGTTTTTTCTGGTATTTAGACCTTGTAATGTTGACATATTTCTCCATAGACAGTTTTACACGTGAACCTCTAAATGATCAGACGCTCCTTGATTCTCTCATTTACCTAAGTGATGAGTGTAATGAACTAATCAGATGCTTGCTTTGTTTGCTTTGTTAATATTAATGAGTGAATTTTTGAACCAACCAATCAGATGCTTCCTTTTTGTGCCATTTGTGACATGACAGTTGGAATGTGCCCTTCAGGTATATATGTTCCTCATCTTAGCCCCATCTTGCTACATATATATATATATACACTACATCCTGCTATATATGTCCCTCAGCCCGGTGTATATGTATCTATCTAGCTCTCTATATGTATATATTGTATACATTACTATATTAGGTGAATATTGTTTTATGTATTTATGGTAATGATTATAGTTTTTGATTTTACGTTTTGTTAACTAGACATCTCTTTTCTCTGCATTTACTAATGTAATAGGTATTGTGATATTCTGAGGCCTGCTGGCTCAGCACACGGTAGATGAACACCCTTTGTGCCAGTGATCATTATATTTTGTGTTGTATTGATTGCATTGTAAAACCAAATAAAAATTACTTAAAAAAACAGTCATACCTAATAATCCTAATTGTACGGCAACTATTGATATGTTGTATGATTGATTGTGTTTTTGTCATAAAAAAAAAGTTACAAATGTTTTATTTTAAGAAAACCAAATAAAAAATAATTGAAAATAAAATAAAAATGAGTCAGTGGGTCCAACTCTTTGGGGAACGAGCGAACAGTATAAGTCTATGAACATCACTGGGGAAAAAAAGTAGCAAAATTTTTAAAAATAAAATACATAGAGTGGTGAGTATTCATAAGAGCAGAGGTCGCACTACATATTTTACAGCAGGTTAAGAATATTCTTTTTTAGCAATTTTGAGGAGTATTTTTATACTAGGAGGAGTAAGTAATTTGCATAAAGTCACATTTATAGTAAACACGTTTACAGAATGTTTAGACCTCCCTGCATATAAAGAGATACATGTCTCCAAGCATGAAATGGGTTTTCCACTCTCCAGAAAGTCCTCTGTATTGGGCAGTGCTGTGTATAAATAATAGAATCAGAAGCCCCTCTCACCTTCCCCGGGTCCAGCGCTGGCTCTCCTCTGCCCAGGTCTCTGTGTATTGGCTGTAGTTGTGACCTCACTGCTGCTGCCAATATAAAGAGCCCATAGCAGCAGCCGGAGCTGGACTCAGGGAAGGTGACGGCCATCTCATTTTAACCCCTTCATGACCCCAGCTTCATTCGGTTTTGCGTTTTCGTTTTTCGCTCCCCTCCTTCCCAGAGCCATAACTTTTTTATTTTTCTGTCAATATGGCCATGCAAGGGCTTATTTTTTGTGAGACAAGTTGTACTTTTGAAAGGCATCATTGGTTTTAGCATGTCGTGTACTTGAAAATGGGAAAAAAATTCCAAGTGCGGTGAAATTGCAAAAAAGGTGCAATCCCACACTTGTTTTTTGTTTGGCTTTTTTGTTAGGTTCACTAAATGCTAAAACTGACCTGCTCTTTTGATTCTCCAGGTCATTACGAGTTTATAGACACCAAACATGTCTAGGTTATTTTTTATTTAAGTGGTAAAAAAAAAAATTCCAAACTTTGCTAAAAAAAAAAAAAAGCGCTATTTTCCGATGCCCGTAGCGTCTCCATTTTCCATGATCTGGGGTCGGGTGAGGGTTTATTTTTTGTGTGCTGAGCTGACATTTTTAATGATACCATTTTGGTGGAGATACGTTCTTTTGATCGCCCGTTATTGCATTTTAATGCAATGTTGCGGCAACAAAAAAAACGTAATTTTGGTGTTTCAAATTTTTTTTCTCGCTACGCCATTTAGTGATCAGGTTAATCCTTTTTTTATTGATAGATCGGGCGATTCTGAACGCGGTGATACTAAATATTTTTTTCATATTTTTAAAAACATTTTGTTTTTTATTTTTGCCATGCTTTAGTAGCCTCAGGCATAGCCTGATCGGCTCTGCTACATAGGAGCGATGCTCAGATCGCCCCTATGTAGCTGAATTACCGATCCCTCACTGACCCGCCCCCTAGTTTGCATAATGAATACCTAACATGCTGAATAAAAAAAAGAAAAAACGCTTCTGCAGACAGGTGTCGGCCGTGGTACCTGTGCTACAGTATAATCGCATGGTTACTGTGCACTTAATCCCTTTTGCAGATTTACTTGAGCGACCACCAAGATGGCATGCGCAATAGTAGCTGTTGGTGATCTCTGAGAGCTGCTACTGTGCAGGCGACGCCATCTTGGTGGAGGACATTTTTTCTCCTCCAGCAAGATGGCGCCGTTGGCGCATGCACAACAGCAGCTATTGGATCTCTATACAGACCGAAAGCTGCTACTGCGCTGGCACAGCGAGCACCATTCTAAAAATGACTTTTTTTCCCTCGCTCAAGTAAATCTGCAAAAGGGATTAAGTAAACAGTAACCGTGCGATTATGCAGCAGGGTTTTTTTTTCTTCAGTATGTTAGGTATTCATTATGCAAACTAGGGGGCGGGGCAGTGAGGGAGCAGTAACCTGTCAGCAGTCTGCATTATGAATATCTAATGACCACATACCCCAACCCCACCTTAGGGCACGAGAATCTTATTACCGTAACTACAAACCGAAAATAAAGATTAAAGGGAACCTGTCACCCCCCCCCCCAGGCGTTTTTAACTAAAAGAGCCATCTTGTGCAGCACTAATGCTGCATTCTCTCAAGGTGGCTCTTTTAGTTCGGGTCCCTGCCAACGCTGAAATAATCGTTTTTAGAATTTGCCCCTCATACCTGCAGTTTGTCAGGGGGGCATGTCTTTTCCCCCTGACATAAACGCCTCCCAGCCGTCACTCAGGGCCTCCGTGCGCCGGGCCCCGCTTCCATTTCCTTCCTGAACGTCCCCGGCGCCTGTGCTGTAAGTTTCTTTTCTGGCATGCACAGTTTGCGCTGCCCTTCGACTCCCATCACATTCACATGACGGGAACTTACAGCGTAGGTGCCGGGGACGTTCAGGAAGGAAATGGAGGTGGCGTCCGGCGCACAGAGGCCTGAGTGACGGCTGGGAGGCGTTTGTGTCAGGGGGGAAGAATTAAGATTAGTGGTCACATAACCACACATACATACTGAGAATACAGGGGAATTGTGACCCCATGCGTATCACACACTGTACTGGTCAGCAGTCTGCAGTCACATTGAGTGACTGCAGACTTTCCTTCTGAGACCAAGCAACGACCTCATCAAGGTAACAAAGGGTTTATTATTAGTGATGAGCGAATATACTCGTTACTCGAGATTCCCTGAGTTTTCATCACCGCAGCTGAATGATTTACATCTATTAGCCAGCATAAGTACATGTGGGGGTTGCCAGGCATGTAATCAAGCTGGCTAAGAGATGTAAATCATTCAGCTGAGGTGAGGAAAACTTAATCTCTGAGCACTAAAAAATACTCGGGCTCGGGAAATCTCGAGTAACAAGTATATTCGCTCATCACTATTGATGACTATTTATTATGAGATTATTACATTTAGTGCTGATTACGCCAGGACTACTGTGTGGGTGTTGGGGTGAGCAGCCGGGGGATTGCTATGAAATTATTAAATCACATCTGCTCTGCATGTAATAACCTCATAATAAATCTACCCCCCAACCCAGCCGTATAATACACCACCATAGCAGTATACAGTATAATGCAGGCCCATAGAAGTATAATGCACCCCCATATTACTATAATGCAGCCCCAGTCGTATAATGCACCCCCATAGTAGAATAATGCACCACCATAGTCATTTATAGTATAATGCACCCCCAAAGCCGTATAATGCACCTCAATAGAAGTATAATGTACCCCAAAGTCATATATAGTATAATACACCTCCATATGAGTATAATGTACCCCATAGTCATATATAGTATAATGCACCCCATAACAGTATAATGCACCCCCATAGCAGTATAATGCACCCCATAGCAGTAAACAGTATAATGCAGCCCCATAGTAGTATAATGCACCCCTATTGTTGTATAATGCACCACCATAGCAGTATAATGCACCCCATAGTCATATATACTATAATGCACCCCCATAGGACTATAATGTGGCCGCATAGCAGTATAATGCACCCCAATAGCAGTAAAATGCACCCCCATAGCAGTAAACAGTATAATGCAGCCCCATAGTAGTATAATGCACCCCTATTGTTGTATAATGCACCACCATAGCAGTATAATGCACCCCATAGTCATATATACTATAATGCACCCCCATAGGACTATAATGTGGCCGCATAGCAGTATAATGCACCCCAATAGCAGTAAAATGCACCCGCATAGTATAAGGAATCCCCATAGCAGGACAATGCACTCCATAGTAATATGCTGCACCCTCACAGGAGTATAACGCTCCCCCAAAGCAGTATAATCCCATAGCCATTTATAGCATAATGCACCTCCATAAGACTATAATGCACCCCAATATGAGTAAAATGCACCCCATAGTCAGGTATAGTATAATGCACCCCCATAGCAGTATAATGCACCCCATAATCATATGCAGTATAATGCACCGCTATAGCAGTATATAGTATAATGCACCCCCATAGCAGTATAATGCACCCCTATAGCAGTATAACGCACCCCCATTGTAATATATACTTTAAAGTACCCCCATAGGAGTATAATGTGGCTCCATAGCAGTGTAGTGCACCCCTTAGCAGTATAATGCACCCCCATAGTAGTATAATGTACTCCTTATATCAGAAAAAGCACTAGGCCTAGATATATGGCACTTCCAATATCAATACAACCAAAGAAGAACATATAAGGAAGTTACACGCCCAATATAAAAATCCAAACAAATTTTATTAATATATTATAACATTAACATACATATAAATATAATTATAAAAAGGAACACAAAGACACTGCCAACACGGGCATGTACCAAGAATAAGCACCATACAATATAAACAGATGTTCAGTATACGTAGAAAATAGCCACTATCATAAATAAATTCACCATTGATATATCCAATAGAGGTGACATAGATCAACGTGCATAAATAAATGCTACTAGACTATACCAACACATTTAAATAAAAATATACGAGCAAAGAATGCTTCATAAAATTTTGGTACCTGGTAGCTACCTGCCGCACAAGCCTGACCTTACCATCAGAGACTCCAGTGAACACCAAGGTAGCTACTTAGTCACACCCCTTCCAGGGTAGTCTGGTTTGTTTCACAGTGGAGCCACACCCCCTCGCTCATGCCAACAAGAAAGGGTGTTAGCGTAACACCCCATAGTAGTATAATGCACCCTCATTGTAGTATAATGTACCCTATAGCAGTATATTGTACCCCATAGTCGTATACTGCACCCCATAGTCATATACAGTCATGGCCAAAAGTATTCACACCCCTGCAATTCTGTCAGATAATACTCATTTTCTTCCTGAAAATGATTGCAAACACAAATTCTTTGGTATTATTATCTTCATTTAATTTGTCTTAAATGAAAAAACACAAAAGAGAATGAAGCAAAAAGCAAAACATTGATCATTTCACACAAAACTCCAAAAATGGGCCAGACAAAAGTATTGGCACCCTCAGCCTAATACTTGGTTGCACAACCTTTAGCCAAAATAACTGCGACCAACCGCTTCCGGTGACCATGAGTGAGTTTCTTACAATGCTCTGCTGGAATTTTAGACCATTCTTCTTTGGCAAACTGCTCCAGGTCCCTGATATTTGAAGGGTGCCTTCTCCAAACTGCCATTTTTAGATCTCTCCACAGGTGTTCTATGGGATTCAGGTCTGGACTCATTGCTGGCCACCTTAGAAGTCTCCAGTGCTTTCTCTCAAACCATTTTCTAGTGCTTTTTGAAGTGTGTTTTGGGTTATTGCCCTGCTGGAAGACCCATGACGTCTGAGGGAGACCCAGCTTTCTCACACTGGGCCCTACATTATGCTGCAAAATTTGTTGGTAGTCTTCAGACTTCATAATGCCATGCACACAGTCAAGCAGTTCAATGCCAGAGGCAACAAAGCAACCTCAAAACATCAGGGAACCTCTGCCATGTTTGACTGTAGGGACCGTGTTCTTTTCTTTGAATGCCTCTTTTTTTCTCCTGTAAACTCTATGTTGATGCCTTTTTATTATTATTATTATTATTTATTTATTTATATAGCACCATTGATTCCATGGTGCTGTACATGAGAAGGGGTTACATACAAGTTACAAATATCACATACAGTAAGCATTTGCTCAACAGGAAAAAAAAGGCATTTAAACTGGGTGACAAAGAGGAAATTAAAATGATACAGCATGAATTGAAGCATAAAATAAAGGAGGCCCAGGAAGCCTTCAGAATTTAACTTGAAAAGAAACTGTCCCACAATAATACCAGAGAGGTTTGGGCAGGAATGAAATTACTGACTGGGCTTAAGCTGAGGCTTGAAAATGATCCAGGAACAATGGACAAGGCTAATGAGATGAATGAGTATTTCAATAGATTTAGCAGTACATGTGTAATGCAAACTGATAGTGGATGGGAACTGGGTGCAAATTCTGCAACATCGATATTGGAGGATGAGCAGACCTATTTTAGAGTATCCGAAAATGATGTGAGGAGGCAGTTTAAGTCACTTAACATTGGTAAAGCTGCAGGACCTGATGGACTCAGCTCACGTGTCCTTAAAGTGTGTGCAGACCAGCTGTGTACTGTCTTTACGCGCCTATTTAATGGAAGTCTACAAACACAGAGGGTACCAGTGTTATGGAAAACTTCCTGTCTGGTGCCGGTACCCAAGACGACTTCTCTTGCAACCCTAAATGACTATCGTCCTGTAGCCTTAACATCTCACGCTATGAAGGCCTTGGAAAGATTAGTGCTTGCTCACTTAAGATCGAGGGTCAATGCTTTTATTGATCCCCTTCAGTTTGCTTACCGACATAGATTGGGGGTGGATGATGCTATCCTTTCTCTGTTACATAGGGTACATTCATTTCTGGAGACTGACGGAACCATGGTGCGAGCGATGTTCTTCGATTTCTCGAGTGCATTTAACTCCCTGCAGCCACTTTTACTACACAAAAAGATGACTGATATGAAGGTTGAGGAGGGGATGAGAAATTGGATAACTGACTACCTATCAGATCGGCCACAGTTTGTACAGATGGGAGCAGTGGTGTCAAGCAGATTACTGAGCAGTGTAGGTGCCCCCCAGGGAACGGTGCTTGCACCCTTTCTATTCACACTGTATACTTCAGACTTTCAGTATAAATCTGAACTTTGCCACCTTCAAAAATTTTCGGATGACTCTGTGGTTGTGGGATGCATTAGGGGAGATCAGGGGGATGAGGAATATAGAAGGGTGGTGTCGAATTTCGTGGATTGGTGCAATGGTAACTATCTGCAACTAAATGTTAAGAAAACTAAGGAGTTGGTGGCCAACTATAGCAGGATAAAGATGGAATGCTTACCGATCACTATTGCTGATCAGGAGGTAGAGCAGGTGGAGAGTTACAAATATTTGGGGGTCCATTTGGATAGCAAACTGGACTGGAGATGCCACTCAGAGTTTGTCTACAAGAAGGGGATGAGCAGACTGTATTTCCTAAGGAAACTGAGGTCTTTTAATGTGTGTAGCAAAATGTTAGAAATGTTCTACCAATCTGTGGTGGCAAGTGCCATCTTTTTTGCAATCACGTGCTGGGGTAGTAGTGTGCGGGCCTCTGATGCTAATAAGCTGAATAAGATTATTAAGAAGGCAAGTTCTGCTGTGGGCTGCAATCTGGACTCTTTTGGGGAGGTAGTGGAGAAAAGAACTCTGAAAAAGTGTATGACAATTATGAACAATAATGCACATCCACTATATGAGCTATTCATGAGTCAGAAGAGCACCTTCAGTAACCGGCTTATACTCCTGAGGTGTAAGAAGGAAAAATATAGGAAATCGTTTGTGCCAACTGCCATGGGAATGTACAACAATAACATTAGGGTTAAACCACCAAGGTGAATGTCTACTTATTTCTCTACATTTCAGTTCACTTGTTGTGTATGTCCTATTCTAATGTATAATGTTCTTCTGTCAACAAACTGTCATGTCAACTATGTAATTCCTTTATGATTTTTATGTTTTAAGTCGTGCTGCTGTGATACCATAATTTCCCACGGGATCAATAAAGTGTATCGTATCATATCGTATCGTAACAAACTAACAATGACGGACTGATACAGAGGGGCGAGGACCCTGCCCTTGCGGGCTTACATTCTACAGGATTATGGGGAAGGAGACAGTAGGTTGAGGGTTGCAGGAGCTCCGCTGTTGGTGAGGCGGTAGCTCCGGTGTTGGTGAGGCCGTAGCTCCGGTGTTGGTGAGGCGGTAGCTTCGATAGTGATGAGGCAGCAGCGGTGTCAGTGCAGGCTGTAGGCTTTCCTGAAGAGATGAGTTTTCAGGTTCCGTCTGAAGGATCCGACTGTGGTTGATAGTCGGACGTGTTGGGGCAGAGAGTTCCAGAGGATGGGGGATATTCGGGAGAAGTCTTGGAGGCGATTGGATGAGGAGCGAATAAGTGTGGAGGAGAGAAGGAGGTCTTGGGAGGACCGGAGATCACGTGAGGGAAGATATCGAGAGATTTGTTCAGAGATATATGGAGGAGACAGGTTGTGGATGGCTTTGTAGGTCAGTATTAGCAATTTGAACTGGATACGCTGAGGGAATGGGAGCCAGTGAAGAGATTTGCAGAGGGGGGAAGCGGAGGAGTAGCGAGGAGAGAGATGGATTAGTCGGGCAGCAGAGTTAAGGATGGACTGGAGAGGTGCAAGGGTGTTAGCAGGGAGGCCACAGAAAAGGATGTTGCAGTAGTCAAGGCGGGAAATGATGAGGGCGTGCACAAGCATTTTAGTAGATTGGGGGTTGAGGAAAGGACAGATCCTGGAGATATTTTTGAGCTGGAGGCGACAGGAGGTGGAAAGAGCTTGGATGTGTGGTTTGAAGGACAGGGCAGAGTCGAAGGTTACTCCGAGGCAGCGGACTTCGGGTACAGGGGAAAGCATGATGTCATTGACTGCGATAGATAGGTCAGGTAAGGAAGATACCTTTGCCTTTGCCCAAAAAGCTCTACTTTTGTCTCATCTGACCAGAGAACATTGTACCAAAACGTTTTAGGCCTTTTCAGGTAAGTTTTGGCAAACTCCAGCCTGGCTTTTTTATGTCTCGGGATAAGAAGTGGGGTCTTCCTGGGTCTCCTACCATACAGTCCCTTTTCATTCAGATGCCGACGGATAATACAGGTTGACACTGTTGTACCCTTGGACTGCAGGGCAGCTTGAACTTGTTTGGATGTTAGTCGAGGTTCTTTATCCAACATCCGCACAATCTTGCGTTGAAATCTCTTGTCAATTTTTCTTTTCCGTCCACATCTATGGAGGTTAGCCACAGTGCCATGGGCTTTAAACTTCTTGATGACACTGCGCACGGTAGACACAGGAACATTCAGGTCTTTGGAGATGGACTTGTAGCCTTCAGATTGCTCGTGCTTCCTCACAATTTGGTTTCTCAAGTCCTCAGACAGTTCTTTGGTCTTCTTTCTTTTCTCCATGCTCAATGTGGTACACACAAGACACAGGACAGAGGTTGAGTCAACTTTAATCCATGTCAACTGGCTGCAAGTGTGATTTAGTTATTGCCAACACCTGTTAGGTGCCACAGGTAAGTTACAGGTGCTGTTAATTACACAAATTAGAGAAGCATCACAAGATTTTTCGAGCGGTGTCAATACTTTTGTCCACCCCCTTTTTTATGTTTGGTGTGGAATTATATCCAATTTGGCTTTAGGACAATTCTTTTTGTGTTTTTTCATTTAAGACAAATTAAATGAAGATAATAATAAAGAATTTGTGTTTGCAATCATTTTCAGGAAGAAACTGAGTATTATCTGACAGAATTGCAGGGGTGTGAATACTTTTGGCCATGACTGTAATGCATCCCATAGTAGTATAATGCACCCCCAAAGTAGTTTAATGCACCCCCATAGTCATATATAACATAATGCACCCCCAAAGTATTTTAATGCACCCCCATAGGCATATATAGTATAATGCACCCCCATAGCAGTATAAAGCACCCCATAGTCATGTATAAAATAATACACCCCATAGGAGTATAATGCACCTCAATAGTCATATATAGTGTAATCCACCCCCACAGAAGTATAATGCACCCCATAGTCATACATAGTACAATGCACCACCATATCCGTACAATGAACCCCCATAGCAGTATAATGCACCCCCATAGCAGTATAATGCACCCCCATAGCAGTATAATACACCCCCATAGTCGTATAATGCACTACCATAGGAGTATAATGTACCCCCATAGCAGTATAATGCACCACCAAACTCATGTATAGTATAATGCACCCCATAGGAGTATCATTCACCCCAATAGTCATATATAGTGTAAAGCACCCCCACAGAAGTATAATGCACCCCATAGTCATATATTATAAAGCACCCCAATAGCAGTATAATGCACTCCCATAGCCATATAATGCAGCCCATAGTCATACACAGTATAATGCACCCCAAATCAGTATAATGCGCCCCCATAGTAGTATAATGCACCATAATAGCAGTATAATGCACCCCATAGCAGTATAATGCACCCACATAGCAGCATAATGCATCCCCATAGCAGTATATAGTATAATACACCCCCATGGCAGAATAATCTACCTATATAGCAGTAAAATGCGCTCCAAAAGCAGTTTAATGCACCCCCATTGTCATATATAATGCAAACCCATAGCAGTATAATGCACCCCATAGTCATATAATGCGTCCCATAGTAGTATAATGCACCCTATAGCAGTATAATGCACCCCCACAGTCGTAAAATGCACACCGATAGTCATATAATGCACCCTCATAGTAGTATAATGCATCCCATAGTAGTATAATGCACCCCTATAGCTGTGTAATGCAACCCAATAGTCATATATAGTGTAATGCACCCCTGTAGGAGTATAATAAAGCCCCATAGTAGTATAATGCACCCCCATAGTCAACTTCTGGCCTCGGATTTGCCTGCAGTGTGTATTGCCATGCACAGACCCGATGTATCTCTGCGCCGCAATACACTTCAACTAAACATGGGTCTGAGGATGCACACCCAATTTGGCATTGTGCTGACGTCATTGAGCCTCCACCCACTTGGGTCCGGTTGCGACCTCTGCGATCGCAGATGTTACGCCCCTGTGGGATTTCACATGTTGTCTCTTCTGGAATGTAAATGACTATAATTTCTTCCATAGGGACAGTGTCATGTGCAAGCTGATGTATCAAAGTCATAAAAGTCCATGTTCCAGCAGAGATCACAGCATAAAGACCAAGCATCTACTGCACAAATTACTGTCCAATGTTTTGCAAATTATTTTCAGGTAATAAAATCTATACAGAAAATTACTAGCAAGACGATAATATGCTAAGTTTGGAGTGTTAAAATATGTACAATACAATTTACGAATTTGACTCACTTAGGGCAGAATTGAAACCGGACAGAAAAACTGCATCCCTAATATCAGACACCTAAGACTGACCTATCTCATGGGTTTTAGTTCTGACCTATCTCATGGATTTTAGTTATGCACGCATTCAAATAACCAGTGGAAGAGTGTTGGGGAGGTGGTGAAAGAAATTTGGGACCTTATAATGTCAGTGGTGATCACTGTACAATCTGTACACTGACACTATAGACAGAGCTCCTGTGTATAATGTCACTGGTGATCATTGTATGACCTGTACACTGACACTATATACAGAGCTCCAAAGTACAATGTCACTGGTGATCACTATATTACCTGTACAATTGATATAAGTGGTGCAGCCCTGCACAACAAATGGAGATGGGGTGCAAAACCTGGTCAGTAAATGGAATGCTATAAACAGCATGCTTATATAACATTTTATATTATTACATACCAAACACCTAATTGCAGTAATTTTATTGCTACAATATCTGCCAGTGTACGACTACAGGTTTACGTATGCATTTGTTTCGGCCTGTATATATTCATGTATGTCATACTTGAGGCTTTCTAGCACATGCTTGTAGCCCGCATGTATATACCTATCTTGGTACTGCTATCATCTTGGCTAAACAGCATGCTGATATAACACTTTATATTGTTATATACCAAACACTGAATTGCAGTAATTTTATTGCTAGATTATCTGTCAGTGCACGACTACAGGTTTACGTATGCATTTGTTTCGGCCTTTATATATTCATGTATGTCATATTGGACCATTACATGTTTAGACAGGATACATTTTGTACATATATAGCACTTTATCCATGTAGTATTGTTATTTCATGATATTTGTGCTTAGGGGTGGTGACTCATGGTTCTGTATTCAGACCTTTTTAAATGGTTTTATATGTTTGTCATGTTCTTTGAGGTGTAATTAAACATTTTTTGATATTTTCACATATTTTATGGGTGTGCATACCATTATTGGTCGAGTCTTTTTTCTTTTGTGTTTATTGTATCACCTGTACACTGACACTATATACAGGGTGGAGCGCGGTAATTTGCTTTTTTGCACTGCATGCTGTGGCGGCACTGTCGGTCGAAGAGAGGGGAGAGTGGGTGTGGCTTACAGTGGCTGATGGGAGATTTGTATTCCTCTGCCTTTCAGTTGCCATCATGCAGTGGACACGTGAGGAGAGGTCATTTTGTGTTGAAGCGTATTTTTCAAATGCCCACTCGATCATTGCAGTGCAGCGTGCTTTTCGTTTACAATTCGCTGTTCCTCCACGCGGACGTGTTCCTGGACGGCAATCAATTGTAAATTGGGTGAATGCATTCAGAACAGCAGGGAATGTGTCATGTGTACGAAGGGGACCTGAGAGAAGGATTACAACAATACAAAACATCGAGAGAGTTAGAGCAGCAGTACTGCAATCTCCGAAACGCTCTACTCGGAAGCAATCATTTGCTCTTGGCATTTCAAGACGTTCTCTCCACCGGATTCTTCATGATGAACTGAATTTTCACCCGTATAAAATGTGCGTGGTCCAACATTTGTCAGCATGGGACTATTTGACACGGCGGACCTCTTGTGAAGACATGTTAGCAACGATACCCCGTGACGCAATTGTGTTTTTTTCTGATGAGGCACATTTTCACCTCATTTTCACTGTGTGGTGCGCCATATCACGAGTAGGCATCATTGGTCCTTACTTTTTTCAGGATAATGGTCGTGCCATAACTGTGAACTCCGAACGGTACTTGTCTATGATACAGGATTATTTTCAGCCGGCTCTTGAGGCAATGGAACTAGAGGATACATGGTTCCAACAGGATGGTGCCACTGCACACACAGCGAGGGTTACCATGAATTGTTTGAGGCAAATGTTTTCTGGACGGCTTATCTCTTTGAGGGGAGATGTGAACTGGCCAGCACGCTCACCAGATTTAGCCCCATGCGATTTTTTTCCTTTGGGGTTACCTGAAGTCTAAGGTGTATATCAACCGTCCCAACACCTTGGAAGACCTAAGGAACAATATTGAAGCTGAAATTGGCAGAATACCAGTGGACATGCTTGTTAGAGTTCATGAAAACTTCAGAAAACGTATGCAGCAGTGTGTGGATAGCGAAGGTCGACATTTGCCAGATACACTATTTAAAACCATGTAATTTAAAAATTCCATTACTGTTCAGTATAATTAAAATATAAAATAAATTTTTCTAATGATCATAATTTTTTTATTTCATTCCCAAATCAGCAAATTACCGCGCTCCACCCTGTACAAAGCTCCTGTGTATAATAGCACTTAGTATTGTGTTTTTTTGGTATTGCAGTATTCGGTCAGTATGTGGTGTTAATATGTGGTCTGGTCATGGTGTGGTGGCATTTGTTCCTTGTATGTGGTATTATCAGGTCACTATTTGGAGGTAATATGTGATTTGGTCATGCTGTGATGGCACTTGTCCCTTGTGTGTAGTATTATTGGTCGCTTTAAAAAATGTATGTGACACATTCTCTTAGAGAAAATTTATATAAAAATATACCTAAAAGAGCATTGGGTATTTTAAGAAATGTTTAATAGGTTAGAGTAGAGTAGGACCCTGACAAGAAGAGTCTACCATGTCTGATGGCTTCTTAAAAAATCTTTTGGCAAAACAAAAGCTGCTGGCTATGTATGTGGTCTGGTGTTCTATGGGAACTGATAATGTGTGATTGGTAAGGACGTGGTATAGAAGTGGAGTTTTTCCAAGAGTGGGCGGTGGAACTGTGAAATGTTCAAGGGTTGGAGGCGCAGTTGGGGTGCAGGTGGAGCCTGGGTGGAGTCTAACTGGGGCCTGGTAGAAGCCCTGAATATTAGACATGAGTTTATTCACCACAGTGCATTTCCAATTATATGTTAGAATATTAGGGTGATCCTGGATTAATAAAAGTTTTCAATTTTAACCTTAGATATTCCCTGCCCCAGGTTTTGGGATCAATGTAATCCATGAGTGGAAAAAAAGAAACCCAATAACATAATATGTACAATTTCTAAAGTTCATAAGTGAACTTATGCTCAAAAATATATGTAAAATACAATATAAATAAAAACTAAAGAGAATTAAATGTAAAATTAGATCTTGTTTTTGGTTGAGACTGTATGGTATACGTGTAAAGGACCTTTCATCACATGCTGAACTGAACACAAGATGTAATAGTGGCTGCAGAGCAGAATAAAACATTTTATTTATTTTTAATTTCATCTCTCCTTGTGGCGATATCAGCAATCAAATGATTTGGCACCTAATGAGTTAACTTTTGTCACGTCCAAGTGGGTGTTACCAGAGAGCGACTCCTACAGGGAGAAGAAGTACACACCCCAATGAAAACACCCACTTCAGCTTAACTAAAGTGAACTCATTAGATGCCAAATACTTTGATTGCTGGTATATCTGCAAGAGAGAGGTGAAAAAAAAACTAAAAAAAAGTTTTATTCCACTTCTGCAGCCACTATTACGTTGTGTGTCCAGGTCAACATGAAAAATTTGGTGGAAGGTCCTCTACACGCATATCATATGTTCTTAACCAAAGCAAGATCTTATTTTACAATATCAATTCTCTATCGTTTTTACTTAGGCCGGCGTCACACTCGGCGTGAGACAATACGGTCCGTATTTTACGGCCGTAATACGCGCGTAATATGCCGAAATGTCCTAGAAATATTGTTCCGGAGGTAATCCGTTGCCTAGGTGTGGTCGCGTATTTTGCGCATGTACTGTTGCGTGTGTGATCCGTAGGGCGTATTTTTCACGCAACATCACAAAATGGACACTTAACGGTTCTCTGGCCTGCAAATAATTCAAATCATCATTAACATCACTATTTAAGCCCTCTACAACAGGTGGAACCCTCCCATCTGCCCATTTATTTGTTGTGCTTATTTTGTCTGTGTTGGTTGTACCTTCCAAACATGTCTGACCATGTGTCTTTAAGCACAACTCAGTGGGTGTTGTTTCACTGGCTGTTGTCGCGTCGCTTTGGGCAGCCATATCCGGTGAATGTTGATCCGCGGGCCAGGCTCCTCGTACAGCCCTCCTCCCCATCATCCTCACGAACCCTTGCCAGGTAGTCCAACACCCCAGCATCCACATTTCTCCTACTTTGGAGGAGTTGTCTTCTTCGGCGACCACGCTGTGTTATCACTGCAGCCTGTGGTGATTGCTTCAGGGCAACAGTAGGGCTGCTGCTGTTTGCAGGGTCATCCTGACTAGGTGTTGCTGCTGCTGCTGCTGCTGATGGTGGGGCATCTTCTTGGGATGCTGGTGTTGGAGCTGGCTGGGAAGATGTTGAGGATCCTTGAGGGATGGAGCCTGAGGGAGCAGAAGATGGGCCAGCCACCTCTTCTCCTTCCCCAACTGGGTCTATGACCAATTCTGAATCCGACCCTTTCTCCCTGTCAGTGAGGTTAGACTGTGTAATGTAATGAAATTTTTGTTTTTTTAAATATCTTTTTTTTTTTTAAACCCCCCCCCCCCAAAAAAAAAGGATGAAAATGTGTTGGGAGGTTTGTACTTACGGTCTGAGGTCCATGCTGGGATTCAAGAAGGTCACGAGATCAAAATATATATATTTTTTTTCTTAGGAGGTGCGCCTGCCCCACTCCTGTCACGCTGCTTCCTCTCCCTCCTATATTGATCGCGGATGCTCCGCCATCTTGTCGTAACATCACCTGTTATGGCTGGCAATCAGGCAACACAGCGTGCAGTAATCAGCGCACATACAGAGATCTGGCAATAACCAAAAACAATAGGACGAGCTCTGAGACGTGGAATCTCTGTAGACTGCAGTACCTGATCTATCCTAACACAACTATAAGCAGCAGTGGATTGCGCCTATAACTACCTATGCAACTCGGCACTGCCTGAGGAGCTGACTAGCCTGAAGATAGAAATACAAGCCTGACTTACCTCAGAGAAATACCCCAAAGGAATAGGCAGCCCCCCACATATAATGACTGTTAGCAAGATGAAAAGACAAACGTAGGAATGAAATAGATTCAGCAAAGTGAGGCCCGATATTCTAGACAGAGCGAGGATAGCAAAGAGAACTATGCAGTCTACAAAAAACCCTAAAACGAAAACCACGCAAAGGGGCAAAAAGACCCACCGTGCCGAACTAACAGCACGGCGGTGCACCCCTTTGCTTCTCAGAGCTTCCAGCAAAAGTTAATAGCAAGCTGGACAGAAAAAACAGAAAACAAACTAGAAGCACTTATCTAGCAGAGCAGCAGGCCCAAGGAAAGATGCAGTAGCTCAGATCCAACACTGGAACATTGACAAGGAGCAAGGAAGACAGACTCAGGTGGAGCTAAATAGCAAGGCAGCCAACGAGCTCACCAAAACACCTGAGGGAGGAAGCCCAGAGACTGCAATACCACTTGTGACCACAGAAGTGAACTCAGCCACAGAATTCACAACAGTACCCCCCCCCTTGAGGAGGGGTCACCGAACCCTCACCAGAACCCCCAGGCCGACCAGGATGAGCCACATGAAAGGCACGAACAAGATCTGGGGCATGGACATCAGAGGCAAAAACCCAGGAATTATCTTCCTGAGCATAACCCTTCCATTTGACCAGATACTGGAGTTTCCGTCTAGAGACACGAGAATCCAAAATCTTCTCCACAATATACTCCAATTCCCCCTCCACCAAAACAGGGGCAGGAGGCTCCACAGATGGAACCATAGGTGCCACGTATCTCCTCAACAACGACCTATGGAATACATTATGTATGGAAAAGGAGTCTGGGAGGGTCAGACGAAAAGACACCGGATTGAGAATCTCAGAAATCCTATACGGACCAATAAAACGAGGTTTAAATTTAGGAGAGGAAACCTTCATAGGAATATGACGAGAAGATAACCAAACCAGATCCCCAACACGAAGTCGGGGTCCCACACGGCGTCTGCGATTAGCGAAAAGCTGAGCCTTCTCCTGGGACAAGGTCAAATTGTCCACTACCTGAGTCCAGATCTGCTGCAACCTGTCCACCACAGAATCCACACCAGGACAGTCCGAAGACTCAACCTGTCCTGAAGAGAAACGAGGATGGAACCCAGAATTGCAGAAAAATGGAGAGACCAAGGTAGCCGAGCTGGCCCGATTATTAAGGGCGAACTCAGCCAACGGCAAAAATGACACCCAATCATCCTGGTCAGCGGAAACAAAACATCTCAGATATGTTTCCAAGGTCTGATTGGTTCGTTCGGTCTGGCCATTAGTCTGAGGATGGAAGGCCGAGGAGAAAGATAGGTCAATGCCCATCCTACCACAAAAGGCTCGCCAGAACCTCGAGACAAACTGGGAACCTCTGTCAGAAACAATATTCTCAGGAATGCCATGTAAACGAACCACATGCTGGAAGAACAAAGGCACCAAATCAGAGGAGGAAGGCAATTTAACCAAGGGCACCAGATGGACCATTTTAGAAAAGCGATCACAGACCACCCAAATGACCGACATGTTTTGAGAAACGGGAAGGTCAGAAATGAAATCCATCGAAATATGTGTCCAAGGCCTCTTCGGGACCGGCAAGGGCAAAAGCAACCCACTGGCACGTGAACAGCAGGGCTTAGCCCTAGCACAAATTCCACAGGACTGCACAAAAGCACGCACATCCCGTGACAGAGACGGCCACCAGAAGGATCTAGCAACCAACTCCCTGGTACCAAAGATTCCTGGATGACCGGCCAGCACCGAACAATGAAGTTCAGAGATAACTTTACTAGTCCACCTATCAGGGACGAACAGTTTCTCGGCCGGACAACGATCAGGTTTATTAGCCTGAAATTTCTGCAACACTCTCCGCAAATCAGGGGAGATGGCAGACACAATGACTCCTTCCTTGAGGATACTCGCCGGCTCAGATAACCCCGGAGAGTCGGGCACAAAACTCCTAGACAGAGCATCCGCCTTCACATTTTTAGAGCCCGGAAGGTATGAAATCACAAAATCAAAACGAGCAAAAAATAACGACCAACGGGCCTGTCTAGGATTCAAGCGCTTGGCAGACTCAAGATAAGTAAGGTTCTTATGATCAGTCAAAACCACCACGCGATGCTTAGCACCCTCAAGCCAATGACGCCACTCCTCGAATGCCCACTTCATGGCCAGCAACTCTCGGTTGCCCACATCATAATTACGCTCAGCAGCAGAAAATTTCCTGGAAAAGAAAGCACATGGTTTGAACACTGAGCAACCAGAACCTCTCTGTGACAAAACCGCCCCTGCACCAATCTCAGAAGCATCAACCTCGACCTGGAACGGAAGAGAAACATCAGGTTGACACAACACAGGGGCACAGCAAAAACGACGCTTCAACTCCTGAAAAGCTTCCACGGCAGCAGAAGACCAATTAACCAAATCAGCACCCTTCTTGGTCAAATCGGTCAATGGTCTGGCAATGCTAGAAAAATTACAGATGAAGCGACGATAAAAATTAGCAAAGCCCAGGAATTTCTGCAGACTTTTTAGAGATGTCGGCTGAGTCCAATCCTGGATGGCCTGAACCTTAACCGGATCCATCTCGATAGTAGAAGGGGAAAAGATGAACCCCAAAAATGAAACTTTCTGCACACCGAAGAGACACTTTGATCCCTTCACGAACAAGGAATTAGCACGCAGTACCTGGAAAACCATTCTGACTTGCTTCACATGAGACTCCCAATCATCTGAGAAGATCAAAATGTCATCCAAGTAAACAATCAAGAATTTATCCAGATACTCACGGAAAATGTCATGCATAAAAGACTGAAAAACAGATGGAGCATTGGCAAGTCCGAACGGCATCACCAGATACTCAAAATGACCCTCGGGCGTATTAAATGCCGTTTTCCATTCATCTCCCTGCCTGATTCTCACCAGATTATACGCACCACGAAGATCAATCTTAGTAAACCAACTAGCCCCCTTAATCCGAGCAAACAAGTCAGAAATCAATGGCAAGGGATACTGAAACTTAACAGTGATCTTATTAAGAAGGCGGTAATCAATACACGGTCTTAGCGAACCATCCTTCTTGGCTACAAAAAAGAACCCTGCTCCCAATGGTGACGACGATGGGCGAATATGTCCCTTCTCCAGGGACTCCTTCACATAACTGCGCATAGCGGTGTGTTCAGGTACGGACAAATTAAATAAACGACCCTTAGGGAATTTACTACCAGGAATCAAATCGATAGCACAATCACAATTCCTATGCGGAGGTAGGGCATCAGACTTGGACTCTTCAAATACATCCTGAAAGTCCGACAAGAACTCTGGGATGTCAGAAGGAATGGATGACGAAATAGACAAAAATGGAACATCACCATGTACTCCCTGACAACCCCAGCTGGTTACCGACATAGAGTTCCAATCCAATACTGGATTATGGGTTTGTAGCCATGGCAACCCCAACACGACCACATCATGCAAATTATGCAGTACCAGAAAGCGAATAACTTCCTGATGTGCAGGAGCCATGCACATGGTCAGCTGGGCCCAGTACTGAGGCTTATTCTTGGCCAAAGGTGTAGCATCAATTCCTCTCAACGGAATAGGACACCGCAAAGGCTCCAAGACAAATCCACAACGTTTAGCATAATCCAAATCCATCAGATTCAGGGCAGCGCCTGAATCCACAAACGCCATGACAGAATACGAAGACAAAGAGCACATTAAGGTAATGGACAAAAGGAATTTGGACTGTACAGTACAAATAACGGCAGAGCTATCGAACCGCCTAGTGCGTTTAGGACAATTAGAAATAGCATGAGTAGAATCACCACAATAGAAACACAGTCTGTTCAGACGTCTGTGTTCTTGCCGTTCTACTTTAGTCATAGTCCTGTCGCACTGCATAGGCCCAGGTTTACTCTCAGACAATACCGCCAGATGGTGCACAGATTTACGCTCGTGCAAGCGACGACCGATCTGAATGGCCAAGGACATAGACTCATTCAAACCAGCAGGCATAGGAAATCCCACCATTACATCCTTAAGAGCTTCAGAGAGACCCTTTCTGAACAAAGCTGCCAGCGCAGATTCATTCCACTGAGTGAGTACTGACCACTTTCTAAATTTCTGACAATATACTTCTACATCATCCTGACCCTGGCATAAAGCCAGCAGATTTTTCTCAGCCTGATCCACTGAATTAGGCTCATCGTAAAGCAATCCCAGCGCCTGGAAAAATGCATCAACATTACTCAATGCAGAATCTCCTGGTGCAAGAGAAAACGCCCAGTCCTGTGGGTCGCCGCGCAAATAAGAAATAATAATCAAAACCTGTTGAATAGGATTACCAGAAGAATGAGGTTTCAAGGCCAAAAATAGCTTACAATTATTTCTGAAGCTCAGGAATTTAGTTCTGTCACCAAAAAACAAATCAGGAATCGGAATTCTTGGTTCTAGCATCGATTTCTGATCAATAGTATCTTGAATCTTTTGTACATTTACAACGAGATTATCCATTGAGGAGCACAGAGCCTGAATATCCATGTCCACAGCTGTGTCCTGAAGCACTCTAATGTCTAGGGGAAAAAAAAGACTGAAGACAGAGCTAAGAAAAAAAAATGATGTCAGGATTTCTTTTTTCCCTCTATTGGGAATCATTGGTGTGGCTCCTTGTACTGTTATGGCTGGCAATCAGGCAACACAGCGTGCAGTAATCAGCGCACATACAGAGATCTGGCAATAACCAAAAACAATAGGATGAGCTCTGAGACGTGGAATCTCTGTAGACTGCAGTACCTGATCTATCCTAACACAACTATAAGCAGCAGTGGATTGCGCCTATAACTACCTATGCAACTCGGCACTGCCTGAGGAGCTGACTAGCCTGAAGATAGAAATACAAGCCTGACTTACCTCAGAGAAATACCCCAAAGGAATAGGCAGCCCCCCACATATAATGACTGTTAGCAAGATGAAAAGACAAACGTAGGAATGAAATAGATTCAGCAAAGTGAGGCCCGATATTCTAGACAGAGCGAGGATAGCAAAGAGAACTATGCAGTCTACAAAAAACCCTAAAACGAAAACCACGCAAAGGGGCAAAAAGACCCACCGTGCCGAACTAACAGCACGGCGGTGCACCCCTTTGCTTCTCAGAGCTTCCAGCAAAAGTTAATAGCAAGCTGGACAGAAAAAACAGAAAACAAACTAGAAGCACTTATCTAGCAGAGCAGCAGGCCCAAGGAAAGATGCAGTAGCTCAGATCCAACACTGGAACATTGACAAGGAGCAAGGAAGACAGACTCAGGTGGAGCTAAATAGCAAGGCAGCCAACGAGCTCACCAAAACACCTGAGGGAGGAAGCCCAGAGGCTGCAATACCACTTGTGACCACAGAAGTGAACTCAGCCACAGAATTCACAACAATCACCCACTGCAACAAAATACATTAAACAAATTGATTACCCCATTATGCACAGTGGTCACACAAGGTGTAATTGACTACACAGATTTGAGTGTAGCATAGGAATATGCATTTGTGGAATACATTTATTAGTAATTGAGATCAAATAATACAATTTGTATGTAAGGCCACAAGGACAGAGTCCGCTACCGTCTATTCCAGAATGTAGTTGTTCAGGTTAACACTGTAAGGGACATCTGTTACAACCATTATTTAAATCCGTTTGTCATGTACAGCACCATGTACGTACTGGTGTGCTTTAAATTAAGTTCTGTAATAATTATCAAAGTCATGTTTAACAAATCAAAGGAGTTAGGTACTGCTGTTTCACACGAAAAATAAATTACAAACATGAGTGTACTTACTTATTTGTCTCTGTGCCTCACGTGGCTGCTGCTCATAATGTGGGAATAGGGACCCACATACACTCCTCCATGCTGCCTCTTTTTGGGCCCTGTTGGAATAGTTGGGATCCCTCTAGTCCCAAATTACTAGCCTTTCTTGCACCAAAATAATGAGCATGTCCACATTAATAATGTTAGCCATGCTGATTCTCACTCCGTGGAGGCGTGCAGCAGACTTCCGGGTTCACTGTCTGGCTTTTTCAGCTAATTAGCATGTCTCACCTGCCTGATTGAGGCCTTTGGACATTTCTGGACATCTGCCTGAGTGTAGCGTATTTCTCGCAAGTCACACGCATGGTCCGTATGCATTGCGTATTTTGCGTGCCCCCATAGACTTTCATTGGCGTATTTTTTGCGCAATACGCTGACAAACGCAGCATGCTGCCATTTTGTACGGCCGTAGAAATCCATATAATACGGATGCGTAATATACGGCTACTAGGACCTGACCCATTGACAATCATTTGGCCGTTTGTAATGCGTGTTTTACGGACGTATTTTCTGCGCTCATACGTCCGTAAAACTCGCTAGTGTGACGCCGGCCTTATATTGTATTTTACATATTATTTTTGCATAAGTTCAATGCTGATTTGGATTTATATTGAATACGTTTTTCTGGTATTTAGACCTTGTAATATTTTGAACTATGAACAGCTTAGAACAACTGAGGTTTACACAGAAATCCCAAGAAAATGCTGAAAGGAAATGGAGGGGGAAAAGTGGATCCCTTTAACCCCTTCCCGACCCATGACGCCACGTAGGCGTCATGAAAGTCGGTGCCATTCCGACCCATGACGCCTATGCGGCGTCATGGAAAGATCGCGTCCCTGCAGGCCGGGTGAAAGGGTTAACTCCCATTTCACCCGATCTGCAGGGACAGGGGGAGTGGTAGTTTAGCCCAGGGGGGGTGGCTTCACCCCCTCGTGGCTACGATCGCTCTGATTGGCTGTTGAAAGTGAAACTGCCAATCAGAGCGATTTGTAATATTTCACCCATTATAACGGGTGAAATATTACAATCCAGCCATGGCCGATGCTGAAATATCATCGGCCATGGCTGGAAATACTAGTGTGCCCCCACCCCACCCCTCCGATCGCCCCCCCACCCCCCCGATCTGGCCGGTACACTGCTCCGGCTCCCCTCCGCCCTGTGCTCCGCTCCCCCCCGTGCTCGTGTCCGCTCGCCCCGTGCTCCAATCACCCCCCCGTGCTCCAATCACCCCCCCTGCACTCCGATCCACCCCCCCCCGTGCTCCGTTCCACCCCCCCGTGCTCCGTTCCAGCCCCCCCGTGCTCCGTTCCACGCCCCCCGCGCTCCGTTCCACCCCTCCCGCGCTCCGATTCCCCCCCCCGTGCTCCGATCCCCCCCCCGTGGTCCCCCCCACCCTATCATACTTACCGATCCAGCCGGGGTCCCGTCCGTCTTCTCCCGGGCGCCGCCATCTTCCAAAATGGCGGGCGCATGCGCAGTGCGCCCGCCGAATCTGCCGGCCGGCAGATTCGTTCCAAAGTGCATTTTGATCACTGAGATATAATCTATCTCAGTGATCAAAATAAAAAAAATAATAAATGACCCCCCCCCTTTGTCACCCCCATAGGTAGGGACAATAAAAAAATAAAGAAATTTTTTTTTTCCCACTAATGTTAGAATAGGGTTAGGGTTAGGGGTAGGGGTAGGGTTAGGGTTAGGGGTAGGGTTAGGGGTAGGGTTAGGGTTAGGGGTAGGGGTAGGGTTAGGGTTAGGGGTAGGGTTAGGGTTAGGGGTAGGGCTAGGGTTAGGGCTAGGGTTAGGGTTAGGGTTAGGAATGTGCACACGTATTCTGGTCCTCTGCGGATTTTTCCGCTGCGGATTTGATAAATCCGCAGTGCTAAACCGCTGCGGATTTATGGCGGATTTACCGCGTTTTTTTCTGCGCATTTCACTGCGGTTTTACAATTGCGATTTTCTATTGGAGCAGTTGTAAAACCGCTGCGGAATCCGCACAAAGAAGTGACATGCTGCGGAATGTAAACCGCTGCGTTTCCGTGCAGTTTTTCCGCAGCATGTGTACAGCGATTTTTGTTTCCCGTAGGTTTACATTGAACTGTACACTCATGGGAAACTGCTGCGGATCCGCAGCGTTTTCCGCAGCGTGTGCACATACCTTTAGAATTAGGCTATGTGCACACGGTGCGGATTTGGCTGCGGATTCGCAGCAGTGTTCCATCAGGTTTACAGTACCATGTAAACATATGAAAAACCAAATCCGCTGTGCCCATGGTGCGGAAAATACCGCGCGGGAACGCTGCGTTGTATTTTCCGCAGCATGTCAATTCTTTGTGCGGATTCCGCAGCGTTTTACACCTGTTCCTCAATAGGAATCCGCAGGTGAAATCCGCACAAAAAACACTGGAAATCCGCGGAAAATCCGCAGGTAAAACGCAGTGCCTTTTACCCGCAGATTTTTCAAAAATGGTGCGGAAATATCTCACACGAATCCGCAACGTGGGCACATAGCCTTAGGGTTAGGGTTGGAATTAGGGTTGTGGTTAGGGTTAGGGGTGTGTTGGGGTTAGTGTTGTGGTTAGGGGTGTGTTGGGGTTAGGGTTGTGATTAGGGTTATGGCTACAGTTGGGATTAGGGTTAGGGGTGTGTTGGGGTTAGTGTTGGAGTTAGAATTGAGGGGTTACCACTGTTTAGGCACATCAGGGGTCTCCAAACGCAACATGGCGCCACCATTGATTCCAGCCAATCTCGTATTCAAAAAGTCAAATGGTGCTCCCTCACTTCCGAGCCCTGACGTGTGCCCAAACAGTGGTTTACCCCCACATATGGGGTACCAGCATACTCAGGACAAACTGCGCAACAATTACTGGGGTCCAATTTCTCCTGTTACCCTTGTGAAAATAAAAAAATGCTTGCTAAAACATAATTTTTGAGGAAAGAAAAATGATTTTTTATTTTCACGGCTCTGCGTTGTAAACGTCTGTGAAGCACTTGGAGGTTCAAAGTGCTCACCACATATCTAGATAAGTTCCTTGGGGGGTCTAGTTTCTAAAATGGGGTCACTTGTGGGGGGTTTCTACTGTTTAGGCACACCAGGGGCTCTGCAAACGCAACGTGACACCCGCAGACCATTCCATCAAAGTCTGCATTTCAAAAGTGACTACTTCCCTTCTGAGCCCCGACGTGTGCCCAAACAGTGGTTTACCCCCACATATGGGGTATCAGCGTACTCAGGAGAAACTGGACAACAACTTTTGGGGTCCAATTTCTCCTGTAACCCTTGGGAAAATAAAATATTCTGGGCTAAATAATTATTTTTGAGGAAAGAAAACGTATTTATTATTTTCACGGCTCTGCATTATAAACTTCTATGAAGCACTTGGGGGTTCAAAGTGCTCATCACACATCTAGATAAGTTCCTTTCAGGGTCTAGTTTCCAAAATGGGGTCACTTGTGGGGGGTTTCTACTGTTTAGGCACATCAGGGGCTCTGCAAACGCAACGTGACGCCCGCAGAGCATTCCATCAAAGTCTGCATTTCAAAACGTCACTACTTCAATTCCAAGCCCCGGCATGTGCCCAAACAGTAGTTTACCCCCACATATGGGGTATCACCGTACTCAGGAGAAACTGGACAACAAATATTGGGGTCAAATTTCTCCTGTTACCCTTGGGAAAATTAAAAAATTCTGGGCTAAATAATTATTTTTGAGGAAAGAAAACGTATTTATTATTTTCACGGCTCTGCATTATAAACTTCTATGAAGCACTTGGGGGTTCAAAGTGCTCACCACACATCTAGATAAGTTCCTTTGGGGGTCTAGTTTCCAAAATGGGGTCACTTGTGGGGGGTTTCTACTGTTAAGCCACATCAGGGGCTCTGCAAACGCAACGTGACGCCCACAGAGCATTCCATCAAAGTCTGCATTTCAAAACGTCACTACTTCACTTCCGAGCCCCGGCATGTGCCCAAACAGTGATTTACCCCCACATATGGGGTATCAGCGTACTCAGGAGAAACTGGAAAACAACTTTTGGGGTCAAATTTCTCCTGTTACCCTTGGGAAAATAAAAAATTGCAGGCTAAAAGATCATTTTTGAGAAAATAATTTTTTTTTTTATTTTCATGGCTCTGCGTTATAAACTTCTGTGAAGCACTTGGGGGTTCAAAGTCCTCACCACACATCTAGATTAGTTCCTTTGGGGGTCTAGTTTCTAAAATGGTGTCATTTCTGGGGGATCTCCAATGTTTAGGCACACAGGGGCTCTCCAAACGTGACATGGTGTCCGCTAATGATTGGAGCTAATTTTCCATTTAAAAAGCCAAATGGCGTGCCATTCCTTCCGAGCCCTGCCGTGCGCCCAAACAGTGGTTTACCCCCACATATGGGGTATCAGCGTACTCAGGACAAACTGGACAACAATATTTGGGGTCCAATTTCTCCTATTATCCTTGGCAAAATAGGAAATTCCAGGCTAAAAAATCATTTTTGAGGAAAGAAAAATTATTTTTTATTTTCATGGCTCTGCGTTATAAACTTCTGTGAAGCACCTGGGGGTTTAAAGTGCTCAATATGCATCTAGATAAGTTCCTTGGGGGGTCTAGTTTCCAAAATGGGGTCACTTGTGCGGGAGCTCCAATGTTTAGGCACACAGGGGCTCTCCAAACGCGACATGGTGTCCGCTAACAATTGGAGCTAATTTTCCATTCAAAAAGTCAAATGGCGCGCCTTCTCTTCCGAGCCCTGCCGAGTGCCCAAACAGTGGTTTACCCCCACATATGAGGTATCGGCGTACTCGGGAGAAATTGCCCAACAAATTTTATGATCCATTTTATCCTACTGCCCATGTGAAAATGAAAAAATTGAGGCGAAAAGAATTTTTTTGTGAAAAAAAATTACTTTTTCATTTTTACAGATCAATTTGTGAAGCACCTGAGGGTTTAAAGTGCTCACTAGGCATCTAAATTAGTTCCTTGGGGGGTCTAGTTTCCAAAATGGGGTCACTTGTGGGGGAGCGCCAATGTTTAGGCACACAGGAGCTATCCAAACGCGACATGGTGTCCGCTAACGATGGAAATAATTTTTCATTCAAAAAGTCAAATGGCGCTCCTTCCCTTCCGAGCCTTACCATGTGCCCAAACAGTGGTTTACCTCCACATGTGAGGTATTGGTGTACTCAGGAGAAATTGCCCAACTCATTTTAGGATCCATTTTATCCTGTTGCCCACGTGAAAATGAAAAAATTGAGGCTAAAAGAATTTTTTTGTGAAAAAAAAGTACTTTTTCATTTTTACGGATCAATTTGTGAAGCACCTGGGGGTTCAAAGTGCTCACTATGCATCTAGATAAGTTCCTTGGGGCGTCTAGTTTCCAAAATGGGGTCACTTGTGGGGGAGCTCCAATTTTTAGGCACACGGGGGCTCTCCAAACGTGACATGGTGTCCGCTAAAGAGTGGAGCCAATTTTTGATTCAAAAAGTCAAATGGCGCTCCTTCCCTTCCAAGCCCTGCCATGCGCCAAAACAGTGGTTTACCCCCACATATGAGGTATCAGCGTACTCAGGACAAATTGGACAACAACTTTCATGGTTCAGTTTCTCCTTTTACCATTGGGAAAATAAAAAAATTGTTGCTAAAAGATAATTTTTGTGACTAAAAAGTTAAATGTTCATTTTTTCCTTCCATGTTGCTTCTGCTGCTGTGAAGCACCTGAAGGGTTAATAAACTTCTTGAATGTGGTTTTGAGTACCTTGAGGGGTGCAGTTTTTAGAATGGTGTCACTTTTGGGTATTTTCAGCCATATAGACCCCTCAAACTGACTTCAAATGTGAGGTGGTCCCTAAAAAAAATGGTTTTGTAAATTTCGTTGTAAAAATGACAAATCGCTGGTCGAATTTTAACCCTTATAACTTCCTAACAAAAAAAAATTTTGTTTCCAAAATTGTGCTGATGTAAAGTAAACATGTGGGAAATGTTATTTATTAACTATTTTGTGTCACATATCTCTCTGGTTTAACAGAATAAAAATTCAAAATGTGAAAATTGCGAAATTTTCAAAATTTTCGCCAAATTTCCGTGTTTATCACAAATAAACGCAGAATTTATTGACCTAAATTTACCACTAACATGAAGCCCAATATGTCACGAAAAAACAATCTCAGAACCGCTAGGATCCGTTGAAGCGTTCCTGAGTTATTACCTCATAAAGGGACACTGGTCAGAATTGCAAAAAACGGCAAGGTCTTTAAGGTCAAAATAGGCTGGGTCTTGAAGGGGTTAAACAAATGTGTGTAACCAGAGGAACGCAACAACTGGCAAACTTTCCTGATTGTATGTGGACGCTTCAGGGGAGTTTCATGTGACAACATAAGGCGGTGTGGTGTCTTAGATTATTTTTAATTGCTAAGAACGAGCTACGTTTTGTAAAAAGGGTTCATAAGTCCAAGGTATGATTTAAACATATCACGTGACATATTTCTCCATACACAGTTTTACATGTGAAAATCTATATGATCAGATCGATTCTCTCATTTACCTAAGTGATGAGTGTAATGAACCAATCAGATGCTTGCTTTGTTTGCTTTGTTAATATTAATGAGTGAATTTTTGAACCAACCAATCAGATGCTTCCTTTTTCTGCCATTTGTGACATGACAGTTGGAATGTGTCGGTTGGTGCCAGTGAGGAGTTTCTTGTTATACCTGACCCCAGCCCTGGTACCGTGCAGATATGGGATGTAATTAGGGTCCGATGGGCCCCGGTGCAAGATTTGGCCCTTCAGGTACATATGCCCCTCATCTTAGCCCCATCTTGCTATATATATATACCCTACATCCTGCTATATATGTCCCTCAGCCTGGTATTTTCATCTGTATTCCATCCATCCTGGTATATATATATATATATTTAAATAATAATAAATAATAATAATCTTTATTTTTATATAGCGCTAACATATTCCGCAGCGCTTTACAGGTTGCACACATTATCATCACTGTCCCCGATTGGGCTCACAATCTAGAATTCCTATCAGTATGTCTTTGGAATGTGGGAGGAAACCGGAGTGCCCGGAGGAAACCCACGCAAACACGGAGAGAACATACAAACTCTTTGCAGATGTTGTCCTGGGTGGGATTAGAACCCAGGACCCCAGCGCTGCAAGGCTGTTGTGCTAACCACTGCGCCACCGTGCGCCACCGTGCTGCCCGTGTAATATATATATAAATATATATATTACATGAATATTGTTATGTGTATTTATGGTAATGATTATAGATTTTGATTTTAGGTTTTGTTAAATAGAGATCTCTTTTCTCTGCATTTGCTAATGTAATAGGTATTGTGATATTCTGAGGCCTGCTGGCTCAGCACACGGGAGATGAACACCCTTTGTGCCAGTGATCATTATATTTTGTGTTGTATTGATTGCATTGTAAAACCAAATAAAAATTACTTAAAAAAACAGTCATACCTAATATTCCTAATTGTACGGCAACTATTGATATGTTGTATGATTGATTGTGTCATAAAAAAATGCAAATGTTTTAATCTGAGAAAACCAAATAAAAATTAATTGAAAATAAAATAAAAATAAGTCAGTGGGTCCTACTCTTTGGGGAACAAGTGAACATGTCACCTGTGCTAGGAGAAATAAATATTGGCGATAGTATGGCATAGATAATGTACGGAAGAGTACAACATATATAATAGAAGTCTATGAACATCACTGGGGAAAAAAGTAGCAAAATGTTGAAAAATAAAATACATACAGTGGTGAGTATTCATAAGAGCAGAGGTCGCACTGTTGCCGAAACGTGCGTTGGGGTGGGAGTCTCCACAGTTATACAGGTAACCTCTTTGGCTTTTTTATATACTTTAAATCAATGACTTCAGGTCTAGTACTTTGTTGCCTTGATGGCTGCTAGTCCACGTATATTCTGTGCGCAATGAGTACTTTACCACAGTGGTCTCTATATTGTTGTTGTACTATGATACACATTTTTAGCACTATTTTTTTATGACCTGTTTGCCCTACTAACTTGGCCTGGGTTTTTGTTTTTTTTGCAATTTGCTAACCTGTATTATTACCGTGGTTGCATCTTCTGGTATACCATTGTCTTGTCCCTGTTTTCAAAACATGCATGATGCAATTTGTTGTGAATAATAAAGTTTATATTTTTAAGTATTTTGGTTCTTTATGGTGCTTTGTTTCTTGGTATGATTTTCATGGTTTTGCACTGAACCTTGTCCTATACACCCTTGCACCTTTTTACACTTTTTCATTCTTTGCACTGAGCACTTTTTGTTGCTGGCTTGACATATAGGATTATTATATTTTACAGCAGGTTAAGAATACTCTTTTTAGCAATTTTAAGGAGTATTTTAATACAAGGAGGAGTAAGTAATTTGCATAAAGTCACATTTATAGTAAGCACGTTTACAGAATGTTAAGGCCTCACTACATATAAAGAGATACATGTCTCCAAGCATGAAATGGGTTTTCCACTCTCCAGAGAGTCCTCTGTATTGGGCAGTGCTGTGTATAAATAATAGAATCAGGAGCTCCCCTCACCTTCCCCGGGTCCAGGGCCGGCTCTCCGCTGCCCAGGTCTCTTTGTATTGGCTGTAGTTGTGAGCTCACCAATATAAAGAGCCCATAGCAGCAGCGGACAGCCAGAGCTGGACTCGGAAGGTGAGGACCATCTCATTTTAATATCTGACCAATACAGATGAGCATCCTTAAAGTTTAATACCCCTTTAATAGAGGTTTAGTGTAACCTCTAGAAAAGGCTGTACTGCAATAACAGGCCAAGAGAAGGTTTATGTTACAGGGAACCTGTCAGCAGGGTTGTGCTCAGTAACCTACACACAGTGTCAGGTCGGTGATGTTATACTGAATATAATGATACCTTAGTTGATGAAATCCGTCTTTTCTTTAATCTTTATTTTCAGTTTTGTGTTAATGAGATTCTCGTGCCCTAAGGTGGGGCTGGTGTATGTGGTGATTATATATTCACACTGCAGACTGCTGACAGGTCAACGATCCCTCACTGACCCGCCCCCTAGTTTGCATAATGAATACCTAACATACTGAATTAATGTTAAAAAATCGCTTCTGGAGGCAGTTGCTGGCCGTGGCCCCTGCGCTGCAGCATAATCGCATGGTTACTGTGCACTTAATCCCTTTTGCAGATTTACTTGAGCAACCACCAAGATGGCGCCACCTGCGCACGCGCAATAGTAGCTGATTGCGATCTCCGAGAGCTGCTACTGTGTAGGCACGGGCGGCGCCATGTTGGTGGAGGACATTTTTTTTCTCCAGCAAGGTGGCGCCGCCTGCGCAACAGCAGCTATCGGATCTCTATACAAACCGATAGCTGCCACTGCGTAGACGCGGCTGGCGCCATTTTCAAAATAACTTTTTTTTCCTCGCTCAAGTAAAATCTGCAAAAGGGTTTAAGTGCATAATAGCCATGCGATTATGCCGCAGCGCAGGTGCATCTACTTGCAGAAGCCTTTTTTTAATTCAGTATGTTAGGTATTCATTATGCAAACTAGGGGGCGGGTCAGTGTGGGATCAGTGACCTGTCTGCAGTCTGCATTATGAATATCTATTCAGAGCACCACATACCCCAACCCCACCTTAAGGCACGAGAATCTCATTAGCAATAAACTGAAAAAAAAAGATTAAAGAACAACTACACAATGGATTTCATCAACCAAGGTATCATTTTAATCAGTATAACGGCGCCGACCTGACACTGTGCGTAGGTTACTGTGCACAATCCTGCTGACAGGTTCCCTTTAAAGCAGGGGTGGTGAATTTCAGGCTCCAGGGCCATTTAAGGCCCTCAATTATCAGGCAGATTTTCAAGGACTGCATTCTTGCTTTGTTAGCACACACATATACAGTGTTCACTACTGAACACTGAAGGGCATGCAATGAAAGATTACATCCTGAAACCAGTGCCAGAGTTAGGATGTTTGTGGGCGGAGTTTGTACGGCCCCCGAAGGATGGTATAAATATCCAAATGGCCCTTGGCAGAAAAACGATTCCCCACCCCTTCTTTAAAGGGTTGTCCATTACTAGATGACCCCTTCTTAACAGCAGCAGCATGTTCCTTTCAGACCAGTGATGTTCCTCTTCAGGCTGCCGTCACACTAGCGGTATTTGGTCAGTATTTTACCTCAGTATTTGTAAGCCAAAACCAGGAGTGGAACAATTAGAGGAAAAGTATAATAGAAACATATGCACCACTTCTGCATTTATTACCCACTCCTGGTTTTGGCTTACAAATACTGATGTAAAATACTGACCAAATACTGCTAGTGTGACGGCAGCCTCACTCATATCCTGACAAAAACAATGTCATGTGACCGCTGATTGGCTGCAGCATTCTCTATTCTACCAAACTGGAGGAGACACTGTTTCTCGGCTGCAGTGGTCACATGACATTATTTAAGTCAGGATACCAATTGGGAACATATCGTTGATATTGGAGGAACGGAGCCCATCAGGACAGTACGAAAACAGTTTATTTTATGCTATACCTTGTGGCAATTAAGAAAAGATTGTCAATCCTTTTAAAGTGGTGCTATGGAGCCAATCGGTTCCAAATCTGAGATGAGCAGTGCTAATTAATTTACGACCCCATAAACCTTCCAAGATAAGTGCATAATGCCTTCTGATCTTGCATGCGTCTCAGTATGTATGAGCACTACATGACATAAAAATCAGTGAAATGACCCCTTTGACCCTTTCTGACATATGACCTACAGTTATGCCATATGCTGGCTCCCTGACTGAGATGCGGGGTCAGGGACTAGAATTTAGATTAGTGGTTACATAACCACACATACATACTAGGAATACAGGGGAATTGTGACCCCATGCATATCACACAATGTAGTGGTCAGCAGTCTGCAGTCACATTGAGTGACTGCAGATTTTTCTTCTGAGACCAAACAACGACCTCATCAAGGTAACAAAGGGTTTACTATGAGATTATTACATTTAGTGCTGATTACGCCAGGACTATTGTGTGGGTGTTGGGGTGAGCAGCGAGGGGATTGTTATGAAATTATTAAATGTAATAAACTCAATCTGCTCTGCAGTAATAATCTCATAATAAATCTACCCCCAACCCCAGGCAAATTTATTGTTCAGGGTGATGTGGGGCAGCAGAGAGTTTTTTATGACAATCAGGGGATGTCACAAGGAATTTCAAGGCCCCATACTGGCAACATTTTCTCGCCCCCTTGAGTCTCCACGCAGGCTCCACCCCAGCTCCACCTCCAACCCTTGAACCTTCCACAGTCCCACCGCCCACTCATAGAAAAATTCCACATCTGCACCATGTCTTCACCAACCACACATTATCAGTTCCCAACTAACACCAGATCTCATACATTATTATTATTATTTATTTATATAGCACCATTGATTCCATGGTGCTGCACATGAGAAGGGGTTACATACAAATTACAGACATCACTTACAGTAGGCAAAGTAACAATGACAGACTGATGCAGAGGGGAGAGGACCCTGCCCTTGCGAGCTTACATTCTACAGGATGGTGGGGAAGGAAACAGTAGGTTGTGGGGTTGCAGCAGCTCTGGTTTTGGTGAGGCAGTAGCTCCGGTAGTGGTGAGGAGGCAGCGGGGTGAGTGCAGGCTGTTAGATTTCCTGAAGAGGTGAGTTTTCATATTCAGTCTGAAGGATCCGAATGTGGTTGATAGTCGGACGTGTTGGGGCAATGAATTCCAGAGGATGGGGGATATTCGGGAGAAGTCTTGGAGGCGGTTGGGTGAAGAGCGAATAACTGTGGAGGAGAGAAGGAGGTCTTGGGAGGACCAGAGATTACGTGAGGGAAGATATTGGGAGATTAGTGCAAAGTCAGCAGCTTCTGTTTGGCTAAAAGATTTTTTTGAAGCCACCACCACAACTAGGTAGACTCTTTTGCCTGAACCCTACCCTACTCTAACCTATTAAACATTTTGTTAAAATATCTAATACTCTTTTTAGGTATATTTTTATTTCTGTTTCTTTAAGGGAATGAGTCACATATATTTTTTAAAATGAACAATAATACCACATACAAGTGACAAATACTGTCACACTGTGACCAGACCACATATCACCACCACATAGTGACCGAATAATACCACATACAAGGCGCAAATACTGCCACACCATGGCCGAACCACATATTTCCACCACATTGTGACTGAATAATACCACATACAAGGGACAACTACCAGCACACCATGACCATACCGCATTATCACCACATAGTGACTGAATAATACCACATACAAGGAACAAATACCACCACACCATGGCCGTACCACATATTACCACGACATAATTACCTATAATACCACATACAAGGGACAAATACCACCACACCATGACCAGACCGCATTATCACCACATAGTGACTGAATAATACCACATACAAGGAACAAATACCACCACACCATGGCCGGACCACATATTACCACCACATAGTTAACGGATACTACAATACTGGTCATTAATAAAAAAACAATACAAATTTTACAATATGTGCCATTATACACAGGTGCTCTGTACATAGCATACAATGTATAGTGTCAGTGTATAGGTAACTCACTGACTCACCAGTGACATTATACATGGGAGCTCTGTATATAGTGTATAGTGTACATATAATACAGTGATCACCAGTTACATTATACACAGGAGCTTTGTATATAGTGTATAGTGTACAGGTAATACAGTGATCACCAGTGACATTATACATAGGAACTCTATATGGTATACAGTGTACAATGCTGGTGTACAGGTAACACACTGACTCACCGGTGACGTCATCTTCATCCAGCGCACACCGCCATCGCTTCTACCAGCTAGGACTTGTCTCTGCAGAAAATAAAACAGTTATCTAGAGCACATTCCCCAATTTTTCCCCAACCTCTACATTATGCGAGATAAAGAAAAAAAAGCGACTGTGCAGCCCTGCCCAGTAACAGTACCTCTCCTCCCCCTCACTGAAAACAGTATCCTCAAAAATAATATTCTTTAATTAGCCCCTAGAGTAATAATATGGCTGGAGTCACACTACAGCGAGTTATGGCCGAGTCTCGCAGGTTAAAAACAAGCTCTGGCGCTGGCACTCCGGAGTGGAGCGTAGAGCTCCATGTATTGCTATGCAGCTGCACACTCCGCTCTGGAGTGCCGGTGCCAGAGCTTGGTTTTAACCTGCGAGATTCGGCCGTATCTCGCTGTGTGTGATCCCGGCCTTTCCCACATTCTGAATCCCAAGTGTCCTCCCATACTGCCCCCATAGTGATTTATAGTAATATAATGCAACCCATAGTCATCTATAATAATATAATGCACCCCATAGTCATCTAGAATTAGTGTAATGCACCCCGTAATCATCCATAACATTATAATGCACACCACAGTCATCCATAATAGTATAAAGCACCCCACAGTCATCCATAATAATATAATGCATCTCATAGTCATATATAGTAGTATAATGTAATGCACCCCCATAGTCTTAGATATAGTAAAATGCATACCCATAGTAGTATAATGCACCCTCACAGCAATGAAATGCACCCCTATAGTCATATATAGTATAATGCACCCCTGATAGGTGTATAATGCGCCCCTATAGCAGTATAATGCACCACCATAGTCATTTAAAGTATAATGCACCCCCAAAGCCGTATAATGCACCTCTGTATGAGTATAATGTACCCCATAATCATACAGTGGGGAAAAAGTATTTAGGCTGGGTTCACACTAGCGTTTGGGTATGCAGCATAGGGCTGCGTACTTCTTACCTTCAGATCCGCATACATCTGCATCCGTCCTGTGCACCTATCTTTAACATGTTGCGTTCGGGGGGCACGTAAAAAACGCCGCACAGGGACGCATCCGCATTCAACGCAGGACCACGCATGTCCCTATGGACACAATGTTAAAGATAGTTACGCAGGACGGATGCGGATGTATGTGGATCTGAAGGTAAGAACTACACAGCCCTATGCTGCTTTCTCATACGCTAGTGTGATCCCAGCCTTAGTCAGCCACCAATTGTGCAAGTTCTCCCACTTAAAAGATGAGAGAGGCCTGTAATTGACATTATAGGTAAACCACAACTATGAGAGTCAAAATGAGAAAACAAATCCAGAAAATCACCTTGCCTGATTTGGCAAGATTTATTTAGAAAATTATGGTGGAAAATAAGTATTTGGTCATTAACAAATGATCATGTCAATATTTTGTTATATATCCTTTGTTGGCAATGACAGAGGTCAAATGTTTTCATTAAGCCTTCACAAGGTTGGCACACACTGTTGGTAGTATGTTGGCCCATTCCTCCATGCAGATCTCCTCTAGAGCCGTGATGTTTTGGGCCTGTCGCTCGGCAACACAGACTTTCAACTCCCTCCAAAGGTTTTCTATGGGGTTGAGATCTGGTGAATGGCTAGGCCACTCCAGGACCTTCATATGCTTCTTACGAAGCCACTCCTTCATTGCCCTGGCAGTGTGTTTGGAATCATTATCATGCTGAAAGACCTATCCATGTTTGATCTTCAATGTCCTTGCTGATGGAAGGAGGTTTGCACTCAAAATCTCACAATACATGGCCCCATTCATTGTTTCATGTACACCGATCAGTCGTCCTGGTCACTTTGCAGAGTAGCAGCCTCAAAGCATGATGTTGCCACCCCAAAGCTTCACAGTAGGTATGGTGTTCTTTGGATGCAACTCAGCCTTCTTTCTCCTCCAAACACGACAAGTGTTGTTTCTACCAAACAGTTCTACTTCAGTTTCATCAGACTATATGACATTCTCCCAGTACTCTTCTGGATAATCCAAATGCTCTCTAGCAAACTTCAGACGGGACCGGACATGTACTGGTTTAAGCAGGGGGACGCGTCTTTCACTGCAGGATCTAAGTCTCTGGCAGCGTAGTGTGTTACTGATGGTAGCCTTTGTTATGGTGGTCCCAGCTCTATGCAGGTCATTCACTACGTCTCCCCGTGTGGTTCTGGGATTTTTGCTCACCGTTCTTGTGATCATTTTGACCCCACGGGGTGAGATCATACGTGGAGCCCCAGATCAAAGTCTTGTATGTCTTCCATTTTATTATTGCTCCCACAGTTGATTTTATCACACCAAGCTGCTTGCCTATTGCAGATTCAGTCTTCCCAGCCTGTTGCAGGGCTACAATTTTGTTTCTGGTGTCCTTCAACAGCTCTTTGGTCTTCATCATAGTGGTGTTTGGAGTGTGACTGTTTGAGGTTATGGACATGTGTCTTTTATACTGATAACAAGTTCAAACAGGTGCCATTACTACAGGTAATGAGTGGAGGACAGAGGAGCAGTTACAGGTCTGTGAGAGCCAGTAATCTTGCATGTCTTTAGGTGACCAAATATTTATTTTCCACCATAATTTGCAAAATAAATCTTGCAAAATCAGACAAGGTGAATTTCTGGATTTGTTTTCTCATTGTGACTCTAATAGGTGTGGTCTACCTATGATGTCAATTAAGCCAACTATCATCTTTTTAAGTGGGAGAACTTGCACAATTGGTGGCTGACTAAATACTTTTTTCCCCACTGTATATAGTATAATGCACCCCAATAGCATTATAATGTACCCCATAATCATATACAGTATAATGCACACCCAAAGCAGTATAATGCACACCCAAAGCAGTATATACAGTAGTATAATGCATCCCATAACAGTATAATGCATCCCCATAGCAGCTTAATGCAGCACGAAAGCAGTATGCAGTATAATGCAGCCCCATAGCAGTATAAGGCACCCCATAGTCATATATAGTATAATGCACCCCATAGCAGTATAATGCATCCCCATATTAGTATAATGCAGCCCCAGTCATATAATGCACCCCCATAGTAGTATAATGCATCTCCATAGTAGTATAATGCACCCCCATAGCAGTACAATGCACCACATAGTCATATATACTATAGTGCACCCCATAGGACTATAATGTGGCCGCATAGCAGTATAATGCACCACCATAGCAGTAAAATGCACCCCCATAGCAGTATAATGGAAACGGATAGCATACTGTATCCCGCTCAGTACAATGCACCCCCATAGTCATATATTGCACCCCCATAGTGGTATAATGCACCCCATAGCAGTATAATGCACCCCCACAGGAGAATAACACCCCCATAGCAGTATAATCCCATAGTCATAGAGTAACCCATAGAGTAAAATGCACCTCATAGTCATAGATAGCATAATACAACCCAATATCAGTATAATGCACCCACATAGCAGTATAATGCACCTCATAATCATATGCAGTATAATGTACCGCTATGGCTGCCGTCAGACTAGCAATATTTGGTCAGTATTTTGCATCAGTATTTGTAAGCCAAAACCAGAAGTGGGTGATAAATGCAGAAGTGGTGCATATGTTTCTATTATACTTTTCCACTAATTGGTCCACTCCTGGTTTTGGCTTACAAATACTGATGTAAAATACTGACCAAATACTGCTAGTGTGACGGCAGCCTATAGCAGTATACAGTATAATGCACCCCCATAACAGTATAATGCACCACCATAGTCATATATATTATAATACAGCCCCATAGCAGTATAATGCACCCCCATAGCAGGATAATGCATCCCTATAGTAGTATAATGCACCCCTATAATCGTATAATGCACAAACATAGTAGTATAATGCACCCCCATAGTAGTATATAGTATAATTCACCCCATAACAGTATAATGCACCCCCATAGCAGTATAAGGCACCCCATAGTCATATATAGTATAATGCACCCCCATAGCAGGATAATGCATCCCTATAGTAGTATAATGCACCCCTATCGTATAATGCACAAACATAATAGTATAATGCACCCCCATAGCAGTATATAGTATAATGCACCCCATAACAGTATAATGCACCCCCATAGCAGTATAAGGCACCCCATAGTCATTTATAGTGTAATGCACCCCCATAGCAGTATAATGCATCCCCATAGCAGCTTAATGCAGCCCAAAAGCAGTGTACAGTATATTGCAGTCCCATAGCAGTATAATGCACCCCCATATTAGTATAATGCAGCCCCATTCGTATAATGCACCCCCATACTAGTATAATGCACCCCATAGTCATATATATTATAATACAGCCCCATAGCAGTATAATGCACCCCCATAGCAGGATAATGCATCCTTATAGTAGTGTAATGCACCCCTATAGTCGTATAATGCACAAACATAGTGGTATAATGCACCCCTATATTAGTATAATGCACCACCATAGTAATATATATTATGATACAGCCCCATAGCAGTATAATCCACCCCCATAGCAGGATAATGCATCCCTATAGTAGTATAATGCACCCCTATAGTCGTATAATGCACAAACACAGTAGTATAATGCACCCCCATAGTAGTATAATGCAGCCCCATAGTCATATATACTATAAATCACCTCCATAGCAGTGTAATGCACCCCCATAGCAGTATAATGCATCCCATAGTAGAATAATGCACCCTCATAGTAGTATAATGTACCCCTATAGCAATACAGTGCACCCCCATGGGAGTGTAATGCACCCTCATTGTAGTATTTTGCACCCTATGGTTGTATAATGCACCCCCATAGTAGTATAATGCACCCCCATAGTAGTATAATGACCCCCCATAGTAGTATAATGCACCCCCATAGTAGTATTATCCACCACCATAGTCAGATATAATATAATGCTCCCCAGTATCAATATAATGCACCCTCATAGCCATATAATGCACCCACAGTCATATATAGTACAATGCACTCCCATGGGAGTATAATGCACCCAATATCAGTATAAAGCGCCCTCATAGTCATGTATCGTATAATGAACCCAATAGGAGTATAATGCACCTCAATAATTATAAATAGAGTAATTGCACCCCAATAGCAGGATAATGCACCATAATAGCAGTATAATGCACCCATAGCAGTATTATGCACTGCATAGTAGTATAATGCACCCCATAGTAGTATAATATAACCCTTAGTATATAATCCACTCCCATAGTAGTTTAATGCACCCCCGCAGTAGTATAATGCATCCCTCTAGTCATATGATGCACTTCTATAGTCATATATTTCACCCCCAAAGTAGTATAATACACCCCATAGTAGTATAATGCACCCCATAGTAGTAAAATGTACCCCAAAGTAGTATAATGCATCGCCATAGTAGTATAATGCACCTCCATATCAGTATAATGCTCACCCATAGTCATATATAGCATAATACACTTCCATAAAACTATAATATATCCTCATAGTACAGGGTGGGCCATTTATATGGACACACCAAAATAAAATGAGAATGGTTGGTGATGTTAACTTCCTGTTTGTGGCACATTAGTATATGGGAGGCGAAAACTTTTCAAGATGGGTTGTGACCATGGCAGCGATTTTGAAGTTGGCCATTTTGGATCCAACTTTATTTTTTCCAATGGGAAGAGGGTCATGTGACATATCAAACTTATTGAGAATTTCACAAGAAAAACAATGGTGTGCGTGGTTTTAACGTAACTTTATTCTTTCATGAGATATTTACAAGTTTATGACCACTTATAAAATGTGTTCAAAGTGCTGCCCATTGTGTTGTATTGTCAATGCAAACATCTTCTCCCACTCTTGGCATACTGATAGCAACACCGTAGAAGAAATGCTAGCACAGACTTCCAGTATCTGTTGTTTCAGATGCTGCACATCTTGTATCTTCACAGCATAGACAATTGCCTTCAGATGACCCAAGAGATAAAAGTCTAAAGGGGTCAGATCGGGAGACCTTGGGGGCCATTCCACTGGCCCACGATGACTGATCCACTTTCCAGGAAACTGTTCATGTAGGAATGCTCAGACCTGACACCCATAATGTGGTGGTGCACTTGTCTATGCTGTGAAGATATAAGATGTGCAGCATCTGAAACAACGGATACTGGAAGCCTGTGCTAGCATTTCTTCTGTGGTGTTGCTATCAGTGTGTCAAGAGTGGGAGAAGAGGGTGGCATTGACAATCCAACACAATGGGCAGCACTTTGAACACATTTTATTAGTGGTCATAAACTTGAAAATAACTCATAAAAGAACAAAGTTATGTTAAAACCAAACACCATAGTTTTTCTTGCCACATTCTCAATAAGTTTGATGTGTCACATGACCATCCTCCCATTCAAAAAAATAAAGTTGGATCCAAAATGGGTGACTTCAAAATGGCGACCATGGTCACAACCATTGAAAAGTTTCCCCTCTCCCATATACTAATGTGCCACAAACAGGAAGTTGGTATCACCAACCATTCCCATTTTATTTAAGTGTATCCATATAAATGGCCCACCCTGTAGAACAAAGTGAGTATTTCAATGTTTGCATTGTATTTTCTCCTTTGGTACTAGCTGACATTATTTGTTTTGCTTTGTGCAGACAAGAAAATTATTTCACTGGAAGCAAATTCTGGACTCTTGGAATCAATTAAAAACATTTTAAAATTCACGTTATGCTTCAGTTGGATGGTAAGTATTTATTCCACCATTCAATTACATGTGCAAAGCTGTGAATGTAAATTATATTCAATCGTCATTTGTCAGAAAGCTGAGAGGCTCTACATTGAGATTTCATTTTTATTACTACAAGCTAAACTGCTGAGTTTTCATTAGAAAAACAAGGGACCGTCCACGATACAGGCAATTGCCCTTTTTGGAGTCAATGAAACATGTATCCTCAGGCTTTTATTGGAAGAAGATCATGTTCAAGTGCTTGGTTGTTCCTATGCAATGCCCACACATTTCACAATGATAAATGCAGAAAAGGTTCTTGTCAAAGAGTTGTTTTACTGCATTGTTGTGAAATTATGTGCATGCACAGAGCTATGAGCAATAACTTTTTGCTCATTACATGAGCCATAGCATAGCTAATGCATGTTATAGATGAAACTTGGAAAGGATCTTCTGCTTTTGTCAAAGGGTCATCTTTTGAATGTTGGATTACGATGTCGCTTTGGACCTTCCATCAAGAAAAGTTTCAATCAGAAGAACCTTCAAGAAGATGTGTGGATTTTATTGAACATTTTTAAAAAAAAACAACAAATCAAGGTAAGTAGAACTAATGTAATATTTAAATGTTTGGATATAATCTTCCCTTTTTGTCCAAATATATTTTTTGGTTTTGCTTTTTTGTAGAACAGGAAGATCCTATTACTTACCTGGAAGCGGTTCCTGGACTATTGGATTCCTAGGAAGACATTGGAGAATTCAGGTCATATTCCAACTGGGTGGTAAGCAATTGATCAAACATTCTATCAAATTTTCAAAGCTTTGAATGTAGACAATATGCAATCATCATGTGTCAGAAAGCTGATAGGCTTTACATTGAGATTGCATTTTTATTACTAAAAACTAATCTTTTGTATTTCAGTTAAGAAACGAAAGACCATCCTCGATCCATGCAATTCTCTTTTGGCAGTTGCTTAAATCTGTTATCCTCAAGCCAAATACGGTACAAAATAATTGTTGAACTAACTGGTTGCTTCTGTGCAATACCCTCACATTTTACAATGATAAGTACGGTAAAAGTTCTTAATACAGATTTGTTTCTACTGCATTGTTGCGAATTTGTGTGCCTACGCATAACCTAGGATGTACATTTCTTACGTATTGCATGGCTTAAGCTATGGCTCATGCACTTTGTAGAAGAGTTGAAAAAATACTGCCATTCTTGACAAAGGAGCACCTTCTAAGTGTTGGATTTTGAGGATATTTTGGACCTTCTATCAAGAATGGATGCCATTAGTAAAACATTGAAGAACATGTGAGGCCTTTACTCTTTAATTTTTGGAAGACACCAAATCAAAGTAAGTAGAACAAATTTAGTATTTCAATCTTTGCATTGTATTTTCTCCATTGGTCTTAGCTGACATTTTTTGTTTTGCTTTGTGTAGGCAAGAAAATTATTTCACTGGAAGCAAATTCTGGACTCTTGGAATCAATGAAAAACATTTTAAAATTCACGTTATGCTTCAGTTGGATGGTAAGTATTTATCCCACCATTCAATTACATGTGCAAAGCTGTGAATGTAAATTATATTCAATCATCATTTGTCAGAAAGCTCAGAGGCTCTACATTGAAATTTCATTTTTATTACTACAAGCTAAACAGCTGTGTTTTCGTTAGAGAAACAAGGGACCGTCCACGATACAGGCAATTCCCCTTTTTGGAGTCAATGAAACATGTATCCTCATGCTATTTATGGGAAGAAGATCATGTTCAAGTGCTTGGTTGTTCCTATGCAATGCCCACACATTTCACAATGATAAATGCAGTAAAGGTTCTTGTCAAAGAGTTGTTTTACTGCATTGTTGTGAAACCATGTGCATGCACAGAGCTATGAGCAATAACTTTTTGCTCATTGCATGAGCCATGGCATAGCTAATGCATGTTATAGAGGAACCTTGGAAAGGATCTTCTGCTTTTGTCAAAGGGTCATCTTTTGAATATTGGATTACGACGTCACTTTGGACCTTCCATCAAGAAATGTTTCAATCAGAAGAACCTTCAAGAAGATGTGTGGATTTTATTGAACATTTAAAAAAAAACAACAAATCAAGGTAAGTAGAACTAATGTAATATTTAACCCCTTTACCCCCAAGGGTGGTTTGCACGTTAATGACCGGGCCAATTTTTACAATTCTGACCACTGTCCCTTTGTGAGGTTATAACTCTGGAACGCTTCAACGGATCCCAGTGATTCTGACACTGTTTTCTCGTGACATATTGTACTTCATGACAATTGTAAAAATTCTTTGATAATACCTGCGTTTATTTGTGAAAAAAACGGAAATTTGGCGAAAATTATGAAAATTTTGCAATTTTCCAAATTTGAATTTTTATGCAATTAAATCACAGAGATATGTCACACAAAATACTAAATAAGTAACATTTCCCACATGTCTACTTTACATCAGCACAATTTTGGAACCAAAATTTTTTTTTGTTAGGGAGTTATAAGGGTTAAAAGTTGACCAGCAATTTCTCATTTCTACAACACCATTTTTTTTTAGGGACCACATCTCATTTGAAGTCATTTTGAGGGGTCTATATGATAGAAAATACCCAAGTGTGACACCATTCTAAAAACTACACCCCTCAAGGTGCTCAAAACCATATTCAAGAAGTTTATTAACCCTTCTGGTGCTTCACAGGAATTTTTTGAATGTTTAAATAAAAATGAACATTTAACTTTTTTTCACAAAAAATTTAATTCAGCTCCAATTTGTTCAATTTTACCAAGGGTAACAGGAGAAAATAGACCCCAAACATTGTTGTACAATTTGTCCTGAGCACGACAATACCCCACATGTGGGGGTAAACCACTGTTTGGGCGCATGGCAGAGCTCGGAAGCGAAGGAGCGCCATTTGACTTTTCAATGCAAAATTGACTGGAATTGAGATGGGATGCCATGTTTCGTTTGGAGATCCCCTGATGTGCCTAAACATTGAAACCCCCCACAAGTGACACCATTTTGGAAAGTAGACCCCTTAAGGAACTTATCTAGATGTGTGGTGAGCACTTTGACCCACCAAGTGCTTCACAGAAGTTTATAATGTAGAACCGTAAAAATAAAAAATCATATTTTTTCACAAAAATTAACTTTCCGCCCCCAATTTTTTATTTTCCCAAGGGTAAGAGAAGAAATTGGACCCCAAAAGTTGTTGTACAATTTGTCCTGAGTACGCTGATACCCCATATGTGGGGGTAAACCACTGTTTGGGCGGATGGGAGAGCTCGGAAGGGAAGGAGCGCCGTTTGACTTTTCAATGCAAAATTGACAGGAATTGAGATGGGGCGCCATGTTGCGTTTGGAGAGCCACTGATGTGCCTAAACATTGAAACCCCCCACAAGTGACACCATTTTGGAAAGTAGACCCCCTAAGGAACTTATCTAGAGGTGTGGTGAGCACTTTGACCCACCAAGTGCTTCACAGAAGTTTATAATGCAGAGCCGTAAAAATAAAACAAAAAATTTTTCCCACAAAAATTATTTTTTTAGCCCCCAGTTTTGTATTTTCCCGAGGGTAACAGGAGAAAGTGGACCCCAAAAGTTGTTGTCCAATTTGTCCTGAGTGCGCTGATACCCCATATGTGGGCAGGAACCACTGTTTGGGCGCATGGGAGGGTTCGGAAGGGAAGGAGTGCCATTTGAATGCAGACTTAGATGGAATGGTCTGCAGGTGTCACATTGCGTTTGCAGAGCCCCTAATGTACCTAAACAGTAGAAACCCCCCACAAGTGACACCATTTTGGAAAGTAGACCCCCTAAGGAACTTATCTACATGTGTTCTGAGAGGTTTGAACCCCCAAGTGTTTCACTACAGTTTGTAACGCAGAGCTGTGAAAATAAAAAATCCTTTTTTTCCCACAAAAATTATTTTTTAGCCCCCAGTTTTGTATTTTCCCAAGGGTAACAGGAGAAATTGGACCCCAAAAGTTGTTGTCCAATTTGTCCTGAGTACGCTGATACCCCATATGTTGGGGTAAACCCCTGTTTGGGCACACGGGAGAGCTCGGAAGGGAAGAAGCACTGTTTTACTTTTTCAATGCAGAATTGGCTGGAATTGAGATCGGACGCCATGTCGCGTTTGGAGAGCCCCTGATGTGCCTAAACAGTGGAAACCCCCCAATTATAACTGAAACCCTAATCCAAACACACCCCTAACCCTAATCCCAACAGTTACCCTAACCACACCTCTAACCCTGACACACACCTAACCCTAATCCCAACCCTATTCCCAACTGTAAATGTAATCTAAACCCTAACCGTAACTTTAGCCCCAACCCTAACTGTAGCCTTAACCCTAGCCCCAACCCTAACTTTAGCCCCAACCCAAACTGTAGCCCTAACCCTAGCCCTAACCATAGACCTAACCCTAACTTTAGCCCCAACCCTAACTGTAGCCTTAACCCTAGCCCTAACCATAGCCCTAACCCTAACCCTAACCCTAGCCCTAACCTTAGCCCTAACCCTAGCCCTAACCCTAGCCCTAACCCTAACCCTAGCCCTAACCCTAGCCCTAACCCTAGCCCTAGCCCAAACCCTAACCCTAGCCCTAACCCTAGCCCTAACCCTAATGGAAAAATGGAAATAAATACATTTTTTTTAATTTTTCCCTAACTAAGGGGGTGATGAAGGGGGGTTTGATTTACTTTTATAGCGAGTTTTTTAGCGGATTTTTATGATTGGCAGCCGTCACACACTGAAAGACGCTTTTTATTGCAAAAAATATTTTTTGCGTTACCACATTTTGAGATCTATAATTTTTCCATATTTTGGTTCACAGAGTCATGTGAGGTCTTGTTTTTTGCAGGACGAGTTGACGTTTTTATTGGTAACATTTTCGGGCACGTTACATTTTTTTATCGCTTTTTATTCCGATTTTTGCGAGGCAGAATGACCAAAAACCAGCTATTCATGAATTTCTTTTGGGGGAGGCGTTTATACCGTTCCGCGTTTGGTTAAATTGATAAATCAGTTTTATTCTTCGGGTCAGTACGATTACAGCGACACCTCATTTATATCTTTTTTTTATGTTTTGGCGCTTTTATACGATAAAAACTATTTTATAGAAAAAATAATTATTTTTGCATCGCTTTATTCTGAGGACTATAACTTTTTTATTTTTTTGCTGATGATGCTGTATGGCAGCTCGTTTTTTGCGGGACAAGATGACGCTTTCAGCGGAACCATGATTATTTATATCTGTCTTTTTGATCGCGTGTTATTCCACTTTTTGTTCGGCGGTATGATAATAAAGCGTTGTTTTTTGCCTCGTTTTTTTTTTCTTACGGTGTTTACTGAAGGGGTTAACTAGTGGGCGAGTTTTATAGGTCAGACCGTTACGGACGCGGCGATACTAAATATGTGTACTTTTATTGTTTTTTTTTTTATTTAGATAAAGAAATGTATTTAAGGGAATAATATATATTTTTTTTTTTCATTTTTTAGGAATATTTTTTTTTATTTTTTTGTACACATTTTGAAAAATTTTTTTTTACTTTTTTACATTGTGAAGCCACCTCCCTCCCTGCAGGACCAGGATCCGTGGCCATCTTGGATCCGGGGCTGGACTGAGCAGGGAGGGAGGTAAGACCCTCGCAGCAACGCGATCACATCGCGTTGCTGTGGGGGGGCTCAGGGAAGCCCCGCAGGGAGCCCCCTCCCTGCGGGAAGCTTCCCTATACCGCCGGCACATCGCGATCATCTTTGATCGCGGTGTGCCAGGGGTTAATGTGCCGGGGGCGGTCCGTGACCGCTCCTGGCACATAGTGCCGGATGTCAGCTGCGATAAACAGCTGACACCCGGCCGCGATCGGCCGCGCTCCCCCCGTGAGCTCCGCCGATCGCGCTGGACGTACTATCCCGTCCGTGGTCATGGGGGCCCACCCCACCTCGACGGGATAGTACGTCCCATGTCAGAAAGGGGTTAAATGTTTGGATATAATCTTCACTTTTTGTCAAAATATGTTTTTTGGTTTTGCTTTTTTGTAGAACAGGAAGATCCTATTACTTACCTGGAAGCGGTTCCTGGACTATTGGATTCCTAGGAAGACATTGAAGAATTCAGGTCATATTCCAACTGGGTTGTAAGCAATTGATCAAGCATTCTATCAAATTTTCAAAGCTTTGAATGTAGACAATATGCAATCATCATGTGTCAGAAAGCTGAGAGGCTTTACATTGAGATTGCATTTTTATTACTACAAACTAATCTTTTGTATTTCAGTTAAGAAACGAAAGACCATCCTCGATCCATGCAATTCTCTTTTGGCAGTTGCTTAAATCTGTTATCCTCAAGCCAAATACAGTACGAAATATTTGTTGAACTAACTGGTTGCTTCTGTGCAATACCCTCATATTTTACAACGGTAAGTATGGTAAAAGTTCTTAATACAGATTAGTTGCTACTGTACTGTTGCAAATTTGTGTGCTTATGCGTAACCTAGGATGTACATTTCTTACGTATTGCATGGCTTAAACTATGGCTCATGCACTTTGTAGAAGAGCTGAAAAAATACTGCCATTCTTGGCAAAGGAGCACCTTCTAAGTGTTGAATTTGGAGGATATTTTGGACCTTCTATCAAGAATGGATGCCATTAGTAAAACATTGAAGAACATGTGAGGCCTTTACTCTTTAATTTTTGGAAGACACCAAATCAAAGTAAGTGGAACAAATTTAGTATTTCAATTTTTGCATTGTATTTTCTCCATTGGTCTTAGCTGACATTTTTTGTTTTGCTTTGTGTAGGCAAGAAAATTATTTCTCTGGAAGCAAATTCTGGACTCTTGGAATCAATGAAAAACATTTTAAAATTCATGTTATGCTTCAGTTGGATGGTAAGTATTTATTCCACCATTCAATTACATGTGCAAAGCTGTGAATGTAAATTATATTCAATCATCATTTGTCAGAAAGCTGAGAGGCTCTACATTGAGATTTAATTTTTATTACTACAAGCTAAACTGCTGTGCTTTCGTTAGAGAAACAAGGGACCGTCCACGATACAGGCAATTCCCCTTTTTGGAGTCAATGAAACATGTATCCTCAGGCTATTTATTCGAAGAAGATCATGTTCAAGTGCTTGGTTGTTCCTATGCAGTGTCCACACATTTCACAATGATAAATGCAGTAAAGGTTCTTGTCAAAGAGTTGTTTTACTGCATTGTTGTGAAACTATGTGCATGCACAGAGCTATGAGCAATAACTTTTTCCTCATTGCATGAGCCATAGCATAGCTAATGCGTGTTATAGAAGAACCTTGGAAAGGATCTTCTGCTTTTGTCAAAGGGTCATCTTTTGAATGTTGGATTACAACGTCGCTTTGGACCTTCCATCAAGAAAATTTTCAATCAGAAGAACCTTCAAGAAGATGTGTGGATTTTATTGAACATTTTTAAAAAAAACAACAAATCAAGGTAAGTAGAACTAATGTAATATTTAAATGTTTGGATATAATCTTCCCTTTTTGTCCAAATATATTTCTTGGTTTTGCTTTTTTGTAGAACAGGAAGATCCTATTACTTACCTGGAAGCGGTTCCTGGACTATTGGATTCCTAGGAACACATTGAAGAATTCAGGTCATATTCCAACTGGGTGGTAAGCAATTGACCAAGCATTCTATCAAATTTTCAAAGCTTTGAATGTAGACAATATGCAATCATCATGTGTCAGAAAGCTGAGAGGCTCTACATTGAGATTTAATTTTTATTACTACAAGCTAAACTGCTGTGCTTTCGTTAGAGAAACAAGGGACCGTCCATGATACAGGCAATTCCACTTTTTGGAGTCAATGAAACATGTATCCTCAGGCTATTTATTCGAAGAAGATCATGTTCAAGTGCTTGGTTGTTCCTATGCAATGTCCACACATTTCACAATGATAAATGCAGTAAAGGTTCTTGTCAAAGAGTTGTTTTACTGCATTGTTGTGAAACTATGTGCATGCACAGAGCTATGAGCAATAACTTTTTCCTCATTGCATGAGCCATAGCATAGCTAATGCGTGTTATAGAAGAACCTTGGAAAGGATCTTCTGCTTTTGTCAAAGGGTCATCTTTTGAATGTTGGATTACAACGTCGCTTTGGACCTTCCATCAAGAAAATTTTCAATCAGAAGAACCTTCAAGAAGATGTGTGGATTTTATTGAACATTTTTAAAAAAAACAACAAATCAAGGTAAGTAGAACTAATGTAATATTTAAATGTTTGGATATAATCTTCCCTTTTTGTCCAAATATATTTCTTGGTTTTGCTTTTTTGTAGAACAGGAAGATCCTATTACTTACCTGGAAGCGGTTCCTGGACTATTGGATTCCTAGGAACACATTGAAGAATTCAGGTCATATTCCAACTGGGTGGTAAGCAATTGACCAAGCATTCTATCAAATTTTCAAAGCTTTGAATGTAGACAATATGCAATCATCATGTGTCAGAAAGCTGAGAGGCTTTACATTGAGATTGCATTTTTATTACTACAAACTAATCTTTTGCATTTCAGTTAAGATTAAGAAACGAAAGACCATCCTCGATTCATGCAATTCTCTTTTGGCAGTTGCTTAAATCTGTTATCCTTAAGCCAAATACGGTACGAAATATTTGTTGAACTAACTGGTTGCTTCTGTGCAATACCCTCACATTTTACATTGATAAGTACGGTAAAAGTACTTAATACAGATTAGTTGCTACTGAACTGTTGCGAATTTGTGTGCCTATGCATAACCTAGGATGTACATTTCTTACGTATTGCATGGCTGAAGCTATGGCTCATGCACTTTGTAGAAGAGCTGAAAAAATACTGCCATTGTTGACAAAGGAGCACCTTCTAAGTGTTGAATTTTGAGGATATTTTGGACCTTCTATCAAGAATGGATGCCATTAGTAAAACATTGAAGAACATGTGAGGCCTTTACTCTTTAATTTTTGGAAGACACCAAATCAAAGTAAGTAGAACATATTTAGTATTTCAATTTTTTGCATTGTATTTTCTCCATTGGACTTAGCTGACATTTTTTGTTTTGCTTTGTGTAGGCAAGAAAATTATTTCTCCGGAAGCAAATTCTGGACTCTTGGAATCAATGAAAAACATTATAAAATTCACGTTATGCTTCAATTGGATGGTAAGTATTTATCCCACCATTCAATTACATGTGCAAAGCTGTGAATGTAAATTAGATTCAATCATCATTTGTCAGAAAGCTGAGAGGCTCTACATTGAGATTTCATTTTTATTACAAGCTAAACTGCTGTGTTTTCGTTAGAGAAACAAGGGACCGTCCCCAATACAGGCAATTCCCCTTTTTGGAGTGAATGAAACATGTATCCCCAGGCTATTTATGGGAAGAAGAACATGTTCAAGTGCCTGGTTGTTCCTATGCAATGCCCACACATTTCACAATGATAAATGCAGTAAAGGTTCTTGTCAAAGAGTTGTTTTACTGCGTTGTTGTGAAATTATGTGCATGCACAGAGCTTGAGCAATAACATTTTCCTCATTGCATTAGCCATAGCATAGCTAATGCATGTTATAGAAGAACCTTGGAAAGGATCTTCTGCTTTTGTCAAAGGGTCATCTTTTGAATGTTGGATTACGATGTCGCTTTGGACCTTCCATCAAGAAAATTTTCAATCAGAAGAACCTTCAAGAAGATGTGTGGATTTTATTGAACATTTTTAAAAAAACAACAAATCAATGTAAGTAGAACTAATGTAATATTTAAATGTTTGGATATAATCTTCCCTTTTTGTCCAAATATATTTCTTCGTTTTGCTTTTTTGTAGAACAGGAAGATCCTATTACTTACCTGGAAGCGGTTCCTGGACTATTGGATTCCTAGGAAGACAATGAAGAATTCAGGTCATATTCCAACTGGGTGGTAAGCAATTGATCAAGCATTCTATCAAATTTTCATAGCTTTGAATGTAGACAATATGCAATCATCATGTGTAAGAAAGCTGAGAGGCTTTACATTGAGATTGCATTTTTATTACTACAAACTAATCTTTGGTATTTCAGTTAAGAAACGAAAGACCATCCTCGATCCATGCAATTTTCTTTGGCAGTTGCTTAACCCTGCTGTTCTGCTCGGTCTGGGGAGACCTATTTTGAACTTTGGTATTTTTTGGGGTGTTCAAGATGCGGTTCTGAAACTTGTGGTTGATTGACTTAAATGAGGATGGGTCGGTCGGCCACGGGTTTCAGAGCCGCATCTTGAATATTTTAAAGAATATTGAAGTTCAAAGTCGGTCATTTTTGACCAACAGAACAGCAGGGTTAAATCTATTATCCTCAAGCCAAATACGGTACAAAATATTTGTTGAACTAACTGGTTGCTTTTGTGCAATACCCTCACATTTTACAATGATAAGTGCGATAAAAGTTCTTAATATAGATTAGTTGCTACTGCATTGTTGCGAATTTCTGTGCCTACGCATAACCTAGGATGTACATTTCTTACGTATTGCATGGCTTAAACTATGGCTCATGCACTTTGTAGAAGAGCTGAAAAAATACTGCCATTCTTGACAAAGGAGCACCTTCTAAGTGTTGAATTTTGAGGATATTTTGGACCTTCTATCAAGAATGGATGCCATTAGTAAAACATTGAGGAACATGTGAGGCCTTTACTCTTTATTTTTTGGAAGACACCAAATCAAAGTAAGTAGAACAAATTTAGTATTTCAATTTTTGCATTGTATTTTCTCCATTGGTCTTAGCTGACATTTATTGTTTTGCTTTGTGTAGGCAAGAAAATTATTTTTCTGGAAGCAAATTCTGGACTCTTGGAATCAATGAAAAACATTTTAAAATTCACGTTATGCTTCAGTTGGATGGTATTTATCCCACCATTCAATTACATGTGCAAAGCTGTGAATGTAAATTAGATTCAATCATCATTTGTCAGAAAGCTCAGAGGCTCTACATTGAGATTTCATTTTTATTACTACAAGCTAAACTGCTGTGTTTTCGTTAGAGAAACAAGGGACCGTCCACGATACAGGCAATTCCCCTTTTTGGAGTCAATGAAACATGTATCCTCAGGCTATTTAAGGGAAGAAGATCATGTTCAAGTGCTTGGTTGTTCCTATGCAATGCCCACACATTTCACAATGATAAATGCAGTTAAGGTTCTTGTCAAGGAGTTGTTTTACTGCATTGTTGTGAAACTATGTGCATGCAAAGAGCTATGAGCAATAACTTTTTGCTCATTGCATGAGCCATAGCATAGCTAATGCATGTTATAGAAGAACCTTGTAAAGGATCTTCTGCTTTTGTCAAAGGGTCATCTTTTGAATGTTGGATTACGACGTCGCTTTGGACCTTCCTTCAAGAAAAGTTTTAATCAGAAGAACCTTCAAGAAGATGTGTGGATTTTGTTGAACATTTTTCAAAAAAACAACAAATCAAGGTAAGTACAACTAATGTAATATTTAAATGTTTGGATATAATCTTCCCTTTTTGTCCAAATATGTTTTTTGGTTTTGCTTTCTTGTAGAACAGGAAGATCCTATTACTTACATGGAAGCGGTTCCTGGACTGTAGGATTCCTAGGAAGACATTGAAGAATTCAGGTCATATTCCAACTGGGTGGTAAGCAATTTATCAAGAATTCTATCAAATTTTCAAAGCTTTGAATGTAGACAATATGCAATCATCATGTGTAAGAAAGCTGAGAGGCTTTACAATGAGATTGCAATTTTATTACTACAAACTAATCTTTTGTATTTCAGTTAAGAAACGAAAGACCATCCTCGATTCATGCAATCCTCTTTTGGCAGTTGCTTAAATCTGTTATCCTCAAGCCAAATACGGTACGAAATATTTCTTGACCTAACTAGTTGCTTCTGTGCAATACCCTCACATTTTACTTTGATAAGTACAGTAAAAGTTCTTAATACAGATTAGTTGCTACTGCATTGTTGCTAATTTGTGTGCCTACGCATAACCTAGGATGCACATTTCTTACGTATTGCATGGCTTAAGCTATGGCTCATGCACTTTGTAGAAGAGCTGAAAAAATACTGCCATTCTTGACAAAGGAGCACCTTCTAAGTGTTGAATTTTGAGGATATTTTGGACCTTCTATCAAGAATGGATACCATTAGTAAAACATTGAAGAACATGTGAGGCCTTTACTCTTTAATTTTTGGAAGACACTGTTAGGGCTAGCGGAACGCACCGAGTAAATAGAGATGTTTATTGATATTGGTGCGTTCGCAGCCCGGGGTCCACCGTGCAGGAGTACCTGCTGCTAGCAAACGGCGGAGCTATATGGCGGTATAGACTAACTCAGTTATCTCACTGAGTAGCCGTGAAAGGAAAGCACTGTGCCCTGTTAGACTCCACAGAGGCACAGGCTAACTGCCCAAACAGAGAGCAGTCAGTGGTCACACAAACACACAAAACTCCTCGCCGGAGGAGCCAGCATTCTAGGGGTTTATTTCAGCCGGGTCCCTGAATACACTCAGACTCAATCTCCTCGCCGGAGGAGCCAGCATTCTAGGGGCTTATTTCAGCCGGGTCCCTGAACACACATACATGTGACCACACTGGCGCAAAGCACATAACATAAGACAATACTAGCGCATGGCCGTGCGGTCATGCGCAGTTTATATAGTTGCAGCACAGGAAGCTGCTACCGAAGTTTTGCCTGAACATGTGACCGAACATGTGACTCTCGACCTCCAATGCGAGACCTTGCCCTGGGCATGCTCAGTGTGTGCAAATAAGGACTTAGTCCCAGAGAGACCCGCTCGCCGCAGATCAGTGCAGGGTACCATAGGAAAGCCAGAAAAGGCAGTGGTGACCCTATGCACAGAATCAGCCTCAGCGAGACACTGCGGCCGATGCTGAATGGGAGATCGAGATTCCCCCTGTGCAGCAGAGGAAACTCGACTCCTAACATTACCCCCCTCCTAGGGCCCCCCTCCTTGAGCCTCACTACGCTCAAAAGCTGCAATAAGCAGCGGAGCCCGAATGTGCTCCACAGGCTCCCAGGTTCTATCCTCTGGGCCGTGACCCTTCCAGTCCACCAGATAAAATTTCTTGCCACGTACCACCTTGCACCCCACAATAGTATTCACCTCAAACTCATCCGTGGATGAACCCGATGTCCCTGCAGATGACTCAGAAAACCGGGACAAACGAACGGGCTTTAAGAGGGAAACGTGAAAAGTATCGGTGATACCAAGGCGTGGAGGAATAGCCAAACGGTAGACCACAGGGTTGACCTGTTCCAGAACCTTAAACGGGCCAATGTAGCGAGGAGCAAACTTAGTGGACTCAACTCGCAGCCTGATGTTACGGGCGGAGAGCCACACTAAGTTGCCAGGAGCAAAGACCGGAGCAGGGCGCCAGTGTGTATCAGCCGAAACCCTCATTCTCTCCTTGGAGGCCCGGATGGCATCCTGTGTGCGGTCCCAGATGTCACGTGCCTCCACCGCCCAGTCTGCCACCCTAGAATCGGTGGATGACACGGGCATGTGCACAGGGACACCCGGATGCTGGCCGAAATTAAGGAGAAAAGGTGTTTGACCAGTGGAATCGGCTACGGCGTTGTTCAAGGCAAATTCCGCCCAAGGTAGCAAAGATGCCCAGTCATCCTGCCTAGCAGAGACGAAATGTCACAAATATGTCACCAGAGTCTGGTTGGTTCTCTCCACCAACCCATTCGTCTCGGGATGGTATGCAGAGGAGAGGTTTAACTGTATGCTGAGTAAACGGCAGAGCTCTCTCCAAAACTGAGACGCGAACTGGGGACCCCGATCGCTGACAATCTTATCAGGCATACCATGCAATCGGAAAACGTGCTTGATGAACAACACCACCAAGGCCCGTGCTGAGGGTAACCGAGGAAGCGGCACCAAATGCATCATCTTAGAGAAATGGTCGGTGACAACCCAAATAATGGAGCAGCCACGCGACTTGGGTAAGCCCACCACAAAGTCCATCCCGACCATCTCCCAGGGCCTGTCTGCCACCGGTAGAGGATAAAGCAACCCTGCAGGCCGTTGCCGAGGAGACCGATTCTGGGCGCAAGAAACGCACGCCTGAATATAGTCCCTGACATCTCGGGCCATATGCGGCCACCAGTATGTTCTCGCCAAAAGCTCAGATGTCCTCTTGGTCCCAAAATGCCCACCCACTCTGGAGGAGTGAGCCCAAGAGAGAACCTCCGGTCGCAAGTTAGCTGGCACGAAAGTCTTGCCCGGGGGCACAGACTCTAGCGAAACCGGAGCTACAGTTCTCAGGCTCTCAGAAGGGACAATAAGCCGAGGCTCCTCCTCCTCCTCCGATGACACTACGGAGCGGGAGAGAGCGTCAGCATGAACGTTCTTCTCCCCGGAGAGGAAATGGAGAGTAAAATGGAACCGGGAGAAGAACAGGGACCATCTAGCCTGGCGAGAATTCAGCCGCTGGGCCGTTTGCAGATATACCAAGTTCTTGTGGTCAGTGAAGACTTGGAAGGGAAAGCGAGCTCCCTCCAAGAGATGTCTCCACTCTGAAAAAGCCAACTTCATGGCTAGCAACTCCCTGTCCCCGATGGAATAATTCCTCTCCGCTGGTGTGAAGGTCTTGGAGAAGAAGAAGCAAGGATGCTTCCGACCTTGAGCATCCTTTTGGAAAAGGACTGCTCCAGCACCAATGGATGAGGCATCCACCTCCAAGATAAATGGTTTATCAACATCGGGGCGATGTAGGATGGGTGCGCTAGCGAAGTGTGACTTGATCGAGAGAAAGGCTTTGGAGACCTCCTCTGACCACATCTTGGGATTTGCTCCCTTCTTGGTGAGGGCAACCAAGGGAGCTACCAAAGTTGAGAAGTGTGGAATGAACTGGCGATAGTAATTAATGAACCCCATAAAGCGCTGCACCGCTTTAAGAGAATGGGGTTCCTGCCAGTCCATTACAGCCTGTAGCTTTACAGGATCCATAGCCAAACCCTGGGCAGAGATGATATAACCAAGGAAAGGCAAGGACTCCTGCTCAAACACACACTTCTCCAACTTGGCGTAGAGGGAGTTTGCCCGTAAGAGGTCGAAGACTTTGCGAACATCTCTCCGATGGGAGTCAATATCTGGAGAGAAGATGAGAATATCATCCAGATAGACTACGACCGAGGTGGTGAGCATATCCCGGAAGATGTCGTTCACAAAGTCTTGGAAAACGGCTGGGGCATTACAGAGCCCGAAGGGCATCACCAGATATTCATAGTGCCCATCCCTGGTGTTAAAAGCCGTCTTCCATTCATCCCCCTCACGGATGCGAATCAGGTTGTAAGCACCCCGCAGATCTAACTTTGTAAATACCCTCGCTCCCCGTAGCCTATCAAACAGCTCAGATATCAGGGTAATGGGTACTTGTTCTTAACGGTGATGGCGTTAAGACCCCTGTAGTCTATGCATGGACGTAAGTCTCCAGTCTTCTTCTGTACGAAGAAGAACACAGCCCCTGCCGGTAACACTGACTTCCTAATGAATCCTCTTGCCAGATTCTCTTGGATGTACTGGGACATTGCCTCAGTCTCCGGGAGAGATAACGGATAGACTCGACCCCGGGGAGGCTCAGCACCAGGCAAGAGGTCAATAGGACAGTCATAGGGGCGGTGAGGCGGAAGGGTCTCCGCAGCTCTTTTGAAGAACATGTCTGCATAGGGCCAATAGTGCTTGGGGAGAGAGGAAAGATCTGCGGGTACCTGTGTAGTAGCAACCTGAACGCACTCCCTCAGACATCTACCCTCGCAGGATTTACTCCATCCCAAAATTCTCCCAGAGGACCACTCAATATGAGGAGAATGGTAGCGAAGCCATGGTATCCCCAACAGGACCTCATCAATTCCCTCAGGAATGACTAATATGGAGATTATCTCCTGATGTGATGGAGACACAGATAGCGTGAAAGGAATGGTTTGGTGGGTAATCTGTGAAGGTAGTGTTGACCCATTTACCACTCGAACGGTAACTGGCTTGGCGAGCATCACCAAGGGTATTGCGTGACGCTGGGCAAAAGCAGAAGACATAAAGTTACCCTCTGCCCCAGAATCCACGCATAGCTCGACCATAAGAGTGGATGGGCCTATGGTAATTGTCCCCTTGAAGGACAACTTTGAGGCAAACGTCGCCGTGTCTAGTGTACCTCCTCCAACTGCCACTAGACGCTGACGTTTCCCCGACCACTGAGGACCCTTGGAGGCAAGGTGTCCTGACTGCTGGCAAACATGACGGACCTTATGTGCACGGGCGGACTGAGACTTGGATCCCACTCGTGTCACCTCTAAGGCCTCATGTGACTCGGATGCCTGGACTGGAGATTCCAAAGGTTTGGCGAAGGTGGGAGCCAGCCGAAACCTCTGTCTACTCTGGGCTTGCTCCAACCTCCGCTCGTTAAAACGGAGGTCAATACGAGTAGAGACAGTTATTAACTCCTCCAGTGTGGCAGGAATCTCCCTAGTGGCCAGAGCGTCCTTAATGTGGTCAGCCAGGCCCCTCCAAAATATGGGGATAAGGGCTTTATCCGACCACTCCAGCTCGGAAGCTAAAGTACAGAGGCGGACGGAAAAATGGCTGACCAAGGACTCACCCTGAGTTAATGCCAGTAGTTGGAGCACTGTGTCATGGGTGACTTGAGGTCCTAAAAAGACCTTCTTCAGAGTGCTCAGGAACAACGGAGCACTCTGTACCACATGATCACCACGCTCCCACAGCGGCGTAGCCCACTCCAACGCCCTGTCCGACAAAAGAGACACAATAAATCCCAACTTAGCCCGCTCTGTAGGAAAACGTGCAGTCAGGAGCTCGAGGTGAATAGAGCACTGACTCACGAATCCGCTACAAGTTATGCTATTTCCAGAAATTTTTTCTGGCAGCGGGAGGCGAGATAACGTCGGAACAGGGGTGGCAGTGGACAAGGTTGCTGCAGCCACGCTAGCAGCCTGTACAGCAACTGCGGTAACATCCACAGCTGAGGTTGAGCTCTCGAGAGCCGCCAACCTACCCTCCAGCTGCTGGATATACCGCAAAGATTGCTGAATGTCCGCCATTTACTAGCCAGACCCTGGCGCTAGTATTCTGTTAGGGCTAGCGGAACGCACCGAGTAAATAGAGATGTTTATTGATATTGGTGCGTTCGCAGCCCGGGGTCCACCGTGCAGGAGTACCTGCTGCTAGCAAACGGCGGAGCTATATGGCGGTATAGACTAACTCAGTTATCTCACTGAGTAGCCGTGAAAGGAAAGCACTGTGCCCTGTTAGACTCCACAGAGGCACAGGCTAACTGCCCAAACAGAGAGCAGTCAGTGGTCACACAAACACACAAAACTCCTCGCCGGAGGAGCCAGCATTCTAGGGGCTTATTTCAGCCGGGTCCCTGAACACACATACATGTGACCACACTGGCGCAAAGCACATAACATAAGACAATACTAGCGCATGGCCGTGCGGTCATGCGCAGTTTATATAGTTGCAGCACAGGAAGCTGCTACCGAAGTTTTGCCCTTTCAGGACCTTCCTGGAGGACCAATGGGATGCGCTGCAGTACCTGAACATCTGACCGAACATGTGACCCTTGACCTCCAATGGGAGACCTTGCCCTGGGCATGCTCAGTGTGTGCAAATAAGGACTTAGTCCCAGAGAGACCCGCTCGCCGCAGATCAGTGCAGGGTACCATAGGAAAGCCAGAAAAGGCAGTGGTGACCCTATGCACAGAATCAGCCTCAGCGAGACGCTGGGAGCGACGTCTCTGCTGAGCAGACCCCACTGCGGCCGATGCTGAATGGGAGACCGCAGCAGACACGGATCGAGATTCCCCCTGTGCAGCAGAGGAAACTCGACTCCTAACAGACACCAAATCAAAGTAAGTAGAACAAATTTAGTAATTCAATTTTTGCATTGTATTTTCTCCATTGGTCTTAGCTGACATTTTTTGTTTTGCTTTGTGTAGGCAAGAAAATTATTTCTCTGTAAGCAAATTCTGGACTTTTGGAATCATTGAAAAACATTTTAAAATTCACTTTATGCTTCAGTTGGATGGTAAGTATATATCCCACCATTCAATTACATGTGCAAAGCTGTGAATGTAAATTATATTCAATCATCATTTGTCAGAAAGCTGAGAGGCTCTACATTGAGATTTCATTTTTAATACTACAAGCTAAATTGCTGTGTTTTCGTTTTCATTAGAGAAACAAGGGACCGTCCACGATACAGGCAATTCCCCTTTTTGGAGTCAATGAAACATGTATCCTCAAGCTATTTAAGGGAAGAAGATCATGTTCAAGTGCTTGGTTGTTCCTATGCAATGCCCACACATTTCACAATGATAAATGCAGTAAAGGTTCTGGTCAAAGAGTTGTTTTACTGAATTGTTGTGAAACTATGTGCATTCACAGAGCTATGAGCAATAACTTTTTGCTCATTACATGAGCCATAGCATAGCTAATGCATGTTATAGAAGAACCTTGGAAAGGATCTTCTGCTTTTGTCAAAGGGTCATCTTTTGAATGTTGCATTACGACGTCGCTTTGGACCTTCCATCAAGAAAAGTTTCAATCAGAAGAACCTTCAAGAAGATGTGTGGTTTTTGTTGAACATTTAAAAAAAAACAACAAATCAAGTTAAGTAGAACTAATGTAATATTTAAATGTTTGAATATAATCTTCCCTTTTTGTCCAAATATGTTTTTTGGTTTTGCTTTCTTGTAGAACAGGAAGATCCTATTACTTACATGGAAGCGGTTCCTGGACTGTTGGATTCCTAGGAAGACATTGAAGAATTCAGGTCATATTCCAACTGGGTGGTAAGCAATTGATCAAGCATTCTATCAAATTTTCAAAGCTTTGAATGTAGACAATATGCAATCATCATGTGTCAGAAAGCTGAGAGGCTTTACATTGAGTTTGCATTTTTATTACTACAAACTAATGTTTTGTATTTCAGTTAAGAAACGAAAGACCATCCTCGATCCATGCAATTCTCTTTTGGCAGTTGCTTAAATCTGTTATCCTCAAGCCAAATACGGTACGAAATATTTCTTGAACTAACTGGTTGCTTCTGTGCAATACCCTCACATTTTACATTGATAAGTACGGTAAAAGTTCTTAATACAGATTAGTTGCTACTGCATTGTTGCGAATTTGTGTGCCTGCGCATAACCTAGGATGTACATTTCTTACGTGTTGCATGGCTTAAGCTATGGCTCATGCACTTTGTAGAAGAGCTGAAAAAATACTGCCATTCTTGACAAAGGAGCACCTTCTAAGTGTTGAATTTTAAGGATATTTTGGACCTTCTATCAAGAATGGATGCCATTAGTAAAACATTGAAGAAAATGTGAGGTCTTTACTCTTTAATTTTTGGAAGACACCAAATCAAAGTAAGTAGAACAAATTTAGTATTTCAATTTTTGCATTGTATTTTCTCCATTGGTCTTAGCTGATATTTTTTGTTTTGCTTTGTGTAGGCAAGAAAATTATTTCTCTGGAAGCAAATTCTGGACTCTTGGAATCAATGAAAAGCATTTTAAAATTCACGTTATGCTACAGTTGGATGGTAAGTATTTATTCCACCATTCAATTACATGTGCAAAGCTGTGAATGTAAATTGTATTCAATCATCATTTTTCAGAAAGCTGAGAGGCTCTACATTGAAATTTCAATTTTATTATTACAAGCTAAACTGCTGTGTTTTCGTTAGAAGAACAAGGGACCGTCCACGATACAGGCAATTCCCCTTTTTGGAGTCAATGAAACATGTATCCTCAGGCTATTTATGGGAAGAAAATCATGTTCAAGTGCTTAGTTGTTCCTATGCAATGCCCACACATTTCACAATGATAAATGCAGTAAAGGTTCTTGTCAAAGAGTTGTTTTACTGAATTGTTATGAAACTATATGCATACACAGAGCTATGAGCAATAACTTGTTGCTCATTGCATGAGCCATAGCATAGCTAATGCATGTTATAGAAGAACCTTGGAAAGGATCTTCTGCTTTTGTCAAAGGGTCATCTTTTGAATGTTGGATTACGACGTCGCTTTGGACCTTCCATCAAGAAAAGTTTCAATCAGAAGAACCTTCAAGAAGATGTGTGGATTTTATTGAACATTAAAAAAAAACCAACAAATCAAGGTAAGTAGAACTAATGTAATATTTAAATGTTTGGATATAATCTTCCCTTTTTGTCCAAATATATTTTTTGGTTTTGCTTTTTTGTAGAACAGGAAGATCCTATTACTTACCTGGAAGCGGTTCCTGGACTATTGGATTCCTAGGAAGACATTGAAGAATTCAGGTCATATTCCAACTGGGTGGTAAGCAATTGATCAAGCATTCTATCAAATTTTCAAAGCTTTGAATGTAGACAATATGCAATCATCATGTGTCAGAAAGCTGAGAGGCGTTACATTGAGATTGCATTTTTATTACTGCAAACTAATATTTTGTATTTCAGTTAAGATTAAGAAACGAAAGACCATCCTCGATCCATGCAATTCTCTTTTGGCAGTTGCTTAAATCTGTTATCCTTAAGCCAAATACGGTACGAAATATTTGTTGAACTAACTGGTTGCTTCTGTGCAATACCCTCACATTTTACATTGATAAGTACGGTAAAAGTTCTTAATACAGATTAGTTGCTACTGCATTGTTGCGAGTTTGTGTGCCTACGCATAACCTAGGATGTACATTTCTTATGTATTGCATGGCTGAAACTATGACTCATGCTCTTTGTAGAAGAGCTGAAAAAATACTGCCATTGTTGACAAAGGAGCACCTTCTAAGTGTTGAATTTTGAGGATATTTTGGACCTTATATCAAGAATGGATGCCATTAGTAAAACATTGAAGAACATGTGAGGCCTTTACTCTTTAATTTTTGGAAGACACCAAATCAAAGTAAGTAGAACAAATTTAGTATTTCAATTTTTTGCAACTCTGGAACGCTTCAACAGATCTTGGTGATTCTGACATTGTTTTCTCATGATATATTGTACTTCATGATACTTGTAAAATTTCTTCGATATAACGTGCATTTATTTGTGAAAAAAACGGAAATTTGGCGAAAATTTTGAAAATTTTGCAATTTTCCAACTTTGAATTTTTATGCCCTTAAATCACAGAGATATGTCACACAAAATAATTAATAAGTAACATTTCCCACATGTCTACTTTACATCAGCATAATTTTGGAACCAAAATTTTTTTTTGTTAGGGAGTTATAAGGGTTAAAAGTTGACCACCAATTTCTCATTTTTACAACACCATTTTTTTAGGGACCACATCTCATTTGAAGTCATTTTGAGGGGTCTATATGATAGAAAATACCCAAGTGTGACACCATTCTAAAATCTGCACCCCTCAAGGTGCTCAAAACCATATTCAAGAAGTTTATTAACCCTTCTGGTGCTTCACAGGAATTTTTGGAATGTTTAAATAAAAATGAACATTTAACTTTTTTTCACAAAAAATTTACTTCAGCTCCAATTTGTTTTATTTTCCCAAGGGTAACAGGAGAAAACGGACCCCAAAAGTTGTTTTACAATTTGTCCTGAGTACAACGATACCCCATATGTGGGGGTAAACCACTGTTTGGGCGCATGACAGAGCTCGGAAGCGAAGGAGCCCCATTTGACTTTTCAATGCAAAATTGACAGGAATTGAGATGGGACGCCATGTTGCGTTTGGAGAGCCACTGATGTGCTTAAACATTGAAACCCTCCACAAGTGACACCATTTTGGAAAGCAGACCCCCTAAGGAACTTATCTAGATGTGTTTTGAGCGCTTTGACCCACCAAGGGCTTCACAGAAGTTTATAATGCAGAGCCATAAAAATAAAACAAACATTTTTTCCCACAAAAATGATTTTTTTAGCCCCCAGTTTTGTATTTTCCCGATAGTAGCAGGAGAAATTGAACCCCAAAATTTGTTTTCCAATTTGTCTTGAGTGCGATGATACACCATATTTGGGGGGAACCACTGTTTGGGCGCATGGGAGGGCTCGGAAGGGAAAGAGCGCCATTTGGAATGCAGACTTAGATGGAATGGTCTGCAGTTGTCACATTGCATTTGCAGAGCCCCTAATGTACCTAAACAGTAGAAAGGAGCACCTTCGAAGTTACATAGTTACATAGTTACATAGTTACATAGTTATTAAGGTTGAAGGAAGACTTTAAGTCCATCTAGTTCAACCCATAGCCTAACCTAACTTGCCCTAACAAGTGTTAAATTTTGAGGATATTTTGGACCTTCTATCAAGAATGGCCAAAGGGTCATCTTTTGAATGTTGGATTACAACGTCGCTTTGGACCTTCCATCAAGAAAATTTTCAATCAGAAGAACCTTCAAGAAGATGTGTGGATTTTATTGAACATTTTTTAAAAAAACAACAAATCAAGGTAAGTAGAACTAATGTAATATTTAAATGTTTGGATATAATCTTCCCTTTTTGTCCAAATATATTTCTTGGTTTTGCTTTTTTGTAGAACAGGAAGATCCTATTACTTACCTGGAAGCGGTTCCTGGACTATTGGATTCCTAGGAAGACATTGAAGAATTCAGGTCATATTCCAACTGGGTGGTAAGCAATTGATCAAGCATTCTATCAAATTTTCATAGCTTTGAATGTAGACAATATGCAATCATCGATGTGTCAGAAAGCTGAGAGGCTTTACATTGAGGTTGCATTTTTATTACTACAAACTAATCTTTTGTATTTCAGTTAAGAAACGAAAGACGGTCCTTGATCCATGCAATTCTCTTTTGGCAGTTGCTTAAATCTGTTATCCTCAAGCCAAATACGGTACGAAATATTTCTTGAACTAACTGGTTGCTTCTGTGCAATACCCTCACATTTTACATTGAAAAGTACGGTAAAAGTTCTTAATACAGATTATTTGCTACTGCATTGTTGTGATTTTGTGTGCCTACGCATAACCTAGGATGCACATTTCTTACATATTGCATGGCTTAAGCTATGGCTCATGCACTTTGTAGAAGAGCTGAAAAAAATGCTGCCATTCTTGACAAAGGAGCACCTTCGAAGTGTTGAATTTTGAGGATATTTTGGACCTTCTATCAAGAATGGCCATTAGTAAAACATTGAAGAACATGTGAGGCCTTTTCTCTTTAATTTTTGGAAGACACCAAATCAAAGTAAGTAGAACAAGTTTAGTATTTCAATTTTTGCATTGTATTTTCTCCATTGGTCTTAGCTAATATTTTTTGTTTTGCTTTGTGTAGGCAAAAAAAATATTTCTCTGGAAGCAAGTTCTGGACTCTTGCAATCAATGAATAACATTTTAAAATTCACGTTATGCTTCAATTGGATGGTAAGTATTTATCCCACCATTCAATTACATGTGCAAAGCTGTGAATGTAAATTATATTCAATCATCATTTGTCAGAAAGCTGAGAGGCTCTACATTGAGATTTAATTTTTATTACTACAAGCTAAACTGCTGTGCTTTCGTTAGAGAAACAAGGGACCGTCCACGATACAGGCAATTCCCCTTTTTGGATTCAATGAAACATGTATCCTTGGGCTATTTATTCGAAGAAGATCATGTTCAAGTGCTTGGTTGTTCCTATGCAATGCCCACACATTTCACAATGATAAATGCAGTAAAGGTTCTTGTCAAAGAGTTGTTTTACTGCATTGTTGTGAAACTATGTGCATGCACAGAGCTATGAGCAATAACTTTTTCCTCATTGCAAGCCATAGCATAGCTAAAGCGTGTTATAGAAGAACCTTGGAAAGGATCTTCTGCTTTTGTCAAAGGGTCATCTTTTGAATGTTGGATTACAACGTCGCTTTGGACCTTCCATCAAGAAAATTTTCAATCAGAAGAACCTTCAAGAAGATGTGTGGATTTTATTGAACATTTTTTAAAAAAACAACAAATCAAGGTAAGTAGAACTAATGTAATATTTAAATGTTTGGATATAATCTTCCCTTTTTGTCCAAATATATTTCTTGGTTTTGCTTTCTTGTAGAACAGGAAGATCCTATTACTTACATGGAATCGGTTCCTGGACTGTTGGATTCCTAGGAAGACATTGAAGAATTCAGGTCATATTCCAACTGGGTGGTAAGCAATTGATCAAGCATTCTATCAAATTTTCAAAGCTTTGAATGTAGACAATATGCAATCATCATGTGTCAGAAAGCAGAGAGGCTTTACATTGAGATTGCATTTTTATTACTACAAACTAATCTTTTGTATTTCAGTTAAGATTAAGAAACGAAAGACCATCCTCGATCCATGCAATTCTCTTTTGGCAGTTGCTTAAATCTGTTATCCTTAAGCCAAATACGGTATGAAATATTTGTTGAACTAACTGGTTGCTTCTGTGCAATACCCTCACATTTTACATTGATAAGTACGGTAAAAGTTCTTAATACAGATTAGTTGCTACTGCATTGTTGCGAATTTGTGTGCCTACGCATAACCTAGGATGTACATTTCTTACGTATTGCATGGCTGAAGCTATGGCTCATGCACTTTGTAGAAGAGCTGAAAAAATACTGCCATTGTTGACAAAGGAGCACCTTCTAAGTGTTGAATTTTGAGGATATTTTGGACCTTCTATCAAGAATGGATGCCATTAGTAAAACATTGAAGAACATGTGAGGCCTTTACTCTTTAATTTTTGGAAGACACCAAATCAAAGTAAGTAGAACATATTTAGTATTTCAATTTTTTGCATTGTATTTTCTCCATTGGACTTAGCTGACATTTTTTGTTTTGCTTTGTGTAGGCAAGAAAATTATTTCTCTGGAAGCAAATTCTGGACTCTTGGAATCAATGAAAAACATTATAAAATTCACGTTATGCTTCAATTGGATGGTAAGTATTTATCCCACCATTCAATTACATGTGCAAAGCTGTGAATGTAAATTAGATTCAATCATCATTTGTCAGAAAGCTGAGAGGCTCTACATTGAGATTTCATTTTTATTACAAGCTAAACTGCTGTGTTTTCGTTAGAGAAACAAGGGACCGTCCCCAATACAGGCAATTCCCCTTTTTGGAGTCAATGAAACATGTATCCCCAGGCGATTTATGGGAAGAAGAACATGTTCAAGTGCCTGGTTGTTCCTATGCAATGCCCACACATTTCTCAATGATAAATGCAGTAAAGGTTCTTGTCAAAGAGTTGTTTTACTGCGTTGTTGTGAAATTATGTGCATGCACAGAGCTTGAGCAATAACATTTTCCTCATTGCATTAGCCATAGCATAGCTAATGCATGTTATAGAAGAACCTTGGAAAGGATCTTCTGCTTTTGTCAAAGGGTCATCTTTTGAATGTTGGATTACGACGTCGCTTTGGACCTTCCATCAAGAAAATTTTCAATCAGAAGAACCTTCAAGAAGATGTGTGGATTTTATTGAACATTTTTAAAAAAAACAACAAATCAATGTAAGTAGAACTAATGTAATATTTAAATGTTTGGATATAATCTTCCCTTTTTGTCCAAATATGTTTTTGGTTTTGCTTTCTTGTAGAACAGGAAGATCCTATTACTTACATGGAAGCGGTTCCTGGACTGTAGGATTCCTAGGAAGACATTTAAGAATTCAGGTCATATTCCAACTGGGTGGTAAGCAATTGATCAAGCATTCTACCAAATTTTCAAAGCTTTGAATGTAGACAATATGCAATCATCATGTGTCAGAAAGCAGAGAGGCTTTACAATGAGATTGCATTTTTATTACTACAAACTAATCTTTTATATTTCAGTTAAGAAACGAAAGACCATCCTCAATCCATGCAATTCTCTTTTGGCAGTTGCTTAAATCTGTTATCCTCAAGCCAAATACGGTATGAAATATTTCTTGAACTAACTGGTTGCTTCTGTGCAATACCCTCACATTTTACATTGATAAGTACGGTAAAAGTTCTTAATACAGATTAGTTTCTACTGCATTGTTGCGAATTTGTTTGCCTACGCATAACCTAGGATGTACATTTCTTATGTATTGCATGGCTTAAGCTATTGCCCATGTTCTTTTTCGAAGAGCTGAAAAAATACTGCCATTGTTGACAAAGGAGCACCTTCTAAGTGTTGAATTTTGAGGATATTTTGGACCTTCTATCAAGAATGGATGCCATTAGTAAAACATTGAAGAACATGTGAGGCCTTTACTCTTTAATTTTTGGAAGACACCAAATCAAAGTTAGTAGAACAAATTTAGTATTTCAATTTCTGCATTGTAATTTCTCCATTGGTCTTAGCTGACATTTTTTGTTTTGCTTTGTGTAGGCTAGAAAATTATTTCTCTGGAAGCAAATTCTGGACTCTTGGAATCAATGAAAAACATTTTAAAATTCACGTTATGCTACAGTTGGATGGTAAGTATTTATTCCACCATTCAATTACATGTGCAAAGCTGTGAATGTAAATTGTATTCAATCATCATTTGTCAGAAAGCTGAGAGGCTCTACATTGAGATTTCATTTTTATTATTACAAGCTAAACTGCTGTGTTTTCGTTAGAAAAACAAGGGACCGTCCACGATAAAGGCAATTCCCCTTTTTGGAGTCAATGAAACATGTATCCTCAGGCTTTTATTGGAAGAAGATCATGTTCAAGTGCTTGGTTGTTCCTATGCAATGCCCACACATTTCACAATGATAAATGCAGTAAAGGTTCTTGTCAAAGAGTTGTCTTACTGCACTGTTGTGAAACTATCTGCATGCACAGAGCTAATAGCAATAACTTTTTGCTCATTGCATGAGCCATGGCACAGCTAATGCATGTTATAGAAGAACCTTGGAAAGGATCTTCTGCTTTTGTCAAAGGGTCATCTTTTGAATGTTGGATTACGACGTCGCTTTGGACCTTCCATCAAGAAAAGTTTCAATCAGAAGAACCTTCAAGAAGATGTGTGGATTTTGTTGAACATTTTAAAAAAAAAACAACAAATCAAGGTAAGTAGAACTAATGTTTGGATATAATCTTCCCTTTTTGTCCAAATATGTTTTTGGTTTTTGCTTTCTTGTAGAACAGGAAGATCCTATTACTTACATGGAAGCGGTTCCTGGACTGTAGAATTCCTAGGAAGACATTGAAGAATTCAGGTCATATTCCAACTGGGTGGTAAGCAATTGATGAAGAATTCTATCAAATTTTCAAAGCTTTGAATGTAGACAATATGCAATCATCATGTGTAAGAAAGCTGAGAGGCTTTACAATGAGATTGCATTTTTATTACTACAAACTAATCGTTTGTATTTCAGTTAAGAAAGGAAAGACCATCCTCGATCCATGCAATCCTCTTTTGGCAGTTGCTTAAATCTGTTATCCTCAAGCCAAATACGGTACGAAATATTTGTTGACCTAACTAGTTGCTTCTGTGCAATATCCTCACATTTTACATTAATAAGTACGGTAAGAGTTCTTAATACAGATTAGTTGCTACTGCATTGTTTAGAATTTGTGTGCCTACGCATAACCTAGGATGCACATTTCTTACATATTGCATGGCTTAAGCTATGGCTCATGCACTTTGTAGAAGAGCTGAAAAAATACTGCCATTCTTGACAAAGGAGCACCTTCTAAGTGTTGAATTTTGAGGATATTTTGGATCTTCTATCAAGAATGGATACAATTAGTAAAACATTGAAGAACATGTGAGGCCTTTAGTCTTTAATTTTTGGAAGACACCAAATCAAAGTAAGTAGAACAAATTTAGTATTTCAATTTTTGCATTGTATTTTCTCCATTGGTCTTAGCTGACATTTTTTGTTTTGCTTTGTGTAGGCAAAAAAATTATTTCTCTGTAAGCAAATTCTGGACTTTTGGAATCATTGAAAAACATTTTAAAATTCACTTTATGCTTCAGTTGGATGGTAAGTATTTATCCCACCATTCAATTACATGTGCAAAGCTGTGAATGTAAATTATATTCAATCATCATTTGTCAGAAAGCTGAGAGGCTCTACATTGAGATTTCATTTTTAATAATACAAGCTAAATTGCTGTGTTTTCATTTTTGTTAGAGAAACAAGGGATCATCCACGATACAGGCAATTCCCCTTTTTGGAGTCAATGAAACATGTATCCTCAGGCTTTTATTGGAAGAAGATCATGTTCAAGTGCTTGGTTGTTCCTATGCAATGCCCAAACATTTCATAATGATAAATGCAGTAAAGGTTCTTGTCAAAGAGTTGTTTTACTAAATTGTTGTGAAACTATCTGCATGCACAGAGCTATGAGCAATAACTTTTTGCTCATTGCATGAGCCATGGCATAGCTAATGCATGTTATAGAAGAACCTTGGAAAGGATCTTCTGCTTTTGTCAAAGGGTCATCTTTGAATGTTGGATTACGACGTCGCTTTGGACCTTCCATCAAGAAAAGATTCAATCAGAAGAACCTTCAAGAAGATGTGTGGATTTTGTTGAACATTTAAAAAAAAAAACAACAAATCAAGGTAAGTACAACTAATGTAATATTTAAATGTTTGGATATAATCTTCCCTTTTTGTCCAAATATGTTTTTTGGTTTTGCTTTCTTGTAGAACAGGAAGATCCTATTACTTACATGGAAGCGGTTCCTGGACTGTAGGATTCCTAGGAAGACATTGAAGAATTCAGGTCATATTCCAACTGGTTGGTAAGCAATTGATCAAGAATTCTATCAAATTTTCAAAGCTTTGAATGTAGACAATATGCAATCATCATGTGTAAGAAAGCTGAGAGGCTTTACAATGAGATTGCAATTTTATTACTACAAACTAATCTTTTGTATTTCAGTTAAGAAACGAAAGACCATCCTCGATTCATGCAATCCTCTTTTGGCAGTTGCTTAAATCTGTTATCCTCAAGCCAAATACGGTACGAAATATTTCTTGACCTAACTAGTTGCTTCTGTGCAATACCCTCACATTTTACTTTGATAAGTACAGTAAAAGTTCTTAATACAGATTAGTTGCTACTGCATTGTTGCTAATTTGTGTGCCTATGCATAACCTAGGATGCACATTTCTTACGTATTGCATGGCTTAAGCTATGGCTCATGCACTTTGTAGAAGAGCTGAAAAAATACTGCCATTCTTGACAAAGGAGCACCTTCTAAGTGTTGAATTTTGAGGATATTTTGGACCTTCTATCAAGAATGGATACCATTAGTAAAACATTGAAGAACATGTGAGGCCTTTACTCTTTAATTTTTGGAAGACACTGTTAGGGCTAGCGGAACGCACCGAGTAAATAGAGATGTTTATTGATATTGGTGCGTTCGCAGCCCGGGGTCCACCGTGCAGGAGTACCTGCTGCTGGCAAACGGCGGAGCTATATGGCGGTATAGACTAACTCAGTTATCTCACTGAGTAGCCGTGAAAGGAAAGCACTGTGCCCTGTTAGACTCCACAGAGGCACAGGCTAACTGCCCAAACAGAGAGCAGTCAGTGGTCACACAAACACACAAAACTCCTCGCCGGAGGAGCCAGCATTCTAGGTGTTTATTTCAGCCGGGTCCCTGAATACACTCAGACTCAATCTCCTCGCCGGAGGAGCCAGCATTCTAGGGGCTTATTTCAGCCGGGTCCCTGAACACACATACATGTGACCACACTGGCGCAAAGCACGTAACATAAGACAATACTAGCGCATGGCCGTGCGGTCATGCGCAGTTTATATAGTTGCAGCACAGGAAGCTGCTACCGAAGTTTTGCCTGAACATGTGACCGAACATGTGACCCTCGACCTCCAATGGGAGACCTTGCCCTGGGTATGCTCAGTGTGTGCAAATAAGGACTTAGTCCCAGAGAGACCCGCTCGCCGCAGATCAGTGCAGGGTACCATAGGAAAGCCAGAAAAGGCAGTGGTGACCCTATGCACAGAATCAGCCTCAGCGAGACACTGCGGCCGATGCTGAATGGGAGATCGAGATTCCCCCTGTGCAGCAGAGGAAACTCGACTCCTAACATTACCCCCCTCCTAGGGCCCCCCTCCTTGAGCCTCACTACGCTCAAAAGCTGCAATAAGCAGCGGAGCCCGAATGTGCTCCACAGGCTCCCAGGTTCTATCCTCTGGGCCGTGACCCTTCCAGTCCACCAGATAAAATTTCTTGCCAAGTACCACCTTGCACCCCACAATAGTATTCACCTCAAACTCATCCGTGGATGAACCCGATGTCCCAGCAGATGACTCAGAAAACCGGGACAAACGAACGGGCTTTAAGAGGGAAACGTGAAAAGTATCAGTGATACCAAGGCGTGGAGGAATAGCCAAACGGTAGACCACAGGGTTGACCTGTTCCAGAACCTTAAACGGGCCAATGTAGCGAGGAGCAAACTTAGTGGACTCAACTCGCAGCCTGATGTTACGGGCGGAGAGCCACACTAAGTTGCCAGGAGCAAAGACCGGAGCAGGGCGCCAGTGTGTATCAGCCGAAACCCTCATTCTCTCCTTGGAGGCCCGGATGGCATCCTGTGTGCGGTCCCAGATGTCACGTGCCTCCACCGCCCAGTCTGCCACCCTAGAATCGGTGGATGACACGGGCATGTGCACAGGGACACCCGGATGCTGGCCGAAATTAAGGAGAAAAGGTGTTTGACCAGTGGAATCGGCTACGGCGTTGTTCAAGGCAAATTCCGCCCAAGGTAGCAAAGATGCCCAGTCATCCTGCCTAGCAGAGACGAAATGTCGCAAATATGTCACCAGAGTCTGGTTGGTTCTCTCCACCAACCCATTCGTCTCGGGATGGTATGCAGAGGAGAGGTTTAACTGTATGCTGAGTAAACGGCAGAGCTCTCTCCAAAACTGAGACGCGAACTGGGGACCCCGATCGCTGACAATCTTATCAGGCATACCATGCAATCGGAAAATGTGCTTGATGAACAACACCGCCAAGGCCCGTGCTGAGGGTAACCGAGGAAGCGGCACCAAATGCATCATCTTAGAGAAATGGTCGGTGACAACCCAAATAATGGAGCAGCCACGCGACTTGGGTAAGCCCACCACAAAGTCCATCCCGACCATCTCCCAGGGCCTGTCTGCCACCGGTAGAGGATAAAGCAACCCAGCAGGCCGTTGCCGAGGAGACCGATTCTGGGCGCAAGAAAGGCACGCCTGAATATAGTCCCTGACATCTCGGGCCATATGCGGCCACCAGTATGTTCTCGCCAAAAGCTCAGATGTCCTCTTGGTCCCAAAATGCCCACCCACTCTGGAGGAGTGAGCCCAAGAGAGAACCTCCGGTCGCAAGTTAGCTGGCACGAAAGTCTTGCCCGGGGGCACAGACTCTAGCGAAACCGGAGCTACAGTTCTCAGGCTCTCAGAAGGGACAATAAGCCGAGGCTCCTCCTCCGATGACACTACGGAGCGGGAGAGAGCGTCAGCACGAACGTTCTTCTCCCCGGAGAGGAAATGGAGAGTAAAATGGAACCGGGAGAAGAACAGGGACCATCTAGCCTGGCGAGAATTCAGCCGCTGGGCCGTTTGCAGATATACCAAGTTCTTGTGGTCAGTGAAGACTTGGAAGGGAAAGCGAGCTCCCTCCAAGAGATGTCTCCACTCTGAAAAAGCCAACTTCATGGCTAGCAACTCCCTGTCCCCGATGGAATAATTCCTCTCCGCTGGTGTGAAGGTCTTGGAGAAGAAGAAGCAAGGATGCTTCCGACCTTGAGCATCCTTTTGGAAAAGGACTGCTCCAGCACCAATGGATGAGGCATCCACCTCCAAGATAAATGGTTTATCAACATCGGGGCGATGTAGGATGGGTGCGCTAGCGAAGTGTGACTTGATCGAGAGAAAGGCTTTGGAGACCTCCTCTGACCACATCTTGGGATTTGCTCCCTTCTTGGTGAGGGCAACCAAGGGAGCTACCAAAGTTGAGAAGTGTGGAATGAACTGGCGATAGTAATTAATGAACCCCATAAAGCGCTGCACCGCTTTAAGAGAATGGGGTTCCTGCCAGTCCATTACAGCCTGTAGCTTTACAGGATCCATAGCCAAACCCTGGGCAGAGATGATATAACCAAGGAAAGGCAAGGACTCCTGCTCAAACACACACTTCTCCAACTTGGCGTAGAGGGAGTTTGCCCATAAGAGGTCAAAGACTTTGCGAACATCTCTCCGATGGGAGTCAATATCTGGAGAGAAGATGAGAATATCATCCAGATAGACTACGACCGAGGTGGTGAGCATATCCCGGAAGATGTCGTTCACAAAGTCTTGGAAAACGGCTGGGGCATTACAGAGCCCGAAGGGCATCACCAGATATTCATAGTGCCCATCCCTGGTGTTAAAAGCCGTCTTCCATTCATCCCCCTCACGGATGCGAATCAGGTTGTAAGCACCCCGCAGATCTAACTTTGTAAATACCCTCGCTCCCCGTAGCCTATCAAACAGCTCAGATATCAGGGGTAATGGGTACTTGTTCTTAACGGTGATGGCGTTAAGACCCCTGTAGTCTATGCATGGACGTAAGTCTCCAGTCTTCTTCTGTACGAAGAAGAACCCAGCCCCTGCCGGTAACACTGACTTCCTAATGAATCCTCTTGCCAGATTCTCTTGGATGTACTGGGACATTGCCTCCGTCTCCGGGAGAGATAACGGATAGACTCGACCCCGGGGAGGCTCAGCACCAGGCAAGAGGTCAATAGGACAGTCATAGGGGCGGTGAGGCGGAAGGGTCTCCGCAGCTCTTTTGAAGAACATGTCTGCATAGGGCCAATAGTGCTTGGGGAGAGAGGAAAGATCTGCGGGTACCTGTGTAGTAGCAACCTGAACGCACTCCCTCAGACATCTACCCTCGCAGGATTTACTCCATCCCAAAATTCTCCCAGAGGACCACTCAATATGAGGAGAATGGTAGCGAAGCCATGGTATCCCCAACAGGACCTCATCAATTCCCTCAGGAATGACTAATAGGGAGATTATCTCCTGATGTGATGGAGACACAGATAGCGTGAAAGGAATGGTTTGGTGGGTAATCTGTGAAGGTAGTGTTGACCCATTTACCACTCGAACGGTAACTGGCTTGGCGAGCATCACCAAGGGTATTGCGTGACGCTGGGCAAAAGCAGAAGACATAAAGTTACCCTCTGCCCCAGAATCCACGCATAGCTCGACCATAAGAGTGGATGGGCCTATGGTAATTGTCCCCTTGAAGGACAACTTTGAGGCAAACGTCGCCGTGTCTAGTGTACCTCCTCCAACTGCCACTAGACGCTGACGTTTCCCCGACCGCTGAGGACCCTTGGAGGCAAGGTGTCCTGACTGCTGGCAAACATGACGGACCTTATGTGCACGGGCGGACTGAGACTTGGATCCCGCTCGTGTCACCTCTAAGGCCTCATGTGACTCGGATGCCTGGACTGGAGATTCCAAAGGTTTGGCGAAGGTGGGAGCCAGCCGAAACCTCTGTCTACTCTGGGCTTGCTCCAACCTCCGCTCGTTAAAACGGAGGTCAATACGAGTAGAGACAGTTATTAACTCCTCCAGTGTGGCAGGAATCTCCCTAGTGGCCAGAGCGTCCTTAATGTGGTCAGCCAGGCCCCTCCAAAATATGGGGATAAGGGCTTTATCCGACCACTCCAGCTCGGAAGCTAAAGTACAGAGGCGGACGGAAAAATGGCTGACCAAGGACTCACCCTGAGTTAATGCCAGTAGTTGGAGCACTGTGTCATGGGTGACTTGAGGTCCTAAAAAGACCTTCTTCAGAGTGCTCAGGAACAACGGAGCACTCTGTACCACATGATCACCACGCTCCCACAGCGGCGTAGCCCACTCCAACGCCCTGTCCGACAAAAGAGACACAATAAATCCCACCTTAGCCCGCTCTGTAGGAAAACGTGCAGCCAGGAGCTCGAGGTGAATAGAGCACTGACTCACGAATCCGCTACAAGTTATGCTATTTCCAGAAATTTTTTCTGGCAGCGGGAGGCGAGATAACGTTGGAACAGGGGTGGCAGTGGACAAGGTTGCTGCAGCCACGCTAGCAGCCTGTACAGCAACTGCGGTAACATCCACAGCTGAGGTTGAGCTCTCGAGAGCCGCCAACCTACCCTCCAGCTGCTGGATATACCGCAAAGATTGCTGAATGTCCGCCATTTACTAGCCAGACCCTGGCGCTAGTATTCTGTTAGGGCTAGCGGAACGCACCGAGTAAATAGAGATGTTTATTGATATTGGTGCGTTCGCAGCCCGGGGTCCACCGTGCAGGAGTACCTGCTGCTAGCAAACGGCGGAGCTATATGGCGGTATAGACTAACTCAGTTATCTCACTGAGTAGCCGTGAAAGGAAAGCACTGTGCCCTGTTAGACTCCACAGAGGCACAGGCTAACTGCCCAAACAGAGAGCAGTCAGTGGTCACACAAACACACAAAACTCCTCGCCGGAGGAGCCAGCATTCTAGGGGCTTATTTCAGCCGGGTCCCTGAATACACTCAGACTCAATCTCCTCGCCGGAGGAGCCAGCATTCTAGGGGCTTATTTCAGCCGGGTCCCTGAACACACATACATGTGACCACACTGGCGCAAAGCACATAACATAAGACAATACTAGCGCATGGCCGTGCGGTCATGCACAGTTTATATAGTTGCAGCACAGGAAGCTGCTACTGAAGTTTTGCCCTTTCAGGACCTTCCTGGAGGACCAATGGGATGCGCTGCAGTACCTGAACATCTGACCGAACATGTGACCCTTGACCTCCAATGGGAGACCTTGCCCTGGGCATGCTCAGTGTGTGCAAATAAGGACTTAGTCCCAGAGAGACCCGCTCGCCGCAGATCAGTGCAGGGTACCATAGGAAAGCCAGAAAAGGCAGTGGTGACCCTATGCACAGAATCAGCCTCAGCGAGACGCTGGGAGCGACGTCTCTGCTGAGCAGACCCCACTGCGGCCAATGCTGAATGGGAGACCGCAGCAGACACGGATCGAGATTCCCCCTGTGCAGCAGAGGAAACTCGACTCCTAACAGACACCAAATCAAAGTAAGTAGAACAAATTTAGTAATTCAATTTTTGCATTGTATTTTCTCCATTGGTCTTAGCTGACATTTTTTGTTTTGCTTTGTGTAGGCAAGAAAATTATTTCTCTGTAAGCAAATTCTGGACTTTTGGAATCATTGAAAAACATTTTAAAATTCACTTTATGCTTCAGTTGGATGGTAAGTATATATCCCACCATTCAATTACATGTGCAAAGCTGTGAATGTAAATTATATTCAATCAACATTTGTCAGAAAGCTGAGAGGCTCTACATTGAGATTTCATTTTTAATACTACAAGCTAAATTGCTGTGTTTTCGTTTTCATTAGAGAAACAAGGGACCGTCCACGATACAGGCAATTCCCCTTTTTGGAGTCAATGAAACATGTATCCTCAAGCTATTTAAGGGAAGAAGATCATGTTCAAGTGCTTGGTTGTTCCTATGCAATGCCCACACATTTCACAATGATAAATGCAGTAAAGGTTCTGGTCAAAGAGTTGTTTTACTGAATTGTTGTGAAACTATGTGCATTCACAGAGCTATGAGCAATAACTTTTTGCTCATTACATGAGCCATAGCATAGCTAATGCATGTTATAGAAGAACCTTGGAAAGGATCTTCTGCTTTTGTCAAAGGGTCATCTTTTGAATGTTGCATTACGACGTCGCTTTGGACCTTCCATCAAGAAAAGTTTCAATCAGAAGAACCTTCAAGAAGATGTGTGGTTTTTGTTGAACATTTTTTAAAAAAACAACAAATCAAGTTAAGTAGAACTAATGTAATATTTAAATGTTTGGATATAATCTTCCCTTTTTGTCCAAATATGTTTTTTGGTTTTGCTTTCTTGTAGAACAGGAAGATCCTATTACTTACATGGAAGCGGTTCCTGGACTGTTGGATTCCTAGGAAGACATTGAAGAATTCAGGTCATATTCCAACTGGGTGGTAAGCAATTGATCAAGCATTCTATCAAATTTTGAAAGCTTTGAATGTAGACAATATGCAATCATCATGTGTCAGAAAGCTGAGAGGCTTTACATTGAGTTTGCATTTTTATTACTACAAACTAATGTTTTGTATTTCAGTTAAGAAACGAAAGACCATCCTCGATCCATGCAATTCTCTTTTGGCAGTTGCTTAAATCTGTTATCCTCAAGCCAAATACGGTACGAAATATTTCTTGAACTAACTGGTTGCTTCTGTGCAATACCCTCACATTTTACATTGATAAGTACGGTAAAAGTTCTTAATACAGATTAGTTGCTACTGCATTGTTGCGAATTTGTGTGCCTACGCATAAACTAGGATGTACATTTCTTACGTATTGCATGGCTTAAGCTATGGCTCATGCACTTTGTAGAAGAGCTGAAAAAATACTGCCATTCTTGACAAAGGAGCACCTTCTAAGTGTTGAATTTTAAGGATATTTTGGACCTTCTATCAAGAATGGATGCCATTAGTAAAACATTGAAGAAAATGTGAGGTCTTTACTCTTTAATTTTTGGAAGACACCAAATCAAAGTAAGTAGAACAAATTTAGTATTTCAATTTTTGCATTGTATTTTCTCCATTGGTCTTAGCTGATATTTTTTGTTTTGCTTTGTGTAGGCAAGAAAATTATTTCTCTGGAAGCAAATTCTGGACTCTTGGAATCAATGAAAAGCATTTTAAAATTCACGTTATGCTACAGTTGGATGGTAAGTATTTATTCCACCATTCAATTACATGTGCAAAGCTGTGAATGTAAATTGTATTCAATCATCATTTTTCAGAAAGCTGAGAGGCTCTACATTGAAATTTCAATTTTATTATTACAAGCTAAACTGCTGTGTTTTCGTTAGAAGAACAAGGGACCGTCCACGATACAGGCAATTCCCCTTTTTGGAGTCAATGAAACATGTATCCTCAGGCTATTTATGGGAAGAAAATCATGTTCAAGTGCTTAGTTGTTCCTATGCAATGCCCACACATTTCACAATGATAAATGCAGTAAAGGTTCTTGTCAAAGAGTTGTTTTACTGAATTGTTATGAAACTATATGCATACACAGAGCTATGAGCAATAACTTTTTGCTCATTGCATGAGCCATACCATAGCTAATGCATGTTATAGAAGAACCTTGGAAAGGATTTCTGCTTTTGTCAAAGGGTCATCTTTTGAATGTTGGATTACGATGTCGCTTTGGACCTTCCATCAAGAAAAGTTTCAATCAGAAGAACCTTCAAGAAGATGTGTGGATTTTATTGAACATTAAAAAAAAAAAAAACAAATCAAGGTAAGTAGAACTAATGTAATATTTAAATGTTTGGATATAATCTTCCCTTTTTGTCCAAATATATTTTTTGGTTTTGCTTTTTTGTAGAACAGGAAGATCCTATTACTTACCTGGAAGCGGTTCCTGGACTATTGGATTCCTAGGAAGACATTGAAGAATTCAGGTCATATTCCAACTGGGTGGTAAGCAATTGATCAAGCATTCTATCAAATTTTCAAAGCTTTGAATGTAGACAATATGCAATCATCATGTGTCAGAAAGCTGAGAGGCGTTACATTGAGATTGCATTTTTATTACTACAAACTAATCTTTTGTATTTCAGTTAAGATTAAGAAACGAAAGACCATCCTCGATCCATGCAATTCTCTTTTGGCAGTTGCTTAAATCTGTTATCCTTAAGCCAAATACGGTACGAAATATTTGTTGAACTAACTGGTTGCTTCTGTGCAATACCCTCACATTTTACATTGATAAGTACGGTAAAAGTTCTTAATACAGATTAGTTGCTACTGCATTGTTGCGAATTTGTGTGCCTACGCATAACCTAGGATGTACATTTCTTATGTATTGCATGGCTGAAGCTATGACTCATGCTCTTTGTAGAAGAGCTGAAAAAATACTGCCATTGTTGACAAAGGAGCACCTTCTAAGTGTTGAATTTTGAGGATATTTTGGACCTTATATCAAGAATGGATGCCATTAGTAAAACATTGAAGAACATGTGAGGCCTTTACTCTTTAATTTTTGGAAGACACCAAATCAAAGTAAGTAGAACAAATTTAGTATTTCAATTTTTTGCAACTCTGGAACGCTTCAACAGATCTTGGTGATTCTGACATTGTTTTCTCATGATATATTGTACTTCATGATACTTGTAAAATTTCTTCGATATAACGTGCATTTATTTGTGAAAAAAACGGAAATTTGGCGAAAATTTTGAAAATTTTGCAATTTTCCAACTTTGAATTTTTATGCCCTTAAATCAGAGATATGTCACACAAAATAATTAATAAGTAACATTTCCCACATGTCTACTTTACATCAGCATAATTTTGGAACCAAAATTTTTTTTTGTTAGGGAGTTATAAGGGTTAAAAGTTGACCACCAATTTCTCATTTTTACAACACCATTTTTTTAGGGACCACATCTCATTTGAAGTCATTTTGAGGGGTCTGTATGATAGAAAATACCCAAGTGTGACACCATTCTAAAATCTGCACCCCTCAAGGTGCTAAAAACCATATTCAAGAAGTTTATTAACCCTTCTGGTGCTTCACAGGAATTTTTGGAATGTTTAAATAAAAATGAACATTTAACTTTTTTTCACAAAAAATTTACTTCAGCTCCAATTTGTTTTATTTTCCCAAGGGTAACAGGAGAAAACGGACCCCAAAAGTTGTTTTACAATTTGTCCTGAGTACAACGATACCCCATATGTGGGGGTAAACCACTGTTTGGGCGCATGACAGAGCTCGGAAGCGAAGGAGCCCCATTTGACTTTTCAATGCAAAATTGACAGGAATTGAGATGGGACGCCATGTTGCGTTTGGAGAGCCACTGATGTGCTTAAACATTGAAACCCTCCACAAGTGACACCATTTTGGAAAGCAGACCCCCTAAGGAACTTATCTAGATGTGTTTTGAGCGCTTTGACCCACCAAGGGCTTCACAGAAGTTTATAATGCAGAGCCATAAAAATAAAACAAACATTTTTTCCCACAAAAATGATTTTTTTAGCCCCCAGTTTTGTATTTTCCCGATAGTAGCAGGAGAAATTGAACCCCAAAATTTGTTTTCCAATTTGTCTTGAGTGCGATGATACACCATATTTGGGGGGAACCACTGTTTGGGCGCATGGGAGGGCTCGGAAGGGAAAGAGCGCCATTTGGAATGCAGACTTAGATGGAATGGTCTGCAGTTGTCACATTGCATTTGCAGAGCCCCTAATGTACCTAAACAGTAGAAAGGAGCACCTTCGAAGTTACATAGTTACATAGTTACATAGTTACATAGTTATTAAGGTTGAAGGAAGACTTTAAGTCCATCTAGTTCAACCCATAGCCTAACCTAACTTGCCCTAACAAGTGTTGAATTTTGAGGATATTTTGGACCTTCTATCAAGAATGGCCAAAGGGTCATCTTTTGAATGTTGGATTACAACGTCGCTTTGGACCTTCCATCAAGAAAATTTTCAATCAGAAGAACCTTCAAGAAGATGTGTGGATTTTATTGAACATTTTTTAAAAAAACAACAAATCAAGGTAAGTAGAACTAATGTAATATTTAAATGTTTGGATATAATCTTCCCTTTTTGTCCAAATATATTTCTTGGTTTTGCTTTTTTGTAGAACAGGAAGATCCTATTACTTACCTGGAAGCGGTTCCTGGACTATTGGATTCCTAGGAAGACATTGAAGAATTCAGGTCATATTCCAACTGGGTGGTAAGCAATTGATCAAGCATTCTATCAAATTTTCATAGCTTTGAATGTAGACAATATGCAATCATCGATGTGTCAGAAAGCTGAGAGGCTTTACATTGAGGTTGCATTTTTATTACTACAAACTAATCTTTTGTATTTCAGTTAAGAAACGAAAGACGGTCCTTGATCCATGCAATTCTCTTTTGGCAGTTGCTTAAATCTGTTATCCTCAAGCCAAATACGGTACGAAATATTTCTTGAACTAACTGGTTGCTTCTGTGCAATACCCTCACATTTTACATTGATAAGTACGGTAAAAGTTCTTAATACAGATTATTTGCTACTGCATTGTTGTGATTTTGTGTGCCTACGCATAACCTAGGATGCACATTTCTTACATATTGCATGGCTTAAGCTATGGCTCATGCACTTTGTAGAAGAGCTGAAAAAAATGCTGCCATTCTTGACAAAGGAGCACCTTCGAAGTGTTGAATTTTGAGGATATTTTGGACCTTCTATCAAGAATGGCCATTAGTAAAACATTGAAGAACATGTGAGGCCTTTTCTCTTTAATTTTTGGAAGACACCAAATCAAAGTAAGTAGAACAAGTTTAGTATTTCAATTTTTGCATTGTATTTTCTCCATTGGTCTTAGCTAATATTTTTTGTTTTGCTTTGTGTAGGCAAAAAAATTATTTCTCTGGAAGCAAGTTCTGGACTCTTGCAATCAATGAATAACATTTTAAAATTCACGTTATGCTTCAATTGGATGGTAAGTATTTATCCCACCATTCAATTACATGTGCAAAGCTGTGAATGTAAATTATATTCAATCATCATTTGTCAGAAAGCTGAGAGGCTCTACATTGAGATTTAATTTTTATTACTACAAGCTAAACTGCTGTGCTTTCGTTAGAGAAACAAGGGACCGTCCACGATACAGGCAATTCCCCTTTTTGGAGTCAATGAAACATGTATCCTTGGGCTATTTATTCGAAGAAGATCATGTTCAAGTGCTTGGTTGTTCCTATGCAATGCCCACACATTTCACAATGATAAATGCAGTAAAGGTTCTTGTCAAAGAGTTGTTTTACTGCATTGTTGTGAAACTATGTGCATGCACAGAGCTATGAGCAATAACTTTTTCCTCATTGCATGAGCCATAGCATAGCTAATGCGTGTTATAGAAGAACCTTGGAAAGGATCTTCTGCTTTTGTCAAAGGGTCATCTTTTGAATGTTGGATTACAACGTCGCTTTGGACCTTCCATCAAGAAAATTTTCAATCAGAAGAACCTTCAAGAAGATGTGTGGATTTTATTGAACATTTTTAAAAAAAACAACAAATCAAGGTAAGTAGAACTAATGTAATATTTAAATGTTTGGATATAATCTTCCCTTTTTGTCCAAATATATTTCTTGGTTTTGCTTTTTTGTAGAACAGGAAGATCCTATTACTTACCTGGAAGCGGTTCCTGGACTATTGGATTCCTAGGAACACATTGAAGAATTCAGGTCATATTCCAACTGGGTGGTAAGCAATTGACCAAGCATTCTATCAAATTTTCAAAGCTTTGAATGTAGACAATATGCAATCATCATGTGTCAGAAAGCTGAGAGGCTTTACATTGAGATTGCATTTTTATTACTACAAACTAATCTTTTGTATTTCAGTTAAGATTAAGAAACGAAAGACCATCCTCGATCCATGCAATTCTCTTTTGGCAGTTGCTTAAATCTGTTATCCTTAAGCCAAATACGGTACGAAATATTTGTTGAACTAACTGGTTGCTTCTGTGCAATACCCTCACATTTTACATTGATAAGTACGGTAAAAGTTCTTAATACAGATTAGTTGCTACTGAACTGTTGCGAATTTGTGTGCCTACGCATAACCTAGGATGTACATTTCTTACGTATTGCATGGCTGAAGCTATGGCTCATGCACTTTGTAGAAGAGCTGAAAAAATACTGCCATTGTTGACAAAGGAGCACCTTCTAAGTGTTGAATTTTGAGGATATTTTGGACCTTCTATCAAGAATGGATGCCATTAGTAAAACATTGAAGAACATGTGAGGCCTTTACTCTTTAATTTTTGGAAGACACCAAATCAAAGTAAGTAGAACATATTTAGTATTTCAATTTTTTGCATTGTATTTTCTCCATTGGACTTAGCTGACATTTTTTGTTTTGCTTTGTGTAGGCAAGAAAATTATTTCTCCGGAAGCAAATTCTGGACTCTTGGAATCAATGAAAAACATTATAAAATTCACGTTATGCTTCAATTGGATGGTAAGTATTTATCCCACCATTCAATTACATGTGCAAAGCTGTGAATGTAAATTAGATTCAATCATCATTTGTCAGAAAGCTGAGAGGCTCTACATTGAGATTTCATTTTTATTACAAGCTAAACTGCTGTGTTTTCGTTAGAGAAACAAGGGACCGTCCCCAATACAGGCAATTCCCCTTTTTGGAGTCAATGAAACATGTATCCCCAGGCTATTTATGGGAAGAAGAACATGTTCAAGTGCCTGGTTGTTCCTATGCAATGCCCACACATTTCACAATGATAAATGCAGTAAAGGTTCTTGTCAAAGAGTTGTTTTACTGCGTTGTTGTGAAATTATGTGCATGCACAGAGCTTGAGCAATAACATTTTCCTCATTGCATTAGCCATAGCATAGCTAATGCATGTTATAGAAGAACCTTGGAAAGGATCTTCTGCTTTTGTCAAAGGGTCATCTTTTGAATGTTGGATTACGACGTCGCTTTGGACCTTCCATCAAGAAAATTTTCAATCAGAAGAACCTTCAAGAAGATGTGTGGATTTTATTGAACATTTTTAAAAAAAACAACAAATCAATGTAAGTAGAACTAATGTAATATTTAAATGTTTGGATATAATCTTCCCTTTTTGTCCAAATATATTTCTTGGTTTTGCTTTTTTGTAGAACAGGAAGATCCTATTACTTACCTGGAAGCGGTTCCTGGACTATTGGATTCCTAGGAAGACATTGAAGAATTCAGGTCATATTCCAACTGGGTGGTAAGCAATTGATCAAGCATCCTATCAAATTTTCATAGCTTTGAATGTAGACAATATGCAATCATCATGTGTAAGAAAGCTGAGAGGCTTTACATTGAGATTGCATTTTTATTACTACAAACTAATCTTTGGTATTTCAGTTAAGAAACGAAAGACCATCCTCGATCCATGCAATTTTCTTTGGCAGTTGCTTAAATCTGTTATCCTCAAGCCAAATACGGTACAAAATATTTGTTGAACTAACTGGTTGCTTTTGTGCAATACCCTCACATTTTACAATGATAAGTGCGATAAAAGTTCTTAATATAGATTAGTTGCTACTGCATTGTTGCGAATTTCTGTGCCTACGCATAACCTAGGATGTACATTTCTTACGTATTGCATGGCTTAAACTATGGCTCATGCACTTTGTAGAAGAGCTGAAAAAATACTGCCATTCTTGACAAAGGAGCACCTTCTAAGTGTTGAATTTTGAGGATATTTTGGACCTTCTATCAAGAATGGATGCCATTAGTAAAACATTGAGGAACATGTGAGGCCTTTACTCTTTATTTTTTGGAAGACACCAAATCAAAGTAAGTAGAACAAATTTAGTATTTCAATTTTTGCATTGTATTTTCTCCATTGGTCTTAGCTGACATTTATTGTTTTGCTTTGTGTAGGCAAGAAAATTATTTTTCTGGAAGCAAATTCTGGACTCTTGGAATCAATGAAAAACATTTTAAAATTCACGTTATGCTTCAGTTGGATGGTATTTATCCCACCATTCAATTACATGTGCAAAGCTGTGAATGTAAATTAGATTCAATCATCATTTGTCAGAAAGCTCAGAGGCTCTACATTGAGATTTCATTTTTATTACTACAAGCTAAACTGCTGTGTTTTCGTTAGAGAAACAAGGGACCGTCCACGATACAGGCAATTCCCCTTTTTGGAGTCAATGAAACATGTATCCTCAGGCTATTTAAGGGAAGAAGATCATGTTCAAGTGCTTGGTTGTTCCTATGCAATTCCCACACATTTCACAATGATAAATGCAGTTAAGGTTCTTGTCAAGGAGTTGTTTTACTGCATTGTTGTGAAACTATGTGCATGCAAAGAGCTATGAGCAATAACTTTTTGCTCATTGCATGAGCCATAGCATAGCTAATGCATGTTATAGAAGAACCTTGTAAAGGATCTTCTGCTTTTGTCAAAGGGTCATCTTTTGAATGTTGGATTACGACGTCGCTTTGGACCTTCCTTCAAGAAAAGTTTTAATCAGAAGAACCTTCAAGAAGATGTGTGGATTTTGTTGAACATTTTTCAAAAAAACAACAAATCAAGGTAAGTAGAACTAATGTAATATTTAAATGTTTGGATATAATCTTCCCTTTTTGTCCAAATATGTTTTTGGTTTTGCTTTCTTGTAGAACAGGAAGATCCTATTACTTACATGGAAGCGGTTCCTGGACTGTAGGATTCCTAGGAAGACATTTAAGAATTCAGGTCATATTCCAACTGGGTGGTAAGCAATTGATCAAGCATTCTACCAAATTTTCAAAGCTTTGAATGTAGACAATATGCAATCATCATGTGTCAGAAAGCAGAGAGGCTTTACAATGAGATTGCATTTTTATTACTACAAACTAATCTTTTATATTTCAGTTAAGAAACGAAAGACCATCCTCAATCCATGCAATTCTCTTTTGGCAGTTGCTTAAATCTGTTATCCTCAAGCCAAATACGGTATGAAATATTTCTTGAACTAACGGGTTGCTTCTGTGCAATACCCTCACATTTTACATTGATAAGTACGGTAAAAGTTCTTAATACAGATTAGTTTCTACTGCATTGTTGCGAATTTGTTTGCCTACGCATAACCTAGGATGTACATTTCTTATGTATTGCATGGCTTAAGCTATTGCCCATGTTCTTTTTCGAAGAGCTGAAAAAATACTGCCATTCTTGTCAAAGGAGCACCTTCTAAGTGTTGAATTTTGAGGATATTTTGGACCTTCTATCAAGAATGGATGCCATTAGTAAAACATTGAAGAACATGTGAGGCCTTTACTCTTTAATTTTTGGAAGACACCAAATCAAAGTAAGTAGAACAAATTTAGTATTTCAATTTCTGCATTGTAATTTCTCCATTGGTCTTAGCTGACATTTTTTGTTTTGCTTTGTGTTTGTGTAGGCTAGAAAATTATTTCTCTGGAAGCAAATTCTGGACTCTTGGAATCAATGAAAAACATTTTAAAATTCACGTTATGCTACAGTTGGATGGTAAGTATTTATTCCACCATTCAATTACATGTGCAAAGCTGTGAATGTAAATTGTATTCAATCATCATTTGTCAGAAAGCTGAGAGGCTCTACATTGAGATTTCATTTTTAATAATACAAGCTAAATTGCTGTGTTTTCGTTTTTGTTAGAGAAACAAGGGATCATCCACGATACAGGCAATTCCCCTTTTTGGAGTCAATGAGACATGTATCCTCAGGCTTTTATTGGAAGAAGATCATGTTCAAGTGCTTGGTTGTTCCTATGCAATGCCCAAACATTTCATAATGATAAATGCAGTAAAGGTTCTTGTCAAAGAGTTGTTTTACTGAATTGTTGTGAAACTATCTGCATGCACAGAGCTATGAGCAATAACTTTTTGCTCATTGCATGAGCCATGGCATAGCTAATGCATGTTATAGAAGAACCTTGGAAAGGATCTTCTGCTTTTGTCAAAGGGTCATCTTTGAATGTTGGATTACGACGTCGCTTTGGACCTTCCATCAAGAAAAGATTCAATCAGAAGAACCTTCAAGAAGATGTGTGGATTTTGTTGAACATTTAAAAAAAAACAACAAATCAAGGTAAGTACAACTAATGTAATATTTAAATGTTTGGATATAATCTTCCCTTTTTGTCCAAATATGTTTTTTGGTTTTGCTTTCTTGTAGAACAGGAAGATCCTATTACTTACATGGAAGCGGTTCCTGGACTGTAGGATTCCTAGGAAGACATTGAAGAATTCAGGTCATATTCCAACTGGTTGGTAAGCAATTGATCAAGAATTCTATCAAATTTTCAAAGCTTTGAATGTAGACAATATGCAATCATCATGTGTAAGAAAGCTGAGAGGCTTTACAATGAGATTGCATTTTTATTACTGCAAACTAATCTTTTGTATTTCAGTTAAGAAACGAAAGACCATCCTCGATTCATGCAATCCTCTTTTGGCAGTTGCTTAAATCTGTTATCCTCAAGCCAAATACGGTACGAAATATTTCTTGACCTAACTAGTTGCTTCTGTGCAATACCCTCACATTTTACTTTGATAAGTACAGTAAAAGTTCTTAATACAGATTAGTTGCTACTGCATTGTTGCTAATTTGTGTGCCTACGCATAACCTAGGATGCACATTTCTTACGTATTGCATGGCTTAAGCTATGGCTCATGCACTTTGTAGAAGAGCTGAAAAAATACTGCCATTCTTGACAAAGGAGCACCTTCTAAGTGTTGAATTTTGAGGATATTTTGGACCTTCTATCAAGAATGGATACCATTAGTAAAACATTGAAGAACATGTGAGGCCTTTACTCTTTAATTTTTGGAAGACACTGTTAGGGCTAGCGGAACGCACCGAGTAAATAGAGATGTTTATTGATATTGGTGCGTTCGCAGCCCGGGGTCCACCGTGCAGGAGTACCTGCTGCTAGCAAACGGCGGAGCTATATGGCGGTATAGACTAACTCAGTTATCTCACTGAGTAGCCGTGAAAGGAAAGCACTGTGCCCTGTTAGACTCCACAGAGGCACAGGCTAACTGCCCAAACAGAGAGCAGTCAGTGGTCACACAAACACACAAAACTCCTCGCCGGAGGAGCCAGCATTCTAGGGGTTTATTTCAGCCGGGTCCCTGAATACACTCAGACTCAATCTCCTCGCCGGAGGAGCCAGCATTCTAGGGGCTTATTTCAGCCGGGTCCCTGAACACACATACATGTGACCACACTGGCGCAAAGCACATAACATAAGACAATACTAGTGCATGGCCGTGCGGTCATGCGCAGTTTATATAGTTGCAGCACAGGAAGCTGCTACCGAAGTTTTGCCTGAACATGTGACCGAACATGTGACCCTCGACCTCCAATGGGAGACCTTGCCCTGGGCATGCTCAGTGTGTGCAAATAAGGACTTAGTCCCAGAGAGACCCGCTCGCCGCAGATCAGTGCAGGGTACCATAGGAAAGCCAGAAAAGGCAGTGGTGACCCTATGCACAGAATCAGCCTCAGCGAGACACTGCGGCCGATGCTGAATGGGAGACCGCAGCAGACACGGATCGAGATTCCCCCTGTGCAGCAGAGGAAACTCGACTCCTAACATTACCCCCCTCCTAGGGCCCCCCTCCTTGAGCCTCACTACGCTCAAAAGCTGCAATAAGCAGCGGAGCCCGAATGTGCTCCTCAGGCTCCCAGGTTCTATCCTCTGGGCCGTGACCCTTCCAGTCCACCAGATAAAATTTCTTGCCACGTACCACCTTGCACCCCACAATAGTATTCACCTCAAACTCATCCGTGGATGAACCCGATGTCCCAGCAGATGACTCAGAAAACCGGGACAAACGAACGGGCTTTAAGAGGGAAACGTGAAAAGTATCGGTGATACCAAGGCGTGGAGGAATAGCCAAACGGTAGACCACAGGGTTGACCTGTTCCAGAACCTTAAACGGGCCAATGTAGCGAGGAGCAAACTTAGTGGACTCAACTCGCAGCCTGATGTTACGGGCGGAGAGCCACACTAAGTCGCCAGGAGCAAAGACCGGAGCAGGGCGCCAGTGTGTATCAGCCGAAACCCTCATTCTCTCCTTGGAGGCCCGGATGGCATCCTGTGTGCGGTCCCAGATGTCACGTGCCTCCACCGCCCAGTCTGCCACCCTAGAATCGGTGGATGACACGGGCATGTGCACAGGGACACCCGGATGCTGGCCGAAATTAAGGAGAAAAGGTGTTTGACCAGTGGAATCGGCTACGGCGTTGTTCAAGGCAAATTCCGCCCAAGGTAGCAAAGATGCCCAGTCATCCTGCCTAGCAGAGACGAAATGTCGCAAATATGTCACCAGAGTCTGGTTGGTTCTCTCCACCAACCCATTCGTCTCGGGATGGTATGCAGAGGAGAGGTTTAACTGTATGCTGAGTAAACGGCAGAGCTCTCTCCAAAACCGAGACGCGAACTGGGGACCCCGATCGCTGACAATCTTATCAGGCATACCATGCAATCGGAAAACGTGCTTGATGAACAACACCGCCAAGGCCCGTGCTGAGGGTAACCGAGGAAGCGGCACCAAATGCATCATCTTAGAGAAATGGTCGGTGACAACCCAAATAATGGAGCAGCCACGCGACTTGGGTAAGCCCACCACAAAGTCCATCCCGACCATCTCCCAGGGCCTGTCTGCCACCGGTAGAGGATAAAGCAACCCAGCAGGCCGTTGCCGAGGAGACCGATTCTGGGCGCAAGAAAGGCACGCCTGAATATAGTCCCTGACATCTCGGGCCATATGCGGCCACCAGTATGTTCTCGCCAAAAGCTCAGATGTCCTCTTGGTCCCAAAATGCCCACCCACTCTGGAGGAGTGAGCCCAAGAGAGAACCTCCGGTCGCAAGTTAGCTGGCACGAAAGTCTTGCCCGGGGGCACAGACTCTAGCGAAACCGGAGCTACAGTTCTCAGGCTCTCAGAAGGGACAATAAGCCGAGGCTCCTCCTCCGATGACACTACGGAGCGGGAGAGAGCGTCAGCACGAACGTTCTTCTCCCCGGAGAGGAAATGGAGAGTAAAATGGAACCGGGAGAAGAACAGGGACCATCTAGCCTGGCGAGAATTCAGCCGCTGGGCCGTTTGCAGATATACCAAGTTCTTGTGGTCAGTGAAGACTTGGAAGGGAAAGCGAGCTCCCTCCAAGAGATGTCTCCACTCTGAAAAAGCCAACTTCATGGCTAGCAACTCCCTGTCCCCGATGGAATAATTCCTCTCCGCTGGTGTGAAGGTCTTGGAGAAGAAGAAGCAAGGATGCTTCTGACCTTGAGCATCCTTTTGGAAAAGGACTGCTCCAGCACCAATGGATGAGGCATCCACCTCCAAGATAAATGGTTTATCAACATCGGGGCGATGTAGGATGGGTGCGCTAGCGAAGTGTGACTTGATCGAGAGAAAGGCTTTGGAGACCTCCTCTGACCACATCTTGGGATTTGCTCCCTTCTTGGTGAGGGCAACCAAGGGAGCTACCAAAGTTGAGAAGTGTGGAATGAACTGGCGATAGTAATTAATGAACCCCATAAAGCGCTGTACCGCTTTAAGAGAATGGGGTTCCTGCCAGTCCATTACAGCCTGTAGCTTTACAGGATCCATAGCCAAACCCTGGGCAGAGATGATATAACCAAGGAAAGGCAAGGACTCCTGCTCAAACACACACTTCTCCAACTTGGCGTAGAGGGAGTTTGCCCGTAAGAGGTCGAAGACTTTGCGAACATCTCTCCGATGGGAGTCAATATCTGGAGAGAAGATGAGAATATCATCCAGATAGACTACGACCGAGGTGGTGAGCATATCCCGGAAGATGTCGTTCACAAAGTCTTGGAAAATGGCTGGGGCATTACAGAGCCCGAAGGGCATCACCAGATATTCATAGTGCCCATCCCTGGTGTTAAAAGCCGCCTTCCATTCATCCCCCTCACGGATGCGAATCAGGTTGTAAGCACCCCGCAGATCTAACTTTGTAAATACCCTCGCTCCCCGTAGCCTATCAAACAGCTCAGATATCAGGGGTAATGGGTACTTGTTCTTAACGGTGATGGCGTTAAGACCCCTGTAGTCTATGCATGGACGTAAGTCTCCAGTCTTCTTCTGTACGAAGAAGAACCCAGCCCCTGCCGGTAACACTGACTTCCTAATGAATCCTCTTGCCAGATTCTCTTGGATGTACTGGGACATTGCCTCCGTCTCCGGGAGAGATAACGGATAGACTCGACCCCGGGGAGGCTCAGCACCAGGCAAGAGGTCAATAGGACAGTCATAGGGGCGGTGAGGCGGAAGGGTCTCCGCAGCTCTTTTGAAGAACACGTCTGCATAGGGCCAATAGTGCTTGGGGAGAGAGGAAAGATCTGCGGGTACCTGTGTAGTAGCAACCTGAACGCACTCCCTCAGACATCTACCCTCGCAGGATTTACTCCATCCCAAAATTCTCCGAGAGGTCCACTCAATATGAGGAGAATGGTAGCGAAGCCATGGTATCCCCAACAGGACCTCATCAATTCCCTCAGGAATGACTAATAGGGAGATTATCTCCTGATGTGATGGAGACACAGATAGCGTGAAAGGAATGGTTTGGTGGGTAATCTGTGAAGGTAGTGTTGACCCATTTACCACTCGAACGGTAACTGGCTTGGCGAGCATCACCAAGGGTATTGCGTGACGCTGGGCAAAAGCAGAAGACATAAAGTTACCCTCTGCCCCAGAATCCACGCATAGCTCGACCATAAGAGTGGATGGGCCTATGGTAATTGTCCCCTTGAAGGACAACTTTGAGGCAAACGTCGCCGTGTCTAGTGTACCTCCTCCAACTGCCACTAGACGCTGACGTTTCCCCGACCGCTGAGGACCCTTGGAGGCAAGGTGTCCTGACTGCTGGCAAACATGACGGACCTTATGTGCACGGGCGGACTGAGACTTGGATCCCGCTCGTGTCACCTCTAAGGCCTCATGTGACTCGGATGCCTGGACTGGAGATTCCAAAGGTTTGGCGAAGGTGGGAGCCAGCCGAAACCTCTGTCTACTCTGGGCTTGCTCCAACCTCCGCTCGTTAAAACGGAGGTCAATACGAGTAGAGACAGTTATTAACCCCTCTGTGACCTTGGACGTACTATCCCGTCGAGGTGCCCTGGGCCTATCTGACCCTTGACGGGATAGTACGTCCTGCCCTTTAATGCGATACCGCGACTTAAGTCGCGGTGATCGCATTAAAATTCCGACGCCATCTCACCTGGGGGGAGATGGCCTCGGCATCCAGGGCATTGTCGCCGCCCACCCGCCCTCTCGATCGCTGTGATTGGCTGTTCAATTCTGAACAGCCAATCACAGCCATTCTCATTGTTTCAGCCAATCGGAGCGGCTGAAACAATGAGGTCACAGGCTAGGATCGAGTACCGATGTACTCGATCCTAGGTCCGGTGCCTGGCAACGCCAGGCACCGGCAAGAACAGCCCGGATTGGCGCGATCGCCGATCGCATCGATCGCGCCAATCGCAGGGCACCGCGCGGTATTACCGCGCTGTGCCCTGCCGGAACCTGCGTGGATCGGTGCTCTAATAGCACCGATCCTAGGATAGGACACAGTGCAGGCCCAGCAGGGCCTGCAGGAGCCGATTGGCGCGATCGATGTCATCGTCGATCGCGCCAATCACAGGGCGCAGCGGCGATCACTCTGTGACCGCTCTGTGCCCTGCAGGTGACCTGGCTGTGACCTGCCTAGGATGGCGCGAACAGATCCGATCCTAGGCAGGTCACAGCCAGGTCACCAGGAAAGCTCTGATTGGTGGGATCGATGTTATGGTCGATCCCACCAATGACAGGTCACAGCAGCAGCATGACCGCTCTGTGACCTGTCTGTGTCACCTGCCTGACCTGTGTATGACCGCTCTGCAGGGTCCTCATTCTAGCTGAGGATTCCTACAGAGCGGTCATACTGCTGGATCTCCCTGCTGGATTTTGTGCCTGGATCTCCCTGCCGTGCTGGGTATTGTGGTGCCACAGCAGCCTGTAGCACCACAATCCCTGCTAAAGAAAGAAGACAACTAAACGTAAGTTTTATCCCTGATCCCTGCCCAATCCCCGTTCATCCACCCCAATCCCCGTTCATCCACCCCAATCCCCCCTTCCCCCTCTTTTTACCCCCTCCACCCCCATTTGTGCCGCCTCCGTGCGCACATTTAGTAGCCGCCGAGCGTTGATTGGTGACGCAGTTCACCGATCAACGCTCGCGCTCGCTTTTTTTCCCTCGCCCCCGTTGCGCCAACTCCGTACACACATTCCGCAGCCGCCAAAGTTTGATAAGTGACGCAGTTCACTTATCAGAGTTTGTGCCTGCCGTTTTCCTTTTTTTTTTTTCACCCCCCTTTTGCGCCACCTGACTACAACCGTACGTTTTGATCACTGATCCCTGCCCAATCCCCACTTCCACCCCCATCTCCCTTCCCCCTCTTTTTACCCCCCTTTGCACCTCCTTCCGTGCGCCCATTTAACAGCCGCCGAACGTTGATTGGTGACGTAGTTCACCGATCAACGCTCGCGCTCGCTTTTTTCCCTCACCCCCGTTGCGCCAACTCCGTACACACATTCCGCAGCCGCCGAAGTTTGATAAGTGACGCAGTTCACTTATCAGAGTTTGTGCCTGCCGTTTTCCCTTTTTTTTTTTTTCACCCCCCTTTTGCGCCACCTGACTACAACCGTACGTTTTGATCACTGATTCCTGCCCAATCCCCACTTCCACCCCCATCTCCCTTCCCCCTCTTTTTACCCCCCTTTGCACCTCCTTCCGTGCGCCCATTTAACAGCCGCCGAACGTTGATTGGTGACGCAGTTCACCGATCAACGCTCGCGCTCGCTTTTTTTCCCTCACCCCCGTTGCGCCAACTCCGTACACACATTCCGCAGCCGCCAAAGTTTGATAAGTGACGCAGTTCACTTATCAGAGTTTGTGCCTGCCGTTTTCCTTTTTTTTTTTTTCACCCCCCTTTTGCGCCACCTGACTACAACCGTACGTTTTGATCACTGATCCCTGCCCAATCCCCACTTCCACCCCCATCTCCCTTCCCCCTCTTTTTACCCCCCTTTGCACCTCCTTCCGTGCGCCCATTTAACAGCCGCCGAACGTTGATTGGTGATGCAGTTCACCGATCAACGCTCGCGCTCGCTTTTTTTCCCTCACCCCCGTTGCGCCAACTCCGTACACACATTCCGCAGCCGCCAAAGTTTGATAAGTGACGCAGTTCACTTATCAGAGTTTGTGCCTGCCGTTTTCCTTTTTTTTTTTTCACCCCCCTTTTGCGCCACCTGACTACAACCGTACGTTTTGATCACTGATCCCTGCCCAATCCCCACTTCCACCCCCATCTCCCTTCCCCCTCTTTTTACCCCCCTTTGCACCTCTTTCCGTGCGCCCATTTAACAGCCGCCGAGCGTTGATTGGTGACGCAGTTCACCGATCAACTCTCGCGCTCGCTTTTTTCCCTTCAGCCTTTTTGCGCAACCTCCGTACACACATCCCGCAGCCGCCAAACTTTGATAAGTGACGCAGTTCTCTTATCAGAGTTTGTGCCTGCCTTTTTTTTTTTTTTACAGGTTTTTCTTCTCCTTTTAGCATTTTCTTTTCAGATAAGTTTGCACAAATCACTATCCCCCCACACATACACATACAGTTATCAATAAAGTGCACCCAATCACCATATTCACACAAAAATGTCCCGCTCGTCCCGTTCGTCCCAACAGCGCTATTCATTGGAGGAGGCATATGCTTTCCTTGCCTCCGACACTGATAGCGAGGGAGAGGATCCCACTTTTCTTCACTTTTCTGATTCTTCATCCTCTTCCTCCTCCTCCTCCTCTTCCTCCTCCTCCTCCTCTTCCTCCTCGGGTCCTGCGGAACCACCACGCAGACGCCCCAGGACAGAAGATGAGGCAGCCCCCACCACTCCTGAACCAGCGCTCCCCACTGCGGAACCCACATGGACCTCGCCCCCCGAAAATTACGAGCCACTGATTCCTGATTTTGTGGCAGAATCAGGAATCAAGTTTGACACCACGGGCCTCACAGAAACAGACTTTTTCAAAGTCTTTTTCTCTGAGGATTTTATTAACCTCATGGTGGAGCAAACTAATTTGTATGCTCGTCAATTTTTGGAGCAAAACCCCGGTACATCATTTTCCAACTGGTCTCCTGTAGACGCAGTTGAAATGATGCAGTTTTGGGGCCTGGTCCTCCACATGGGGATCGTGAAGAAGCCAGAAATGCGGCAATATTGGAGTGTAGATGTTTTATATAACACTCCAGTATTCCGAATGGCCATGGTTCGGAGACGTTTTGAGGCCATCCATAAATTCCTGCATTATTCCGATAATGCACAGTGTCCCGCACGAGATGACCCCAACTTTGACCGTCTGTTCAAAGTTCGGCCGGTCATCGAACACTTCAACAAAAAGTTTTCTGAAGTGTACGTGCCCAAAAGGGACATCTGCGTGGATGAGTCCTTGGTCCATTTTAAGGGGCGGCTCGGATTCCGTCAATACCTGCCCAACAAAAGGGCCAGGTACGGAATCAAACTCTACAAGCTGTGTGAGAGTGCCTCAGGGTACATCCACAGGTTTAGAGTGTATGAAGGGAAGGACAGCAGGATTGAACCCCCTGAGTGTCCTCCTGTCCTGGGAGTGAGTGGGAAGATCGTGTGGGATTTGGTGCACCCACTGCTGGATAAAGGTTATCACCTCTATACTGATAACTTTTATACCAGCATCCCACTCTACAAATCCCTCTCTGCGCGAGGTACCGCAGCCTGCGGTACTGTGCGCAAAAATCAGAGAGGCCTCCCAAAGACGCTACTTCGGCAGATGCTCAGAAAAGGTGAGAGCAAGGCCCAATGTAGCGACCACCTGCTGGTGGTCAAGTACAAGGACAAGAGGGATGTCCTTCTCTTGACCACCATACATGGTGATGGCAGAGCCCTCAGCACTGTACGGGGTACCTCTACACAGGTCTGCAAACCGGACTGTGTACTGGGCTACAACAAAAGCATGGGGGGGGTTGATCTCTCTGATCAACTCCTCCAACCATACAGTGCTTTGAGAAAGGCCAAGGTGTGGTACAAAAAGTTGGCCGTCCACATCGTACAAATGGCAATGCTCAACGCTTTCCTGCTGTTACGATGTGCACGCCACACCGATACGTCGTACCTTCAGTTCCAGGAGGTAGTGGTTAAGGCCCTGATATTTGGTACTCCGGAAGGAGAGGGCCCCAGTACTTCCGGAACTGAAGGTGCTCGTATCGTACCAGGCCAGCATTTTCCGGGGGTGGTCCCGCCAACCGGCAGAAAAGGTAAGCCGCAAAAAAGGTGCCGAGTGTGTTACAAAAGGGGAATACGCAAGGACACCATTTATCAATGCGACACCTGCCCCGAAAAACCTGGCCTGTGTATGAAGGATTGCTTCAGATTGTACCACACCTCCATGCACTACTAATTTACTTTACAAGAAAGCGTACATTAGTTCCAAAAAGGGGGCACATCTAGATAAGTTCCTTGGGGGGGGGTCTAGGTTCCAAAATGATGTCACTTGTGGGTTTTTTTTACTGTTTAGGCACATCAGGGGCTCTGCAAACGGAACATGACGACCGCAGACAATTTCTGCATTCCAAAACGTCACAACTTCCCTTTCGAGCCCCAACGTGTGCCTAAACAGTTTTTTCCCACATATGGCGTACCAGCGTAATCAGGACAATTTGGACAACAACTTTTGATGTCCAATTTCTCCTGTTACCTTTGGGAAAATTAAAAATTGGGGACTAAAATATCATTTTTGTGGGAAAAAATAGGATTTTTTATTTTCACGCCTGGGCATTATAAACTTTAGTGAAGCACGTGGGGGTTCAAATTTCTCACCACACAACTAGATAAGTTCCTTAGGGGGTACAGTTTCCAAAATGGGGTCACTTGTGGGGGGTTTCTACTGTTTAGTCACATCAGGGGCTCTGCAAATGGAACATGATGCCAGCAGAACATTCCATCAAAGTCTGCATTCCAAAACGTCACTACTTCCCTTTCGAGCCCCAACGTGTGCCCAAACAGTAGTTCCTCCCCACATATGGGGTATCAGCGTACTCAGGACAAATTGGACAACAACTTTTGGGGTCCAATTTCTCCTGGTACCCTTGGGAAAATTAAAAATTGGGGACTAAAATATCATTTTTGTGGGAAAAAATAGGATTTTTTATTTTCACACCTGGGCATTATAAAGTTTAGTGAAGCACGTGGGGGTTCAAAATTCTCACCACACAACTAGATAAGTTCCTTAGGGGGTACAGTTTCCAAAATGGGGTCACTTGTGGGGGGTTTCTACTGTTTAGTCACATCAGGGGCTCTGCAAATGGAACATGATGCCAGCAGAACATTCCATCAAAGTCTGCATTCCAAAACGTCACTACTTCCCTTTCGAGCCCCAACGTGTGCCCAAACAGTAGTTCCTCCCCACATATGGGGTATCAGCGTACTCAGGACAAATTGGACAACAACTTTTGGGGTCCAATTTCTCCTGGTACCCTTGGGAAAATTAAAAATTGGGGACTAAAATATCATTTTTGTGGGAAAAAATAGGATTTTTTATTTTCACACCTGGGCATTATAAAGTTTAGTGAAGCACGTGGGGGTTCAAAATTCTCACCACACAACTAGATAAGTTCCTTAGGGGGTACAGTTTCCAAAATGGGGTCACTTGTGGGGGTTTCTACTGTTTAGTCACATCAGGGGCTCTGCAAATGGAACATGATGCCAGCAGAACATTCCATCAAAGTCTGCATTCCAAAACGTCACTACTTCCCTTTCGAGCCCCAACGTGTGCCCAAACAGTAGTTCCTCCCCACATATGGGGTATCAGCGTACTCAGGACAAATTGGACAACAACTTTTGGGGTCCAATTTCTCCTGGTACCCTTGGGAAAATTAAAAATTGGGGACTAAAATATCATTTTTGTAGGAAAAAATAGGATTTTTTATTTTCACGCCTGGGCATTATATACTTTAGTGAAGCACGTGGGGGTTCAAAATTCTCACCACACAACTAGATAAGTTCCTTAGAGGGTCTAGTTTCCAAAATGGGGTCACTTGTGGGGGGTTTCCACTGTTTAGGCACATCATGGGCTCTCCAAACGCGACATGGCGTCCGATCTCAATTCCAGCCAAAGTTAGCTTGAAAAAGTCAAACGGCGCTCCTTTCCTTCTGAGCCCTGCCATGCGCCCAAACAGTGGTTCCCCCCAAATATGGGGTATCAGCGTACTCAGGACAAATTGGACAACAACTTTTGGGGTCCAATTTCTCCTTTTACCCTTGAGAAAATAAAAAATTGGGGACTAAACGATCATGTTTGTGGAAAAAAATAGGAATTTTTTTTTTCACGCCAGGGCGTTATAAACTTTCGTGAAGCACTTGGGGGATAAAAGTGCTCATGACACATCTAGATAAGTTCCTTAGGGGGTCTAGTTTCCAAAATGGGGTCACTTGTGGGGGGTTTCCACTGTTTAGGCACATCAGGGGGTCGCCAAACGCGACATGGCGTCCGATCTCAATTCCAGCCAAAGTTAGCTTGAAAAAGTCAAACGGCGCTCCTTTCCTTCTGAGCCCTGCCATGCGCCCAAACAGTGGTCCCCCCCCACATATGGGGTATCAGCGTACTCAGGACAAATTGGACAACAACTTTTGGGGTCCAATTTCTCCTTTTACCCTTGAGAAAATAAAAAATTGGGGACTAAACGATCATGTTTGTGGAAAAAAATAGGATTTTTTTTTTTCACGCCAGGGCGTTATAAACTTTCGTGAAGCACTTGGGGGATAAAAGTGCTCATGACACATCTAGATAAGTTCCTTAGGGGGTCTAGTTTCCAAAATGGGGTCACTTGTGGGGGGTTTCCACTGTTTAGGCACATCAGGGGGTCGCCAAACGCGACATGGCGTCCGATCTCAATTCCAGCCAAAGTTAGCTTGAAAAAGTCAAACGGCGCTCCTTTCCTTCTGAGCCCTGCCATGCGCCCAAACAGTGGTCCCCCCCCACATATGGGGTATCAGCGTACTCAGGACAAATTGGACAACAACTTTTGGGGTCCAATTTCTCCTTTTACCCTTGAGAAAATAAAAAATTGGGGACTAAACGATCATGTTTGTGGAAAAAATAGGAATTTTTTTTTTCATGCCCGGGCGTTATAAACTTTCGTGAAGCACTTGGGGGATAAAAGTGCTCATGACACATCTAGATAAGTTCCTTAGGGGGTCTAGTTTCAAAAATGGGGTCATTTGTGGGGGGTTTCCACTGTTTAGGCACATCAGGGGGTCGCCAAACGCGACATGGCGTCCGATCTCAATTCCAGCCAAATTTAGCTTGAAAAAGTCAAACGGCGCTCCTTTCCTTCTGAGCCCTGCCATGCGCCCAAACAGTGGTCCCCCCCACATATGGGGTATCAGCGTACTCAGGACAAATTGGACAACAACTTTTGGGGTCCAATTTCTCCTTTTACCCTTGAGAAAATAAAAAATTGGGGACTAAACGATCATGTTTGTGGAAAAAATAGGAATTTTTTTTTTCACGCCCGGGCGTTATAAACTTTCGTGAAGCACTTGGGGGATAAAAGTGCTCATGACACATCTAGATAAGTTCCTTAGGGGGTCTAGTTTCCAAAATGGGGTCATTTGTGGGGGGTTTCCACTGTTTAGGCACATCAGGGGGTCGCCAAACGCGACATGGCGTCCGATCTCAATTCCAGCCAAATTTAGCTTGAAAAAGTCAAACGGCGCTCCTTTCCTTCTGAGCCCTGCCATGCGCCCAAACAGTGGTCCCCCCCCACATATGGGGTATCAGCGTACTCAGGACAAATTGGACAACAACTTTTGGGGTCCAATTTCTCCTTTTACCCTTGAGAAAATAAAAAATTGGGGACTAAACGATCATGTTTGTGGAAAAAATAGGATTTTTTTTTTTCACGCCCGGGCGTTATAAACTTTCGTGAAGCACTTGGGGGATAAAAGTGCTCATGACACATCTAGATAAGTTCCTTAGGGGGTCTAGTTTCCAAAATGGGGTCATTTGTGGGGGGTTTCCACTGTTTAGGCACATCAGGGGGTCGCCAAACGCGACATGGCGTCCGATCTCAATTCCAGCCAAATTTAGCTTGAAAAAGTCAAACGGCGCTCCTTTCCTTCTGAGCCCTGCCATGCGCCCACACAGTGGTCCCCCCCCACATATGGGGTATCAGCGTACTCAGGACAAATTGGACAACAACTTTTGGGGTCCAATTTCTCCTTTTACCCTTGAGAAAATAAAAAATTGGGGACTAAACGATCATGTTTGTGGAAAAAATAGGAATTTTTTTTTTCACGCCCGGGCGTTATAAACTTTCGTGAATAACTTGGGGGATAAAAGTGCTCATGACACATCTAGATAAGTTCCTTAGGGGGTCTAGTTTCCAAAATGGGGTCATTTGTGGGAGGTTTCCACTGCTTAGGCACATCAGGGGGTCGCCAAACGCGACATGGCGTCCGATCTCAATTCCAGCCAAATTTAGCTTGAAAAAGTCAAACGGCGCTCCTTTCCTTCTGAGCCCTGCCATGCGCCCAAACAGTGGTCCCCCCCACATATGGGGTATCAGCGTACTCAGGACAAATTGGACAACAACTTTTGGGGTCCAATTTCTCCTTTTACCCTTGAGAAAATAAAAAATTGGGGACTAAACGATCATGTTTGTGGAAAAAATAGGAATTTTTTTTTTCACGCCCGGGCGTTATAAACTTTCGTGAAGCACTTGGGGGATAAAAGTGCTCATGACACATCTAGATAAGTTCCTTAGGGGGTCTAGTTTCCAAAATAGGGTCACTTGTGGGGGGTTTCCACTGTTTAGGCACATCAGGGGGTCGCCAAACGCGACATGGCGTCCGATCTCAATTCCAGCCAAATTTAGCTTGAAAAAGTCAAACGGCGCTCCTTTCCTTCTGAGCCCTGCCATGCGCCCAAAAAGTGGTTCCCCCTCACATGTGGGGTATCAGCGTACTCAGGATAAATTGGACAACAACTTTTGAGGTCCATTTTCTCTTTTTACCCTTGGGAAATTAAAAAGATTATTGCTGAAAGATCATTTTTGTGACTAAAAAGTAAAATGTTAATTTTTTCCTTCCATGTTGCTTCTGCTGCTGTGAATCACCTGAAGGGTTAATAAACTTCTTGAATGTGGTTTTGAGCACCTTGAGGGGTGCAGTTTTTAGAATGGTGTCGCTTTTGGGTATTTTCTGCCATATAGACCCTTCAAAATGACTTCAAATGTGAGATGGTCCCTAAAAAAAATGGTTTTGTAAATTTGGTTGTAAAAATGAGAAATTGCTGGTCAAATTTTAACCCTTATAACTTCCTTGAAAAAAAAAAGTTTGTTTCAAAAATTGTGCTGATGTAAAGTAGACATGTGGGAAATGTTATTTATTAACTATATTGTGTCACATAACTCTCTGGTTTAACAGAATAAAAATTCAAAGTTGGAAAATTGTGAAATTTTCAAAATTTTCGCCAAATTTCCGTTTTTTTCACAAATAAACGCAAGTTATATCGAAGAAATTTTAGCACTATCATGAAGTACAATATGTTACAAGAAAACAATCTCAGAATCGCTAAGATCCGTTGAAGCGTTTCGGAGTTATAACCTCATAAAGGGACAGTGGTCAGAATTGTAAAAATTGGCCTGGTCATTAACGTGCAAACCACCCTTGGGGGTAAAGGGGTTAACTCCTCCAGTGTGGCAGGAATCTCCCTAGTGGCCAGAGCGTCCTTAATGTGGTCAGCCAGGCCCCTCCAAAATATGGGGATAAGGGCTTTATCCGACCACTCCAGCTCGGAAGCTAAAGTACAGAGGCGGACGGAAAAATGGCTGACCAAGGACTCACCCTGAGTTAATGCCAGTAGTTGGAGCACTGTGTCATGGGTGACTTGAGGTCCTAAAAAGACCTTCTTCAGAGTGCTCAGGAACAACGGAGCACTCTGTACCACATGATCACCACGCTCCCACAGCGGCGTAGCCCACTCCAACGCCCTGTCCGACAAAAGAGACACAATAAATCCCACCCCCACCTTAGCCCGCTCTGTAGGAAAACGTGCAGCCAGGAGCTCGAGGTGAATAGAGCACTGACTCACGAATCCCCTACAAGTTATGCTATTTCCAGAAATTTTTTCTGGCAGCGGGAGGCGAGATAACGTCGGAACAGGGGTGGCAGTGGACAAGGTTGCTGCAGCCACGCTAGCAGCCTGTACAGCAACTGCGGTAACATCCACAGCTGAGGTTGAGCTCTCGAGAGCCGCCAACCTACCCTCCAGCTGCTGGATATACCGCAAAGATTGCTGAATGTCCGCCATTTACTAGCCAGACCCTGGCGCTAGTATTCTGTTAGGGCTAGCGGAACGCACCGAGTAAATAGAGATGTTTATTGATATTGGTGCGTTCGCAGCCCGGGGTCCACCGTGCAGGAGTACCTGCTGCTAGCAAACGGCGGAGCTATATGGCGGTATAGACTAACTCAGTTATCTCACTGAGTAGCCGTGAAAGGAAAGCACTGTGCCCTGTTAGACTCCACAGAGGCACAGGCTAACTGCCCAAACAGAGAGCAGTCAGTGGTCACACAAACACACAAAACTCCTCGCCGGAGGAGCCAGCATTCTAGGGGTTTATTTCAGCCGGGTCCCTGAATACACTCAGACTCAATCTCCTCGCCGGAGGAGCCAGCATTCTAGGGGCTTATTTCAGCCGGGTCCCTGAACACACATACATGTGACCACACTGGCGCAAAGCACATAACATAAGACAATACTAGCGCATGGCCGTGCGGTCATGCGCAGTTTATATAGTTGCAGCACAGGTAGCTGCAACCGAAGTTTTGCCCTTTCAGGACCTTCCTGGAGGACCAATGGGATGCGCTGCAGTACCTGAACATCTGACCGAACATGTGACCCTTGACCTCCAATGGGAGACCTTGCCCTGGGCATGCTCAGTGTGTGCAAATAAGGACTTAGTCCCAGAGAGACCCGCTCGCCGCAGATCAGTGCAGGGTACCATAGGAAAGCCAGAAAAGGCAGTGGTGACCCTATGCACAGAATCAGCCTCAGCGAGACGCTGGGAGCGACGTCTCTGCTGAGCAGACCCCACTGCGGCCGATGCTGAATGGGAGACGGCAGCAGACACGGATCGAGATTCCCCCTGTGCAGCAGAGGAAACTTGACTCCTAACAGACACCAAATCAAAGTGAGTAGAACAAATTTAGTAATTCAATTTTTGCATTGTATTTTCTCCATTGGTCTTAGCTGACATTTTTTGTTTTGCTTTGTGTAGGCAAGAAAATTATTTCTCTGTAAGCAAATTCTGGACTTTTGGAATCATTGAAAAACATTTTAAAATTCACTTTATGCTTCAGTTGGATGGTAAGTATATATCCCACCATTCAATTACATGTGCAAAGCTGTGAATGTAAATTATATTCAATGATCATTTGTCAGAAAGCTGAGAGGCTCTACATTGAAATTTCAATTTTATTATTACAAGCTAAACTGCTGTGTTTTCGTTAGAAGAACAAGGGACCGTCCACGATACAGGCAATTCCCCTTTTTGGAGTCAATGAAACATGTATCCTCAGGCTATTTATGGGAAGAAAATCATGTTCAAGTGCTTGGTTGTTCCTATGCAATGCCCACACATTTCACAATGATAAATGCAGTAAAGGTTCTTGTCAAAGAGTTGTTTTACTGAATTGTTATGAAACTATATGCATACACAGAGCTATGAGCAATAACTTTTTGCTCATTGCATGAGCCATAGCATAGCTAATGCATGTTATAGAAGAACCTTGGAAAGGATCTTCTGCTTTTGTCAAAGGGTCATCTTTTGAATGTTGGATTACGATGTCGCTTTGGACCTTCCATCAAGAAAAGTTTCAATCAGAAGAACCTTCAAGAAGATGTGTGGATTTTATTGAACATTAAAAAAAAAAAAACAAATCAAGGTAAGTAGAACTAATGTAATATTTAAATGTTTGGATATAATCTTCCCTTTTTGTCCAAATATATTTCTTGGTTTTGCTTTTTTGTAGAACAGGAAGATCCTATTACTTACCTGGAAGCGGTTCCTGGACTATTGGATTCCTAGGAAGACATTGAAGAATTCAGGTCATATTCCAACTGGGTGGTAAGCAATTGACCAAGCATTCTATCAAATTTTCAAAGCTTTGAATGTAGACAATATGCAATCATCATGTGTCAGAAAGCTGAGAGGCTTTACATTGAGATTGCATTTTTATTACTACAAACTAATCTTTGGTATTTCAGTTAAGAAACGAAAGACCATCCTCGATCCATGCAATCCTCTTTTGGCAGTTGCTTAAATCTGTTATCCTCAAGCCAAATACGGTACAAAATATTTGTTGAATTAACTGGTTGCTTTTGTGCAATACCCTCACATTTTACAATGATAAGTGCGATAAAAGTTCTTAATATAGATTAGTTGCTACTGCATTGTTGCGAATTTCTGTGCCTACGCATAACCTAGGATGTACATTTCTTACGTATTGCATGGCTGAAACTATGGCTCATGCACTTTGTAGAAGAGCTGAAAAAATACTGCCATTCTTGACAAAGGAGCACCTTCTAAGTGTTGAATTTTGAGGATATTTTGGACCTTCTATCAAGAATGGATGCCATTAGTAAAACATTGAGGAACATGTGAGGCCTTTACTCTTTATTTTTTGGAAGACACCAAATCAAAGTAAGTAGAACAAATTTAGTATTTCAATTTTTGCATTGTATTTTCTCCATTGGTCTTAGCTGACATTTATTGTTTTGCTTTGTGTAGGCAAGAAAATTATTTTTCTGGAAGCAAATTCTGGACTCTTGGAATCAATGAAAAACATTTTAAAATTCACGTTATGCTTCAGTTGGATGGTATTTATCCCACCATTCAATTACATGTGCAAAGCTGTGAATGTAAATTAGATTCAATCATCATTTGTCAGAAAGCTCAGAGGCTCTACATTGAGATTTCATTTTTATTACTACAAGCTAAACTGCTGTGTTTTCGTTAGAGAAACAAGGGACCGTCCACGATACAGGCAATTCCCCTTTTTGGAGTCAATGAAACATGTATCCTCAGGCTATTTAAGGGAAGAAGATCATGTTCAAGTGCTTGGTTGTTCCTATGCAATGCCCACACATTTCACAATGATAAATGCAGTTAAGGTTCTTGTCAAGGAGTTGTTTTACTGCATTGTTGTGAAACTATGTGCATGCAAAGAGCTATGAGCAATAACTTTTTGCTCATTGCATGAGCCATAGCATAGCTAATGCATGTTATAGAAGAACCTTGTAAAGGATCTTCTGCTTTTGTCAAAGGGTCATCTTTTGAATGTTGGATTACGACGTCGCTTTGGACCTTCCTTCAAGAAAAGTTTTAATCAGAAGAACCTTCAAGAAGATGTGTGGATTTTGTTGAACATTTTTCAAAAAAACAACAAATCAAGGTAAGTAGAACTAATGTAATATTTAAATGTTTGGATATAATCTTCCCTTTTTGTCCAAATATGTTTTTGGTTTTGCTTTCTTGTAGAACAGGAAGATCCTATTACTTACATGGAAGCGGTTCCTGGACTGTAGGATTCCTAGGAAGACATTTAAGAATTCAGGTCATATTCCAACTGGGTGGTAAGCAATTGATCAAGCATTCTATCAAATTTTCAAAGCTTTGAATGTAGACAATATGCAATCATCATGTGTCAGAAAGCAGAGAGGCTTTACAATGAGATTGCATTTTTATTACTACAAACTAATCTTTTATATTTCAGTTAAGAAACGAAAGACCATCCTCAATCCATGCAATTCTCTTTTGGCAGTTGCTTAAATCTGTTATCCTCAAGCCAAATACGGTATGAAATATTTCTTGAACTAACTGGTTGCTTCTGTGCAATACCCTCACATTTTACATTGATAAGTACGGTAAAAGTTCTTAATACAGATTAGTTTCTACTGCATTGTTGCGAATTTGTTTGCCTACGCATAACCTAGGATGTACATTTCTTATATATTGCATGGCTTAAGCTATTGCCCATGTTCTTTTTCGAAGAGCTGAAAAAATACTGCCATTCTTGTCAAAGGAGCACCTTCTAAGTGTTGAATTTTGAGGATATTTTGGACCTTCTATCAAGAATGGATGCCATTAGTAAAACATTGAAGAACATGTGAGGCCTTTACTCTTTAATTTTTGGAAGACACCAAATCAAAGTAAGTAGAACAAATTTAGTATTTCAATTTCTGCATTGTAATTTCTCCATTGGTCTTAGCTGACATTTTTTGTTTTGCTTTGTGTAGGCTAGAAAATTATTTCTCTGGAAGCAAATTCTGGACTCTTGGAATCAATGAAAAACATTTTAAAATTCACGTTATGCTACAGTTGGATGGTAAGTATTTATCCCACCATTCAATTACATGTGCAAAGCTGTGAATGTAAATTGTATTCAATCATCATTTGTCAGAAAGCTGAGAGGCTCTACATTGAGATTTCATTTTTATTATTACAAGCTAAACTGCTGTGTTTTCGTTAGAAAAACAAGGGACCGTCCACGATAAAGGCAATTCCCCTTTTTGGAGTCAATGAAACATGTATCCTCAGGCTTTTATTGGAAGAAGATCATGTTCAAGTGCTTGGTTGTTCCTATGCAATGCCCACACATTTCACAATGATAAATGCAGTAAAGGTTCTTGTCAAAGAGTTGTCTTACTGCACTGTTGTGAAACTATCTGCATGCACAGAGCTAATAGCAATAACTTTTTGCTCATTGCATGAGCCATGGCACAGCTAATGCATGTTATAGAAGAACCTTGGAAAGGATCTTCTGCTTTTGTCAAAGGGTCATCTTTTGAATGTTGGATTACGACGTCGCTTTGGACCTTCCATCAAGAAAAGTTTCAATCAGAAGAACCTTCAAGAAGATGTGTGGATTTTGTTGAACATTTAAAAAAAAAAACAACAAATCAAGGTAAGTAGAACTAATGTTTGGATATAATCTTCCCTTTTTGTCCAAATATGTTTTTGGTTTTTGCTTTCTTGTAGAACAGGAAGATCCTATTACTTACATGGAAGCGGTTCCTGGACTGTAGAATTCCTAGGAAGACATTGAAGAATTCAGGTCATATTCCAACTGGGTGGTAAGCAATTGATGAAGAATTCTATCAAATTTTCAAAGCTTTGAATGTAGACAATATGCAATCATCATGTGTAAGAAAGCTGAGAGGCTTTACAATGAGATTGCATTTTTATTACTACAAACTAATCTTTTGTATTTCAGTTAAGAAACGAAAGACCATCCTCGATCCATGCAATCCTCTTTTGGCAGTTGCTTAAATCTGTTATCCTCAAGCCAAATACGGTACGAAATATTTGTTGACCTAACTAGTTGCTTCTGTGCAATACCCTCACATTTTACATTAATAAGTATGGTAAAAGTTCTTAATACAGATTAGTTGCTACTGCATTGTTTAGAATTTGTGTGCCTACGCATAACCTAGGATGCACATTTCTTACATATTGCATGGCTTAAGCTATGGCTCATGCACTTTGTAGAAGAGCTGAAAAAATACTGCCATTCTTGACAAAGGAGCACCTTCTAAGTGTTGAATTTTGAGGATATTTTGGACCTTCTATCAAGAATGGATGCCATTAGCAAAACACTGAAGAACATGTGAGGCCTTTACTCTTTAATTTTTGGAAGACACCAAATCAAAGTAAGTAGAACAAATTTAGTATTTAAATTTTTGCATTGTATTTTCTCCATTGGTCTTAGCTGACATTTTTTGTTTTGCTTTGTGTAGGCAAAAAAATTATTTCTCTGTAAGCAAATTCTGGACTTTTGGAATCATTGAAAAACATTTTAAAATTCACTTTATGCTTCAGTTGGATGGTAAGTATTTATCCCACCATTTAATTACATGTGCAAAGCTGTGAATGTAAATTATATTCAATCATCATTTGTCAGAAAGCTGAGAGGCTCTACATTGAGATTTCATTTTTAATAATACAAGCTAAATTGCTGTGTTTTCGTTTTTGTTAGAGAAACAAGGGATCATCCACGATACAGGCAATTCCCCTTTTTGGAGTCAATGAAACATTTATCCTCAGGCTTTTATTGGAAGAAGATCATGTTCAAGTGCTTGGTTGTTCCTATGCAATGCCCAAACATTTCATAATGATAAATGCAGGAAAGGTTCTTGTCAAAGAGTTGTTTTACTGAATTGTTGTGAAACTATCTGCATGCACAGAGCTATGAGCAATAACTTTTTGCTCATTGCATGAGCCATGGCATAGCTAATGCATGTTATAGAAGAACCTTGGAAAGGATCTTCTGCTTTTGTCAAAGGGTCATCTTTGAATGTTGGATTACGACGTCGCTTTGGACCTTCCATCAAGAAAAGATTCAATCAGAAGAACCTTCAAGAAGATGTGTGGATTTTGTTGAACATTTAAAAAAAAAAACAACAAATCAAGGTAAGTACAACTAATGTAATATTTAAATGTTTGGATATAATCTTCCCTTTTTGTCCAAATATGTTTTTTGGTTTTGCTTTCTTGTAGAACAGGAAGATCCTATTACTTACATGGAAGCGGTTCCTGGACTGTAGGATTCCTAGGAAGACATTGAAGAATTCAGGTCATATTCCAACTGGTTGGTAAGCAATTGATCAAGAATTCTATCAAATTTTCAAAGCTTTGAATGTAGACAATATGCAATCATCATGTGTAAGAAAGCTGAGAGGCTTTACAATGAGATTGCATTTTCATTACTACAAACTAATCTTTTGTATTTCAGTTAAGAAACGAAAGACCATCCTCGATTCATGCAATCCTCTTTTGGCAGTTGCTTAAATCTGTTATCCTCAAGCCAAATACGGTACGAAATATTTCTTGACCTAACTAGTTGCTTCTGTGCAATACCCTCACATTTTACTTTGATAAGTACAGTAAAAGTTCTTAATACAGATTAGTTGCTACTGCATTGTTGCTAATTTGTGTGCCTACGCATAACCTAGGATGCACATTTCTTACGTATTGCATGGCTTAAGCTATGGCTCATGCACTTTGTAGAAGAGCTGAAAAAATACTGCCATTCTTGACAAAGGAGCACCTTCTAAGTGTTGAATTTTGAGGATATTTTGGACCTTCTATCAAGAATGGATACCATTAGTAAAACATTGAAGAACATGTGAGGCCTTTACTCTTTAATTTTTGGAAGACACTGTTAGGGCTAGCGGAACGCACCGAGTAAATAGAGATGTTTATTGATATTGGTGCGTTCGCAGCCCGGGGTCCACCGTGCAGGAGTACCTGCTGCTAGCAAACGGCGGAGCTATATGGCGGTATAGACTAACTCAGTTATCTCACTGAGTAGCCGTGAAAGGAAAGCACTGTGCCCTGTTAGACTCCACAGAGGCACAGGCTAACTGCCCAAACAGAGAGCAGTCAGTGGTCACACAAACACACAAAACTCCTCGCCGGAGGAGCCAGCATTCTAGGGGTTTATTTCAGCCGGGTCCCTGAATACACTCAGACTCAATCTCCTCGCCGGAGGAGCCAGCATTCTAGGGGCTTATTTCAGCCGGGTCCCTGAACACACATACATGTGACCACACTGGCGCAAAGCACATAACATAAGACAATACTAGCGCATGGCCGTGCGGTCATGCGCAGTTTATATAGTTGCAGCACAGGAAGCTGCTACCGAAGTTTTGCCTGAACATGTGACCGAACATGTGACCCTCGACCTCCAATGGGAGACCTTGCCCTGGGCATGCTCAGTGTGTGCAAATAAGGACTTAGTCCCAGAGAGACCCGCTCGCCGCAGATCAGTGCAGGGTACCATAGGAAAGCCAGAAAAGGCAGTGGTGACCCTATGCACAGAATCAGCCTCAGCGAGACACTGCGGCCGATGCTGAATGGGAGACCGCAGCAGACACGGATCGAGATTCCCCCTGTGCAGCAGAGGAAACTCGACTCCTAACATTACCCCCCTCCTAGGGCCCCCCTCCTTGAGCCTCACTACGCTCAAAAGCTGCAATAAGCAGCGGAGCCCAAATGTGCTCCACAGGCTCCCAGGTTCTATCCTCTGGGCCGTGACCCTTTCAGTCCACCAGATAAAATTTCTTGCCACGTACCACCTTGCACCCCACAATAGTATTCACCTCAAACTCATCCGTGGATGAACCCGATGTCCCAGCAGATGACTCAGAAAACCGGGACAAACGAACGGGCTTTAAGAGGGAAACGTGAAAAGTATCGGTGATACCAAGGCGTGGAGGAATAGCCAAACGGTAGACCACAGGGTTGACCTGTTCCAGAACCTTAAACGGGCCAATGTAGCGAGGAGCAAACTTAGTGGACTCAACTCGCAGCCTGATGTTACGGGCGGAGAGCCACACTAAGTCGCCAGGAGCAAAGACCGGAGCAGGGCGCCAGTGTGTATCAGCCGAAACCCTCATTCTCTCCTTGGAGGCCCGGATGGCATCCTGTGTGCGGTCCCAGATGTCACGTGCCTCCACCGCCCAGTCTGCCACCCTAGAATCGGTGGATGACACGGGCATGTGCACAGGGACACCCGGATGCTGGCCGAAATTAAGGAGAAAAGGTGTTTGACCAGTGGAATCGGCTACGGCGTTGTTCAAGGCAAATTCCGCCCAAGGTAGCAAAGATGCCCAGTCATCCTGCCTAGCAGAGACGAAATGTCGCAAATATGTCACCAGAGTCTGGTTGGTTCTCTCCACCAGCCCATTCGTCTCGGGATGGTATGCAGAGGAGAGGTTTAACTGTATGCTGAGTAAACGGCAGAGCTCTCTCCAAAACCGAGACGCGAACTGGGGACCCCGATCGCTGACAATCTTATCAGGCATACCATGCAATCGGAAAACGTGCTTGATGAACAACATCGCCAAGGCCCGTGCTGAGGGTAACCGAGGAAGCGGCACCAAATGCATCATCTTAGAGAAATGGTCGGTGACAACCCAAATAATGGAGCAGCCACGCGACTTGGGTAAGCCCACCACAAAGTCCATCCCGACCATCTCCCAGGGCCTGTCTGCCACCGGTAGAGGATAAAGCAACCCAGCAGGCCGTTGCCGAGGAGACCGATTCTGGGCACAAGAAACGCACGCCTGAATATAGTCCCTGACATCTCGGGCCATATGCGGCCACCAGTATGTTCTCGCCAAGAGCTCAGATGTCCTCTTGGTCCCAAAATGCCCACCCACTCTGGAGGAGTGAGCCCAAGAGAGAACCTCCGGTCGCAAGTTAGCTGGCACGAAAGTCTTGCCCGGGGGCACAGACTCTAGCGAAACCGGAGCTACAGTTCTCAGGCTCTCAGAAGGGACAATAAGCCGAGGCTCCTCCTCCGATGACACTACGGAGCGGGAGAGAGCGTCAGCACGAACGTTCTTCTCCCCGGAGAGGAAATGGAGAGTAAAATGGAACCGGGAGAAGAACAGGGACCATCTAGCCTGGCGAGAATTCAGCCGCTAGGCCGTTTGCAGATATACCAAGTTCTTGTGGTCAGTGAAGACTTGGAAGGGAAAGCGAGCTCCCTCCAAGAGATGTCTCCACTCTGAAAAAGCCAACTTCATGGCTAGTAACTCCCTGTCCCCGATGGAATAATTCCTCTCCGCTGGTGTGAAGGTCTTGGAGAAGAAGAAGCAAGGATGCTTCCGACCTTGAGCATCCTTTTGGAAAAGGACTGCTCCAGCACCAATGGATGAGGCATCCACCTCCAAGATAAATGGTTTATCAACATCGGGGCGATGTAGGATGGGTGCGCTAGCGAAGTGTGACTTGATCGAGAGAAAGGCTTTGGAGACCTCCTCTGACCACATCTTGGGATTTGCTCCCTTCTTGGTGAGGGCAACCAAGGGAGCTACCAAAGTTGAGAAGTGTGGAATGAACTGGCGATAGTAATTAATGAACCCCATAAAGCGCTGCACCGCTTTAAGAGAATGGGGTTCCTGCCAGTCCATTACAGCCTGTAGCTTTACAGGATCCATAGCCAAACCCTGGGCAGAGATGATATAACCAAGGAAAGGCAAGGACTCCTGCTCAAACACACACTTCTCCAACTTGGCGTAGAGGGAGTTTGCCCGTAAGAGGTCGAAGACTTTGCGAACATCTCTCCGATGGGAGTCAATATCTGGAGAGAAGATGAGAATATCATCCAGATAGACTACGACCGAGGTGGTGAGCATATCCCGGAAGATGTCATTCACAAAGTCTTGGAAAACGGCTGGGGCATTACAGAGCCCGAAGGGCATCACCAGATATTCATAGTGCCCATCCCTGGTGTTAAAAGCCGTCTTCCATTCATCCCCCTCACGGATGCGAATCAGGTTGTAAGCACCCCGCAGATCTAACTTTGTAAATACCCTCGCTCCCCGTAGCCTATCAAACAGCTCAGATATCAGGGGTAATGGGTACTTGTTCTTAACGGTGATGGCGTTAAGACCCCTGTAGTCTTATGCATGGACGTAAGTCTCCAGTCTTCTTCTGTACGAAGAAGAACCCAGCCCCTGCCGGTAACACTGACTTCCTAATGAATCCTCTTGCCAGATTCTCTTGGATGTACTGGGACATTGCCTCCGTCTCCGGGAGAGATAACGGATAGACTCGACCCCGGGGAGGCTCAGCACCAGGCAAGAGGTCAATAGGACAGTCATAGGGGCGGTGAGGCGGAAGGGTCTCCGCAGCTCTTTTGAAGAACACGTCTGCATAGGGCCAATAGTGCTTGGGGAGAGAGGAAAGATCTGCGGGTACCTGTGTAGTAGCAACCTGAACGCACTCCCTCAGACATCTACCCTCGCAGGATTTACTCCATCCCAAAATTCTCCCAGAGGACCACTCAATATGAGGAGAATGGTAGCGAAGCCATGGTATCCCCAACAGGACCTCATCAATTCCCTCAGGAATGACTAATAGGGAGATTATCTCCTGATGTGATGGAGACACAGATAGCGTGAAAGGAATGGTTTGGTGGGTAATCTGTGAAGGTAGTGTTGACCCATTTACCACTCGAACGGTAACTGGCTTGGCGAGCATCACCAAGGGTATTGCGTGACGCTGGGCAAAAGCAGAAGACATAAAGTTACCCTCTGCCCGAGAATCCACGCATAGCTCGACCATAAGAGTGGATGGGCCTATGGTAATTGTCCCCTTGAAGGACAACGTTTCCCCGACCGCTGAGGACCCTTGGAGGCAAGGTGTCCTGACTGCTGGCAAACATGACGGACCTTATGTGCACGGGCGGACTGAGACTTGGATCCCGCTCGTGTCACCTCTAAGGCCTCATGTGACTCGGATGCCTGGACTGGAGATTCCAAAGGTTTGGCGAAGGTGGGAGCCAGCCGAAACCTCTGTCTACTCTAGGCTTGCTCGAACCTCCGCTCGTTAAAACGGAGGTCAATACGAGTAGAGACAGTTATTAACTCCTCCAGTGTGGCAGGAATCTCCCTAGTGGCCAGAGCGTCTTTAATGTGGTCAGCCAGGCCCCTCCAAAATATGGGGATAAGGGCTTTATCCGACCACTCCAGCTCGGAAGCTAAAGTACAGAGGCGGACGGAAAAATGGCTGACCAAGGACTCACCCTGAGTTAATGCCAGTAGTTGGAGCACTGTGTCATGGGTGACTTGAGGTCCTAAAAAGACCTTCAGAGTGCTCAGGAACAACGGAGCACTCTGTACCACATGATCACCACGCTCCCACAGCGGCGTGGCCCACTCCAACGCCCTGTCCGACAAAAGAGACACAATAAATCCCACCTTAGCCCGCTCTGTAGGAAAACGTGCAGCCAGGAGCTCGAGGTGAATAGAGCACTGACTCACGAATCCCCTACAAGTTATGCTATTTCCAGAAATTTTTTCTGGCAGCGGGAGGCGAGATAACGTCGGAACAGGGGTGGCAGTGGACAAGGTTGCTGCAGCCACGCTAGCAGCCTGTACAGCAACTGCGGTAACATCCACAGCTGAGGTTGAGCTCTCGAGAGCCGCCAACCTACCCTCCAGCTGCTGGATATACCGCAAAGATTGCTGAATGTCCGCCATTTACTAGCCAGACCCTGGCACTAGTATTCTGTTAGGGCTAGCGGAACGCACCGAGTAAATAGAGATGTTTATTGATATTGGTGCGTTCGCAGCCCGGGGTCCACCGTGCAGGAGTACCTGCTGCTAGCAAACGGCGGAGCTATATGGCGGTATAGACTAACTCAGTTATCTCACTGAGTAGCCGTGAAAGGAAAGCACTGTGCCCTGTTAGACTCCACAGAGGCACAGGCTAACTGCCCAAACAGAGAGCAGTCAGTGGTCACACAAACACACAAAACTCCTCGCCGGAGGAGCCAGCATTCTAGGGGCTTATTTCAGCCGGGTCCCTGAATACACTCAGACTCAATCTCCTCGCCGGAGGAGCCAGCATTCTAGGGGCTTATTTCAGCCGGGTCCCTGAACACACATACATGTGACCACACTGGCGCAAAGCACATAACATAAGACAATACTAGCGCATTGCCGTGCGGTCATGCGCAGTTTATATAGTTGCAGCACAGGAAGCTGCTACCGAAGTTTTGCCCTTTCAGGACCTTCCTGCAGGACCAATGGGATGCGCTGCAGTACCTGAACATCTGACCGAACATGTGACCCTTGACCTCCAATGGGAGACCTTGCCCTGGGCATGCTCAGTGTGTGCAAATAAGGACTTAGTCCCAGAGAGACCCGCTCGCCGCAGATCAGTGCAGGGTACCATAGGAAAGCCAGAAAAGGCAGTGGTGACCCTATGCACAGAATCAGCCTCAGCGAGACGCTGGGAGCGACGTCTCTGCTGAGCAGACCCCACTGCGGCCGATGCTGAATGGGAGACCGCAGCAGACACGGATCGAGATTCCCCCTGTGCAGCAGAGGAAACTTGACTCCTAACAGACACCAAATCAAAGTAAGTAGAACAAATTTAGTAATTCAATTTTTGCATTGTATTTTCTCCATTGGTCTTAGCTGACATTTTTTGTTTTGCTTTGTGTAGGCAAGAAAATTATTTCTCTGTAAGCAAATTCTGGACTTTTGGAATCATTGAAAAACATTTTAAAATTCACTTTATGCTTCAGTTGGATGGTAAGTATATATCCCACCATTCAATTACATGTGCAAAGCTGTGAATGTAAATTATATTCAATCATCATTTGTCAGAAAGCTGAGAGGCTCTACATTGAGATTTCATTTTTAATACTACAAGCTAAATTGCTGTGTTTTCGTTTTCATTAGAAAAACAAGCGACCGTCCACGATACAAGCAATTCCCCTTTTTGGAGTCAATGAAACATGTATCCTCAAGCTATTTAAGGGAAGAAGATCATGTTCAAGTGCTTGGTTGTTCCTATGCAATGCCCACACATTTCACAATGATAAATGCAGTAAAGGTTCTGGTCAAAGAGTTGTTTTACTGAATTGTTGTGAAACTATGTGCATTCACAGAGCTATGAGCAATAACTTTTTGCTCATTACATGAGCCATAGCATAGCTAATGCATGTTATAGAAGAACCTTGGAAAGGATCTTCTGCTTTTGTCAAAGGGTCATCTTTGAATGTTGGATTACGACGTCGCTTTGGACCTTCCATCAAGAAAAGATTCAATCAGAAGAACCTTCAAGAAGATGTGTGGATTTTGTTGAACATTTAAAAAAAAACAACAAATCAAGGTAAGTACAACTAATGTAATATTTATATGTTTGGATATAATCTTCCCTTTTTGTCCAAATATGTTTTTTGGTTTTGCTTTCTTGTAGAACAGGAAGATCCTATTACTTACATGGAAGCGGTTCCTGGACTGTAGAATTCCTAGGAAGACATTGAAGAATTCAGGTCATATTCCAACTGGTTGGTAAGCAATTGATCAAGAATTCTATCAAATTTTCAAAGCTTTGAATGTAGACAATATGCAATCATCATGTGTAAGAAAGCTGAGAGGCTTTACAATGAGATTGCATTTTTATTACTGCAAACTAATCTTTTGTATTTCAGTTAAGAAACGAAAGACCATCCTCGATTCATGCAATCCTCTTTTGGCAGTTGCTTAAATCTGTTATCCTCAAGCCAAATACGGTACGAAATATTTCTTGACCTAACTAGTTGCTTCTGTGCAATACCCTCACATTTTACTTTGATAAGTACAGTAAAAGTTCTTAATACAGATTAGTTGCTACTGCATTGTTGCTAATTTGTGTGCCTACGCATAACCTAGGATGCACATTTCTTACGTATTGCATGGCTTAAGCTATGGCTCATGCACTTTGTAGAAGAGCTGAAAAAATACTGCCATTCTTGACAAAGGAGCACCTTCTAAGTGTTGAATTTTGAGGATATTTTGGACCTTCTATCAAGAATGGATACCATTAGTAAAACATTGAAGAACATGTGAGGCCTTTACTCTTTAATTTTTGGAAGACACTGTTAGGGCTAGCGGAACGCACCGAGTAAATAGAGATGTTTATTGATATTGGTGCGTTCGCAGCCCGGGGTCCACCGTGCAGGAGTACCTGCTGCTAGCAAACGGCGGAGCTATATGGCGGTATAGACTAACTCAGTTATCTCACTGAGTAGCCGTGAAAGGAAAGCACTGTGCCCTGTTAGACTCCACAGAGGCACAGGCTAACTGCCCAAACAGAGAGCAGTCAGTGGTCACACAAACACACAAAACTCCTCGCCGGAGGAGCCAGCATTCTAGGGGTTTATTTCAGCCGGGTCCCTGAATACACTCAGACTCAATCTCCTCGCCGGAGGAGCCAGCATTCTAGGGGCTTATTTCAGCCGGGTCCCTGAACACACATACATGTGACCACACTGGCGCAAAGCACATAACATAAGACAATACTAGTGCGTGGCCGTGCGGTCATGCGCAGTTTATATAGTTGCAGCACAGGAAGCTGCTACTGAAGTTTTGCCTGAACATGTGACCGAACATGTGACCCTCGACCTCCAATGGGAGACCTTGCCCTGGGCATGCTCAGTGTGTGCAAATAAGGACTTAGTCCCAGAGAGACCCGCTCACCGCAGATCAGTGCAGGGTACCATAGGAAAGCCAGAAAAGGCAGTGGTGACCCTATGCACAGAATCAGCCTCAGCGAGACACTGCGGCCGATGCTGAATGGGAGACCGCAGTAGACACGGATCGAGATTCCCCCTGTGCAGCAGAGGAAACTCGACTCCTAACATTACCCCCCTCCTAGGGCCCCCCTCCTTGAGCCTCACTACGCTCAAAAGCTGCAATAAGCAGCGGAGCCCGAATGTGCTCCACAGGCTCCCAGGTTCTATCCTCTGGGCCGTGACCCTTCCAGTCCACCAGATAAAATTTCTTGCCACGTACCACCTTGCACCCCACAATAGTATTCACCTCAAACTCATCCGTGGATGAACCCGATGTCCCAGCAGATGACTCAGAAAACCGGGACAAACGAACGGGCTTTAAGAGGGAAACGTGAAAAGTATCGGTGATACCAAGGCGTGGAGGAATAGCCAAACGGTAGACCACAGGGTTGACCTGTTCCAGAACCTTAAACGGGCCAATGTAGCGAGGAGCAAACTTAGTGGACTCAACTCGCAGCCTGATGTTACGGGCGGAGAGCCACACTAAGTCGCCAGGAGCAAAGACCGGAGCAGGGCGCCAGTGTGTATCAGCCGAAACCCTCATTCTCTCCTTGGAGGCCCGGATGGCATCCTGTGTGCGGTCCCAGATGTCACGTGCCTCCACCGCCCAGTCTGCCACCCTAGAATCGGTGGATGACACGGGCATGTGCACAGGGACACCCGGATGCTGGCCGAAATTAAGGAGAAAAGGTGTTTGACCAGTGGAATCGGCTACGGCGTTGTTCAAGGCAAATTCCGCCCAAGGTAGCAAAGATGCCCAGTCATCCTGCCTAGCAGAGACGAAATGTCGCAAATATGTCACCAGAGTCTGGTTGGTTCTCTCCACCAACCCATTCGTCTCGGGATGGTATGCAGAGGAGAGGTTTAACTGTATGCTGAGTAAACGGCAGAGCTCTCTCCAAAACCGAGACGCGAACTGGGGACCCCGATCGCTGACAATCTTATCAGGCATACCATGCAATCGGAAAACGTGCTTGATGAACAACACCGCCAAGGCCCGTGCTGAGGGTAACCGAGGAAGCGGCACCAAATGCATCATCTTAGAGAAATGGTCGGTGACAACCCAAATAATGGAGCAGCCACGCGACTTGGGTAAGCCCACCACAAAGTCCATCCCGACCATCTCCCAGGGCCTGTCTGCCACCGGTAGAGGATAAAGCAACCCAGCAGGCCGTTGCCGAGGAGACCGATTCTGGGCGCAAGAAAGGCACGCCTGAATATAGTCCCTGACATCTCGGGCCATATGCGGCCACCAGTATGTTCTCGCCAAAAGCTCAGATGTCCTCTTGGTCCCAAAATGCCCACCCACTCTGGAGGAGTGAGCCCAAGAGAGAACCTCCGGTCGCAAGTTAGCTGGCACGAAAGTCTTGCCCGGGGGCACAGACTCTAGCGAAACCGGAGCTACAGTTCTCAGGCTCTCAGAAGGGACAATAAGCCGAGGCTCCTCCTCCGATGACACTACGGAGCGGGAGAGAGCGTCAGCACGAACGTTCTTCTCCCCGGAGAGGAAATGGAGAGTAAAATGGAACCGGGAGAAGAACAGGGACCATCTAGCCTGGCGAGAATTCAGCCGCTGGGCCGTTTGCAGATATACCAAGTTCTTGTGGTCAGTGAAGACTTGGAAGGGAAAGCGAGCTCCCTCCAAGAGATGTCTCCACTCTGAAAAAGCCAACTTCATGGCTAGCAACTCCCTGTCCCCGATGGAATAATTCCTCTCCGCTGGTGTGAAGGTCTTGGAGAAGAAGAAGCAAGGATGCTTCCGACCTTGAGCATCCTTTTGGAAAAGGACTGCTCCAGCACCAATGGATGAGGCATCCACCTCCAAGATAAATGGTTTATCAACATCGGGGCGATGTAGGATGGGTGCGCTAGCGAAGTGTGACTTGATCGAGAGAAAGGCTTTGGAGACCTCCTCTGACCACATCTTGGGATTTGCTCCCTTCTTGGTGAGGGCAACCAAGGGAGCTACCAAAGTTGAGAAGTGTGGAATGAACTGGCGATAGTAATTAATGAACCCCATAAAGCGCTGCACCGCTTTAAGAGAATGGGGTTCCTGCCAGTCCATTACAGCCTGTAGCTTTACAGGATCCATAGCCAAACCCTGGGCAGAGATGATATAACCAAGGAAAGGCAAGGACTCCTGCTCAAACACACACTTCTCCAACTTGGCGTAGAGGGAGTTTGCCCGTAAGAGGTCGAAGACTTTGCGAACATCTCTCCGATGGGAGTCAATATCTGGAGAGAAGATGAGAATATCATCCAGATAGACTACGACCGAGGTGGTGAGCATATCCCGGAAGATGTCGTTCACAAAGTCTTGGAAAATGGCTGGGGCATTACAGAGCCCGAAGGGCATCACCAGATATTCATAGTGCCCATCCCTGGTGTTAAAAGCCGTCTTCCATTCATCCCCCTCACGGATGCGAATCAGGTTGTAAGCACCCCGCAGATCTAACTTTGTAAATACCCTCGCTCCCCGTAGCCTATCAAACAGCTCAGATATCAGGGGTAATGGGTACTTGTTCTTAACGGTGATGGCGTTAAGACCCCTGTAGTCTATGCATGGACGTAAGTCTCCAGTCTTCTTCTGTACGAAGAAGAACCCAGCCCCTGCCGGTAACACTGACTTCCTAATGAATCCTCTTGCCAGATTCTCTTGGATGTACTGGGACATTGCCTCCGTCTCCGGGAGAGATAACGGATAGACTCGACCCCGGGGAGGCTCAGCACCAGGCAAGAGGTCAATAGGACAGTCATAGGGGCGGTGAGGCGGAAGGGTCTCCGCAGCTCTTTTGAAGAACACGTCTGCATAGGGCCAATAGTGCTTGGGGAGAGAGGAAAGATCTGCGGGTACCTGTGTAGTAGCAACCTGAACGCACTCCCTCAGACATCTACCCTCGCAGGATTTACTCCATCCCAAAATTCTCCGAGAGGTCCACTCAATATGAGGAGAATGGTAGCGAAGCCATGGTATCCCCAACAGGACCTCATCAATTCCCTCAGGAATGACTAATAGGGAGATTATCTCCTGATGTGATGGAGACACAGATAGCGTGAAAGGAATGGTTTGGTGGGTAATCTGTGAAGGTAGTGTTGACCCATTTACCACTCGAACGGTAACTGGCTTGGCGAGCATCACCAAGGGTATTGCGTGACGCTGGGCAAAAGCAGAAGACATAAAGTTACCCTCTGCCCCAGAATCCACGCATAGCTCGACCATAAGAGTGGATGGGCCTATGGTAATTGTCCCCTTGAAGGACAACTTTGAGGCAAATGTCGCCGTGTCTAGTGTACCTCCTCCAACTGCCACTAGACGCTGACGTTTCCCCGACCGCTGAGGACCCTTGGAGGCAAGGTGTCCTGACTGCTGGCAAACATGACGGACCTTATGTGCACGGGCGGACTGAGACTTGGATCCCGCTCGTGTCACCTCTAAGGCCTCATGTGACTCGGATGCCTGGACTGGAGATTCCAAAGGTTTGGCGAAGGTGGGAGCCAGCCGAAACCTCTGTCTACTCTGGGCTTGCTCCAACCTCCGCTCGTTAAAACGGAGGTCAATACGAGTAGAGACAGTTATTAACTCCTCCAGTGTGGCAGGAATCTCCCTAGTGGCCAGAGCGTCCTTAATGTGGTCAGCCAGGCCCCTCCAAAATATGGGGATAAGGGCTTTATCCGACCACTCCAGCTCGGAAGCTAAAGTACAGAGGCGGACGGAAAAATGGCTGACCAAGGACTCACCCTGAGTTAATGCCAGTAGTTGGAGCACTGTGTCATGGGTGACTTGAGGTCCTAAAAAGACCTTCTTCAGAGTGCTCAGGAACAACGGAGCACTCTGTACCACATGATCACCACGCTCCCACAGCGGCGTAGCCCACTCCAACGCCCTGTCCGACAAAAGAGACACAATAAATCCCACCCCCACCTTAGCCCGCTCTGTAGGAAAACGTGCAGCCAGGAGCTCGAGGTGAATAGAGCACTGACTCACGAATCCCCTACAAGTTATGCTATTTCCAGAAATTTTTTCTGGCAGCGGGAGGCGAGATAACGTCGGAACAGGGGTGGCAGTGGACAAGGTTGCTGCAGCCACGCTAGCAGCCTGTACAGCAACTGCGGTAACATCCACAGCTGAGGTTGAGCTCTCGAGAGCCGCCAACCTACCCTCCAGCTGCTGGATATACCGCAAAGATTGCTGAATGTCCGCCATTTACTAGCCAGACCCTGGCGCTAGTATTCTGTTAGGGCTAGCGGAACGCACCGAGTAAATAGAGATGTTTATTGATATTGGTGCGTTCGCAGCCCGGGGTCCACCGTGCAGGAGTACCTGCTGCTAGCAAACGGCGGAGCTATATGGCGGTATAGACTAACTCAGTTATCTCACTGAGTAGCCGTGAAAGGAAAGCACTGTGCCCTGTTAGACTCCACAGAGGCACAGGCTAACTGCCCAAACAGAGAGCAGTCAGTGGTCACACAAACACACAAAACTCCTCGCCGGAGGAGCCAGCATTCTAGGGGTTTATTTCAGCCGGGTCCCTGAATACACTCAGACTCAATCTCCTCGCCGGAGGAGCCAGCATTCTAGGGGCTTATTTCAGCCGGGTCCCTGAACACACATACATGTGACCACACTGGCGCAAAGCACATAACATAAGACAATACTAGCGCATGGCCGTGCGGTCATGCGCAGTTTATATAGTTGCAGCACAGGAAGCTGCAACCGAAGTTTTGCCCTTTCAGGACCTTCCTGGAGGACCAATGGGATGCGCTGCAGTACCTGAACATCTGACCGAACATGTGACCCTTGACCTCCAATGGGAGACCTTGCCCTGGGCATGCTCAGTGTGTGCAAATAAGGACTTAGTCCCAGAGAGACCCGCTCGCCGCAGATCAGTGCAGGGTACCATAGGAAAGCCAGAAAAGGCAGTGGTGACCCTATGCACAGAATCAGCCTCAGCGAGACGCTGGGAGCGACGTCTCTGCTGAGCAGACCCCACTGCGGCCGATGCTGAATGGGAGACCGCAGCAGACACGGATCGAGATTCCCCCTGTGCAGCAGAGGAAACTCGACTCCTAACAGACACCAAATCAAAGTGAGTAGAACAAATTTAGTAATTCAATTTTTGCATTGTATTTTCTCCATTGGTCTTAGCTGACATTTTTTGTTTTGCTTTGTGTAGGCAAGAAAATTATTTCTCTGTAAGCAAATTCTGGACTTTTGGAATCATTGAAAAACATTTTAAAATTCACTTTATGCTTCAGTTGGATGGTAAGTATATATCCCACCATTCAATTACATGTGCAAAGCTGTGAATGTAAATTATATTCAATGATCATTTGTCAGAAAGCTGAGAGGCTCTACATTGAAATTTCAATTTTATTATTACAAGCTAAACTGCTGTGTTTTCGTTAGAAGAACAAGCGACCGTCCACGATACAGGCAATTCCCCTTTTTGGAGTCAATGAAACATGTATCCTCAGGCTATTTATGGGAAGAAAATCATGTTCAAGTGCTTAGTTGTTCCTATGCAATGCCCACACATTTCACAATGATAAATGCAGTAAAGGTTCTTGTCAAAGAGTTGTTTTACTGAATTGTTATGAAACTATATGCATACACAGAGCTATGAGCAATAACTTTTTGCTCATTGCATGAGCCATAGCATAGCTAATGCATGTTATAGAAGAACCTTGGAAAGGATCTTCTGCTTTTGTCAAAGGGTCATCTTTTGAATGTTGGATTACGATGTCGCTTTGGACCTTCCATCAAGAAAAGTTTCAATCAGAAGAACCTTCAAGAAGATGTGTGGATTTTATTGAACATTAAAAAGAAAAACAACAAATCAAGGTAAGTAGAACTAATGTAATATTTAAATGTTTGGATATAATCTTCCCTTTTTGTCCAAATATATTTCTTGGTTTTGCTTTTTTGTAGAACAGGAAGATCCTATTACTTACCTGGAAGCGGTTCCTGGACTATTGGATTCCTAGGAAGACATTGAAGAATTCAGGTCATATTCCAACTGGGTGGTAAGCAATTGACCAAGCATTCTATCAAATTTTCAAAGCTTTGAATGTAGACAATATGCAATCATCATGTGTCAGAAAGCTGAGAGGCTTTACATTGAGATTGCATTTTTATTACTACAAACTAATCTTTTGTATTTCAGTTAAGATTAAGAAACGAAAGACCATCCTCGATCCATGCAATTCTCTTTTGGCAGTTGCTTAAATCTGTTATCCTTAAGCCAAATACGGTACGAAATATTTGTTGAACTAACTGGTTGCTTCTGTGCAATACCCTCACATTTTACATTGATAAGTACGGTAAAAGTTCTTAATACAGATTAGTTGCTACTGAACTGTTGCGAATTTGTGTGCCTACGCATAACCTAGGATGTACATTTCTTACGTATTGCATGGCTGAAGCTATGGCTCATGCACTTTGTAGAAGAGCTGAAAAAATACTGCCATTGTTGACAAAGGAGCACCTTCTAAGTGTTGAATTTTGAGGATATTTTGGACCTTCTATCAAGAATGGATGCCATTAGTAAAACATTGAAGAACATGTGAGGCCTTTACTCTTTAATTTTTGGAAGACACCAAATCAAAGTAAGTAGAACATATTTAGTATTTCAATTTTTTGCATTGTATTTTCTCCATTGGACTTAGCTGACATTTTTTGTTTTGCTTTGTGTAGGCAAGAAAATTATTTCTCCGGAAGCAAATTCTGGACTCTTGGAATCAATGAAAAACATTATAAAATTCACGTTATGCTTCAATTGGATGGTAAGTATTTATCCCACCATTCAATTACATGTGCAAAGCTGTGAATGTAAATTAGATTCAATCATCATTTGTCAGAAAGCTGAGAGGCTCTACATTGAGATTTCATTTTTATTACAAGCTAAACTGCTGTGTTTTCGTTAGAGAAACAAGGGACCGTCCCCAATACAGGCAATTCCCCTTTTTGGAGTCAATGAAACATGTATCCCCAGGCTATTTATGGGAAGAAGAACATGTTCAAGTGCCTGGTTGTTCCTATGCAATGCCCACACATTTCACAATGATAAATGCAGTAAAGGTTCTTGTCAAAGAGTTGTTTTACTGCGTTGTTGTGAAATTATGTGCATGCACAGAGCTTGAGCAATAACATTTTCCTCATTGCATTAGCCATAGCATAGCTAATGCATGTTATAGAAGAACCTTGGAAAGGATCTTCTGCTTTTGTCAAAGGGTCATCTTTTGAATGTTGGATTACGACGTCGCTTTGGACCTTCCATCAAGAAAATTTTCAATCAGAAGAACCTTCAAGAAGATGTGTGGATTTTATTGAACATTTTAAAAAAAAACAACAAATCAATGTAAGTAGAACTAATGTAATATTTAAATGTTTGGATATAATCTTCCCTTTTTGTCCAAATATATTTCTTGGCTTTGCTTTTTTGTAGAACAGGAAGATCCTATTACTTACCTGGAAGCGGTTCCTGGACTATTGGATTCCTAGGAAGACATTGAAGAATTCAGGTCATATTCCAACTGGGTGGTAAGCAATTGATCAAGCATTCTATCAAATTTTCATAGCTTTGAATGTAGACAATATGCAATCATCATGTGTAAGAAAGCTGAGAGGCTTTACATTAAGATTGCATTTTTATTACTACAAACTAATCTTTGGTATTTCAGTTAAGAAACGAAAGACCATCCTCGATCCATGCAATCCTCTTTTGGCAGTTGCTTAAATTTGTTATCCTCAAGCCAAATACGGTACAAAATATTTGTTGAATTAACTGGTTGCTTTTGTGCAATACCCTCACATTTTACAATGATAAGTGCGATAAAAGTTCTTAATATAGATTAGTTGCTACTGCATTGTTGCGAATTTCTGTGCCTACGCATAACCTAGGATGTACATTTCTTACGTATTGCATGGCTTAAACTATGGCTCATGCACTTGGTAGAAGAGCTGAAAAAATACTGCCATTCTTGACAAAGGAGCACCTTCTAAGTGTTGAATTTTGAGGATATTTTGGACCTTCTATCAAGAATGGATGCCATTAGTAAAACATTGAGGAACATGTGAGGCCTTTACTCTTTATTTTTTGGAAGACACCAAATCAAAGTAAGTAGAACAAATTTAGTATTTCAATTTTTGCATTGTATTTTCTCCATTGGTCTTAGCTGACATTTATTGTTTTGCTTTGTGTAGGCAAGAAAATTATTTTTCTGGAAGCAAATTCTGGACTCTTGGAATCAATGAAAAACATTTTAAAATTCACGTTATGCTTCAGTTGGATGGTATTTATCCCACCATTCAATTACATGTGCAAAGCTGTGAATGTAAATTAGATTCAATCATCATTTGTCAGAAAGCTCAGAGGCTCTACATTGAGATTTCATTTTTATTACTACAAGCTAAACTGCTGTGTTTTCGTTAGAGAAACAAGGGACCGTCCACGATACAGGCAATTCCCCTTTTTGGAGTCAATGAAACATGTATCCTCAGGCTATTTAAGGGAAGAAGATCATGTTCAAGTGCTTGGTTGTTCCTATGCAATGCCCACACATTTCACAATGATAAATGCAGTTAAGGTTCTTGTCAAGGAGTTGTTTTACTGCATTGTTGTGAAACTATGTGCATGCAAAGAGCTATGAGCAATAACTTTTTGCTCATTGCATGAGCCATAGCATAGCTAATGCATGTTATAGAAGAACCTTGTAAAGGATCTTCTGCTTTTGTCAAAGGGTCATCTTTTGAATGTTGGATTACGACGTCGCTTTGGACCTTCCTTCAAGAAAAGTTTTAATCAGAAGAACCTTCAAGAAGATGTGTGGATTTTGTTGAACATTTTTCAAAAAAACAACAAATCAAGGTAAGTAGAACTAATGTAATATTTAAATGTTTGGATATAATCTTCCCTTTTTGTCCAAATATGTTTTTGGTTTTGCTTTCTTGTAGAACAGGAAGATCCTATTACTTACATGGAAGCGGTTCCTGGACTGTAGGATTCCTAGGAAGACATTTAAGAATTCAGGTCATATTCCAACTGGGTGGTAAGCAATTGATCAAGCATTCTATCAAATTTTCAAAGCTTTGAATGTAGACAATATGCAATCATCATGTGTCAGAAAGCAGAGAGGCTTTACAATGAGATTGCATTTTTATTACTACAAACTAATCTTTTATATTTCAGTTAAGAAACGAAAGACCATCCTCAATCCATGCAATTCTCTTTTGGCAGTTGCTTAAATCTGTTATCCTCAAGCCAAATACGGTATGAAATATTTCTTGAACTAACTGGTTGCTTCTGTGCAATACCCTCACATTTTACATTGATAAGTACGGTAAAAGTTCTTAATACAGATTAGTTTCTACTGCATTGTTGCGAATTTGTTTGCCTACGCATAACCTAGGATGTACATTTCTTATATATTGCATGGCTTAAGCTATTGCCCATGTTCTTTTTCGAAGAGCTGAAAAAATACTGCCATTCTTGTCAAAGGAGCACCTTCTAAGTGTTGAATTTTGAGGATATTTTGGACCTTCTATCAAGAATGGATGCCATTAGTAAAACATTGAAGAACATGTGAGGCCTTTACTCTTTAATTTTTGGAAGACACCAAATCAAAGTAAGTAGAACAAATTTAGTATTTCAATTTCTGCATTGTAATTTCTCCATTGGTCTTAGCTGACATTTTTTGTTTTGCTTTGTGTAGGCTAGAAAATTATTTCTCTGGAAGCAAATTCTGGACTCTTGGAATCAATGAAAAACATTTTAAAATTCACGTTATGCTACAGTTGGATGGTAAGTATTTATCCCACCATTCAATTACATGTGCAAAGCTGTGAATGTAAATTGTATTCAATCATCATTTGTCAGAAAGCTGAGAGGCTCTACATTGAGATTTCATTTTTATTATTACAAGCTAAACTGCTGTGTTTTCGTTAGAAAAACAAGGGACCGTCCACGATAAAGGCAATTCCCCTTTTTGGAGTCAATGAAACATGTATCCTCAGGCTTTTATTGGAAGAAGATCATGTTCAAGTGCTTGGTTGTTCCTATGCAATGCCCACACATTTCACAATGATAAATGCAGTAAAGGTTCTTGTCAAGGAGTTGTCTTACTGCACTGTTGTGAAACTATCTGCATGCACAGAGCTAATAGCAATAACTTTTTGCTCATTGCATGAGCCATGGCACAGCTAATGCATGTTATAGAAGAACCTTGGAAAGGATCTTCTGCTTTTGTCAAAGGGTCATCTTTTGAATGTTGGATTACGACGTCGCTTTGGACCTTCCATCAAGAAAAGTTTCAATCAGAAGAACCTTCAAGAAGATGTGTGGATTTTGTTGAACATTTTAAAAAAAAAACAACAAATCAAGGTAAGTAGAACTAATGTTTGGATATAATCTTCCCTTTTTGTCCAAATATGTTTTTGGTTTTTGCTTTCTTGTAGAACAGGAAGATCCTATTACTTACATGGAAGCGGTTCCTGGACTGTAGAATTCCTAGGAAGACATTGAAGAATTCAGGTCATATTCCAACTGGGTGGTAAGCAATTGATGAAGAATTCTATCAAATTTTCAAAGCTTTGAATGTAGACAATATGCAATCATCATGTGTAAGAAAGCTGATAGGCTTTACATTGAGATTGCATTTTTATTACTACAAACTAATCTTTTGTATTTTAGTTAAGAAACGAAAGACCATCCTCGATCCATGCAATCCTCTTTTGGCAGTTGCTTAAATCTGTTATCCTCAAGCCAAATACGGTACGAAATATTTGTTGACCTAACTAGTTGCTTCTGTGCAATACCCTCACATTTTACATTAATAAGTACGGTAAAAGTTCTTAATACAGATTAGTTGCTACTGCATTGTTTAGAATTTGTGTGCCTACGCATAACCTAGGATGCACATTTCTTACATATTGCATGGCTTAAGCTATGGCTCATGCACTTTGTAGAAGAGCTGAAAAAATACTGCCATTCTTGACAAAGGAGCACCTTCTAAGTGTTGAATTTTGAGGATATTTTGGACCTTCTATCAAGAATGGATGCCATTAGCAAAACACTGAAGAACATGTGAGGCCTTTACTCTTTAATTTTTGGAAGACACCAAATCAAAGTAAGTAGAACAAATTTAGTATTTAAATTTTTGCATTGTATTTTCTCCATTGGTCTTAGCTGACATTTTTTGTTTTGCTTTCTGTAGGCAAAAAAATTATTTCTCTGTAAGCAAATTCTGGACTTTTGGAATCATTGAAAAACATTTTAAAATTCACTTTATGCTTCAGTTGGATGGTAAGTATTTATCCCACCATTTAATTACATGTGCAAAGCTGTGAATGTAAATTATATTCAATCATCATTTGTCAGAAAGCTGAGAGGCTCTACATTGAGATTTCATTTTTAATAATACAAGCTAAATTGCTGTGTTTTCGTTTTTGTTAGAGAAACAAGGGATCATCCACGATACAGGCAATTCCCCTTTTTGGAGTCAATGAAACATTTATCCTCAGGCTTTTATTGGAAGAAGATCATGTTCAAGTGCTTGGTTGTTCCTATGCAATGCCCAAACATTTCATAATGATAAATGCAGTAAAGGTTCTTGTCAAAGAGTTGTTTTACTGAATTGTTGTGAAACTATCTGCATGCACAGAGCTATGAGCAATAACTTTTTGCTCATTGCATGAGCCATGGCATAGCTAATGCATGTTATAGAAGAACCTTGGAAAGGATCTTCTGCTTTTGTCAAAGGGTCATCTTTGAATGTTGGATTACGACGTCGCTTTGGACCTTCCATCAAGAAAAGATTCAATCAGAAGAACCTTCAAGAAGATGTGTGGATTTTGTTGAACATTTAAAAAAAAAAAACAACAAATCAAGGTAAGTACAACTAATGTAATATTTAAATGTTTGGATATAATCTTCCCTTTTTGTCCAAATATGTTTTTTGGTTTTGCTTTCTTGTAGAACAGGAAGATCCTATTACTTACATGGAAGCGGTTCCTGGACTGTAGGATTCCTAGGAAGACATTGAAGAATTCAGGTCATATTCCAACTGGTTGGTAAGCAATTGATCAAGAATTCTATCAAATTTTCAAAGCTTTGAATGTAGACAATATGCAATCATCATGTGTAAGAAAGCTGAGAGGCTTTACAATGAGATTGCATTTTTATTACTACAAACTAATCTTTTGTATTTCAGTTAAGAAACGAAAGACCATCCTCGATTCATGCAATCCTCTTTTGGCAGTTGCTTAAATCTGTTATCCTCAAGCCAAATACGGTACGAAATATTTCTTGACCTAACTAGTTGCTTCTGTGCAATACCCTCACATTTTACTTTGATAAGTACAGTAAAAGTTCTTAATACAGATTAGTTGCTACTGCATTGTTGCTAATTTGTGTGCCTACGCATAACCTAGGATGCACATTTCTTACGTATTGCATGGCTTAAGCTATGGCTCATGCACTTTGTAGAAGAGCTGAAAAAATACTGCCATTCTTGACAAAGGAGCACCTTCTAAGTGTTGAATTTTGAGGATATTTTGGACCTTCTATCAAGAATGGATACCATTAGTAAAACATTGAAGAACATGTGAGGCCTTTACTCTTTAATTTTTGGAAGACACTGTTAGGGCTAGCGGAACGCACCGAGTAAATAGAGATGTTTATTGATATTGGTGCGTTCGCAGCCCGGGGTCCACCGTGCAGGAGTACCTGCTGCTAGCAAACGGCGGAGCTATATGGCGGTATAGACTAACTCAGTTATCTCACTGAGTAGCCGTGAAAGGAAAGCACTGTGCCCTGTTAGACTCCACAGAGGCACAGGCTAACTGCCCAAACAGAGAGCAGTCAGTGGTCACACAAACACACAAAACTCCTCGCCGGAGGAGCCAGCATTCTAGGGGTTTATTTCAGCCGGGTCCCTGAATACACTCAGACTCAATCTCCTCGCCGGAGGAGCCAGCATTCTAGGGGCTTATTTCAGCCGGGTCCCTGAACACACATACATGTGACCACATTGGCGCAAAGCACATAACATAAGACAATACTAGCGCATGGCCGTGCGGTCATGCGCAGTTTATATAGTTGCAGCACAGGAAGCTGCTACCGAAGTTTTGCCTGAACATGTGACCGAACATGTGACCCTCGACCTCCAATGGGAGACCTTGCCCTGGGCATGCTCAGTGTGTGCAAATAAGGACTTAGTCCCAGAGAGACCCGCTCGCCGCAGATCAGTGCAGGGTACCATAGGAAAGCCAGAAAAGGCAGTGGTGACCCTATGCACAGAATCAGCCTTAGCGAGACACTGCGGCCGATGCTGAATGGGAGACCGCAGCAGACACGGATCGAGATTCCCCCTGTGCAGCAGAGGAAACTCGACTCCTAACATTACCCCCCTCCTAGGGCCCCCCTCCTTGAGCCTCACTACGCTCAAAAGCTGCAATAAGCAGCGGAGCCCGAATGTGCTCCACAGGCTCCCAGGTTCTATCCTCTGGGCCGTGACCCTTCCAGTCCACCAGATAAAATTTCTTGCCACGTACCACCTTGCACCCCACAATAGTATTCACCTCAAACTCATCCGTGGATGAACCCGATGTCCCAGCAGATGACTCAGAAAACCGGGACAAACGAACGGGCTTTAAGAGGGAAACGTGAAAAGTATCGGTGATACCAAGGCGTGGAGGAATTGCCAAACGGTAAACCACAGGGTTGACCTGTTCCAGAACCTTAAACGGGCCAATGTAGCGAGGAGCAAACTTAGTGGACTCAACTCGCAGCCTGATGTTACGGGCGGAGAGCCACACTAAGTCGCCAGGAGCAAAGACCGGAGCAGGGCGCCAGTGTGTATCAGCCGAAACCCTCATTCTCTCCTTGGAGGCCCGGATGGCATCCTGTGTGCGGTCCCAGATGTCACGTGCCTCCACCGCCCAGTCTGCCACCCTAGAATCGGTGGATGACACGGGCATGTGCACAGGGACACCCGGATGCTGGCCGAAATTAAGGAGAAAAGGTGTTTGACCAGTGGAATCGGCTACGGCGTTGTTCAAGGCAAATTCCGCCCAAGGTAGCAAAGATGCCCAGTCATCCTGCCTAGCAGAGACGAAATGTCGCAAATATGTCACCAGAGTCTGGTTGGTTCTCTCCACCAACCCATTCGTCTCGGGATGGTATGCAGAGGAGAGGTTTAACTGTATGCTGAGTAAACGGCAGAGCTCTCTCCAAAACCGAGACGCGAACTGGGGACCCCGATCGCTGACAATCTTATCAGGCATACCATGCAATCGGAAAACGTGCTTGATGAACAACATCGCCAAGGCCCGTGCTGAGGGTAACCGAGGAAGCGGCACCAAATGCATCATCTTAGAGAAATGGTCGGTGACAACCCAAATAATGGAGCAGCCACGCGACTTGGGTAAGCCCACCACAAAGTCCATCCCGACCATCTCCCAGGGCCTGTCTGCCACCGGTAGAGGATAAAGCAACCCAGCAGGCCGTTGCCGAGGAGACCGATTCTGGGCGCAAGAAACGCACGCCTGAATATAGTCCCTGACATCTCGGGCCATATGCGGCCACCAGTATGTTCTCGCCAAGAGCTCAGATGTCCTCTTGGTCCCAAAATGCCCACCCACTCTGGAGGAGTGAGCCCAAGAGAGAACCTCCGGTCGCAAGTTAGCTGGCACGAAAGTCTTGCCCGGGGGCACAGACTCTAGCGAAACCGGAGCTACAGTTCTCAGGCTCTCAGAAGGGACAATAAGCCGAGGCTCCTCCTCCGATGACACTACGGAGCGGGAGAGAGCGTCAGCACGAACGTTCTTCTCCCCGGAGAGGAAATGGAGAGTAAAATGGAACCGGGAGAAGAACAGGGACCATCTAGCCTGGCGAGAATTCAGCCGCTAGGCCGTTTGCAGATATACCAAGTTCTTGTGGTCAGTGAAGACTTGGAAGGGAAAGCGAGCTCCCTCCAAGAGATGTCTCCACTCTGAAAAAGCCAACTTCATGGCTAGTAACTCCCTGTCCCCGATGGAATAATTCCTCTCCGCTGGTGTGAAGGTCTTGGAGAAGAAGAAGCAAGGATGCTTCCGACCTTGAGCATCCTTTTGGAAAAGGACTGCTCCAGCACCAATGGATGAGGCATCCACCTCCAAGATAAATGGTTTATCAACATCGGGGCGATGTAGGATGGGTGCGCTAGCGAAGTGTGACTTGATCGAGAGAAAGGCTTTGGAGACCTCCTCTGACCACATCTTGGGATTTGCTCCCTTCTTGGTGAGGGCAACCAAGGGAGCTACCAAAGTTGAGAAGTGTGGAATGAACTGGCGATAGTAATTAATGAACCCCATAAAGCGCTGCACCGCTTTAAGAGAATGGGGTTCCTGCCAGTCCATTACAGCCTGTAGCTTTACAGGATCCATAGCCAAACCCTGGGCAGAGATGATATAACCAAGGAAAGGCAAGGACTCCTGCTCAAACACACAATTCTCCAACTTGGCGTAGAGGGAGTTTGCCCGTAAGAGGTCGAAGACTTTGCGAACATCTCTCCGATGGGAGTCAATATCTGGAGAGAAGATGAGAATATCATCCAGATAGACTACGACCGAGGTGGTGAGCATATCCCGGAAGATGTCGTTCACAAAGTCTTGGAAAACGGCTGGGGCATTACAGAGCCCGAAGGGCATCACCAGATATTCATAGTGCCCATCCCTGGTGTTAAAAGCCGTCTTCCATTCATCCCCCTCACGGATGCGAATCAGGTTGTAAGCACCCAGCAGATCTAACTTTGTAAATACCCTCGCTCCCCGTAGCCTATCAAACAGCTCAGATATCAGGGGTAATGGGTACTTGTTCTTAACGGTGATGGCGTTAAGACCCCTGTAGTCTATGCATGGACGTAAGTCTCCAGTCTTCTTCTGTACGAAGAAGAACCCAGCCCCTGCCGGTAACACTGACTTCCTAATGAATCCTCTTGCCAGATTCTCTTGGATGTACTGGGACATTGCCTCCGTCTCCGGGAGAGATAACGGATAGACTCGACCCCGGGGAGGCTCAGCACCAGGCAAGAGGTCAATAGGACAGTCATAGGGGCGGTGAGGCGGAAGGGTCTCCGCAGCTCTTTTGAAGAACACGTCTGCATAGGGCCAATAGTGCTTGGGGAGAGAGGAAAGATCTGCGGGTACCTGTGTAGTAGCAACCTGAACGCACTCCCTCAGACATCTACCCTCGCAGGATTTACTCCATCCCAAAATTCTCCCAGAGGACCACTCAATATGAGGAGAATGGTAGCGAAGCCATGGTATCCCCAACAGGACCTCATCAATTCCCTCAGGAATGACTAATAGGGAGATTATCTCCTGATGTGATGGAGACACAGATAGCGTGAAAGGAATGGTTTGGTGGGTAATCTGTGAAGGTAGTGTTGACCCATTTACCACTCGAACGGTAACTGGCTTGGCGAGCATCACCAAGGGTATTGCGTGACGCTGGGCAAAAACAGAAGACATAAAGTTACCCTCTGCCCGAGAATCCACGCATAGCTCGACCATAAGAGTGGATGGGCCTATGGTAATTGTCCCCTTGAAGGACAACGTTTCCCCGACCGCTGAGGACCCTTGGAGGCAAGGTGTCCTGACTGCTGGCAAACATGACGGACCTTATGTGCACGGGCGGACTGAGACTTGGATCCCGCTCGTGTCACCTCTAAGGCCTCATGTGACTCGGATGCCTGGACTGGAGATTCCAAAGGTTTGGCGAAGGTGGGAGCCAGCCGAAACCTCTGTCTACTCTAGGCTTGCTCCAACCTCCGCTCGTTAAAACGGAGGTCAATACGAGTAGAGACAGTTATTAACTCCTCCAGTGTGGCAGGAATCTCCCTAGTGGCCAGAGCGTCTTTAATGTGGTCAGCCAGGCCCCTCCAAAATATGGGGATAAGGGCTTTATCCGACCACTCCAGCTCGGAAGCTAAAGTACAGAGGCGGACGGAAAAATGGCTGACCAAGGACTCACCCTGAGTTAATGCCAGTAGTTGGAGCACTGTGTCATGGGTGACTTGAGGTCCTAAAAAGACCTTCAGAGTGCTCAGGAACAACGGAGCACTCTGTACCACATGATCACCACGCTCCCACAGCGGCGTAGCCCACTCCAACGCCCTGTCCGACAAAAGAGACACAATAAATCCCACCTTAGCCCGCTCTGTAGGAAAACGTGCAGCCAGGAGCTCGAGGTGAATAGAGCACTGACTCATGAATCCCCTACAAGTTATGCTATTTCCAGAAATTTTTCTGGCAGCGGGAGGCGAGATAACGTCGGAACAGGGGTGGCAGTGGACAAGGTTGCTGCAGCCACGCTAGCAGCCTGTACAGCAACTGCGGTAACATCCACAGCTGAGGTTGAGCTCTCGAGAGCCGCCAACCTACCCTCCAGCTGCTGGATATACCGCAAAGATTGCTGAATGTCCGCCATTTACTAGCCAGACCCTGGCACTAGTATTCTGTTAGGGCTAGCGGAACGCACCGAGTAAATAGAGATGTTTATTGATATTGGTGCGTTCGCAGCCCGGGGTCCACCGTGCAGGAGTACCTGCTGCTAGCAAACGGCGGAGCTATATGGCGGTATAGACTAACTCAGTTATCTCACTGAGTAGCCGTGAAAGGAAAGCACTGTGCCCTGTTAGACTCCACAGAGGCACAGGCTAACTGCCCAAACAGAGAGCAGTCAGTGGTCACACAAACACACAAAACTCCTCGCCGGAGGAGCCAGCATTCTAGGGGCTTATTTCAGCCGGGTCCCTGAATACACTCAGACTCAATCTCCTCGCCGGAGGAGCCAGCATTCTAGGGGCTTATTTCAGCCGGGTCCCTGAACACACATACATGTGACCACACTGGCGCAAAGCACATAACATAAGACAATACTAGCGCATGGCCGTGCGGTCATGCGCAGTTTATATAGTTGCAGCACAGGAAGCTGCTACCGAAGTTTTGCCCTTTCAGGACCTTCCTGGAGGACCAATGGGATGCGCTGCAGTACCTGAACATCTGACCGAACATGTGACCCTTGACCTCCAATGGGAGACCTTGCCCTGGGCATGCTCAGTGTGTGCAAATAAGGACTTAGTCCCAGAGAGACCCGCTCGCCGCAGATCAGTGCAGGGTACCATAGGAAAGCCAGAAAAGGCAGTGGTGACCCTATGCACAGAATCAGCCTCAGCGAGACGCTGGGAGCGACGTCTCTGCTGAGCAGACCCCACTGCGGCCGATGCTGAATGGGAGACCGCAGCAGACACGGATCGAGATTCCCCCTGTGCAGCAGAGGAAACTCGACTCCTAACAGACACCAAATCAAAGTAAGTAGAACAAATTTAGTAATTCAATTTTTGCATTGTATTTTCTCCATTGGTCTTAGCTGACATTTTTTGTTTTGCTTTGTGTAGGCAAGAAAATTATTTCTCTGTAAGCAAATTCTGGACTTTTGGAATCATTGAAAAACATTTTAAAATTCACTTTATGCTTCAGTTGGATGGTAAGTATATATCCCACCATTCAATTACATGTGCAAAGCTGTGAATGTAAATTATATTCAATCATCATTTGTCAGAAAGCTGAGAGGCTCTACATTGAGATTTCATTTTTAATACTACAAGCTAAATTGCTGTGTTTTCGTTTTCATTAGAGAAACAAGCGACCGTCCACGATACAAGCAATTCCCCTTTTTGGAGTCAATGAAACATGTATCCTCAAGCTATTTAAGGGAAGAAGATCATGTTCAAGTGCTTGGTTGTTCCTATGCAATGCCCACACATTTCACAATGATAAATGCAGTAAAGGTTCTGGTCAAAGAGTTGTTTTACTGAATTGTTGTGAAACTATGTGCATTCACAGAGCTATGAGCAATAACTTTTTGCTCATTACATGAGCCATAGCATAGCTAATGCATGTTATAGAAGAACCTTGGAAAGGATCTTCTGCTTTTGTCAAAGGGTTATCTTTTGAATGTTGCATTACGACGTCGCTTTGGACCTTCCATCAAGAAAAGTTTCAATCAGAAGAACCTTCAAGAAGATGTGTGGTTTTTGTTGAACATTTTTAAAAAAAACAACAAATCAAGTTAAGTAGAACTAATGTAATATTTAAATGTTTGGATATAATCTTCCCTTTTTGTCCAAATATGTTTTTTGGTTTTGCTTTCTTGTAGAACAGGAAGATCCTATTACTTACATGGAAGCGGTTCCTGGACTGTTGGATTCCTAGGAAGACATTGAAGAATTCAGGTCATATTCCAACTGGGTGGTAAGCAATTGATCAAGCATTCTATCAAATTTTCAAAGCTTTGAATGTAGACAATATGCAATCATCATGTGTCAGAAAGCTGAGAGGCTTTACATTGAGTTTGCATTTTTATTACTACAAACTAATGTTTTGTATTTCAGTTAAGAAACGAAAGACCATCCTCGATCCATGCAATTCTCTTTTGGCAGTTGCTTAAATCTGTTATCCTCAAGCCAAATACGGTACGAAATATTTCTTGACCTAACTAGTTGCTTCTGTGCAATACCCTCACATTTTACTTTGATAAGTACAGTAAAAGTTCTTAATACAGATTAGTTGCTACTGCATTGATGCTAATTTGTGTGCCTACGCATAACCTAGGATGCACATTTCTTACGTATTGCATGGCTTAAGCTATGGCTCATGCACTTTGTAGAAGAGCTGAAAAAATACTGCCATTCTTGACAAAGGAGCACCTTCTAAGTGTTGAATTTTGAGGATATTTTGGACCTTCTATCAAGAATGGATACCATTAGTAAAACATTGAAGAACATGTGAGGCCTTTACTCTTTAATTTTTGGAAGACACTGTTAGGGCTAGCGGAACGCACCGAGTAAATAGAGATGTTTATTGATATTGGTGCGTTCGCAGCCCGGTTTCCACCGTGCAGGAGTACCTGCTGCTAGCAAACGGCGGAGCTATATGGCGGTATAGACTAACTCAGTTATCTCACTGAGTAGCCGTGAAAGGAAAGCACTGTGCCCTGTTAGACTCCACAGAGGCACAGGCTAACTGCCCAAACAGAGAGCAGTCAGTGGTCACACAAACACACAAAACTCCTCGCCGGAGGAGCCAGCATTCTAGGGGTTTATTTCAGCCGGGTCCCTGAATACACTCAGACTCAATCTCCTCGCCGGAGGAGCCAGCATTCTAGGGGCTTATTTCAGCCGGGTCCCTGAACACACATACATGTGACCACACTGGCGCAAAGCACATAACATAAGACAATACTAGCGCATGGCCGTGCGGTCATGCGCAGTTTATATAGTTGCAGCACAGGAAGCTGCTACCGAAGTTTTGCCTGAACATGTGACCGAACATGTGACCCTCGACCTCCAATGGGAGACCTTGCCCTGGGCATGCTCAGTGTGTGCAAATAAGGACTTAGTCCCAGAGAGACCCGCTCGCCGCAGATCAGTGCAGGGTACCATAGGAAAGCCAGAAAAGGCAGTGGTGACCCTATGCACAGAATCAGCCTCAGCGAGACACTGCGGCCGATGCTGAATGGGAGACCGCAGCAGACACGGATCGAGATTCCCCCTGTGCAGCAGAGGAAACTCGACTCCTAACATTACCCCCCTCCTAGGGCCCCCCTCCTTGAGCCTCACTACGCTCAAAAGCTGCAATAAGCAGCGGAGCCCGAATGTGCTCCACAGGCTCCCAGGTTCTATCCTCTGGGCCGTGACCCTTCCAGTCCACCAGATAAAATTTCTTGCCACGTACCACCTGGCACCCCACAATAGTATTCACCTCAAACTCATCCGTGGATGAACCCGATGTCCCAGCAGATGACTCAGAAAACCGGGACAAACGAACGGGCTTTAAGAGGGAAACGTGAAAAGTATCGGTGATACCAAGGCGTGGAGGAATAGCCAAACGGTAGACCACAGGGTTGACCTGTTCCAGAACCTTAAACGGGCCAATGTAGCGAGGAGCAAACTTAGTGGACTCAACTCGCAGCCTGATGTTACGGGCGGAGAGCCACACTAAGTCGCCAGGAGCAAAGACCGGAGCAGGGCGCCAGTGTGTATCAGCCGAAACCCTCATTCTCTCCTTGGAGGCCCGGATGGCATCCTGTGTGCGGTCCCAGATGTCACGTGCCTCCACCGCCCAGTCTGCCACCCTAGAATCGGTGGATGACACGGGCATGTGCACAGGGACACCCGGATGCTGGCCGAAATTAAGGAGAAAAGGTGTTTGACCAGTGGAATCGGCTACGGCGTTGTTCAAGGCAAATTCCGCCCAAGGTAGCAAAGATGCCCAGTCATCCTGCCTAGCAGAGACGAAATGTCGCAAATATGTCACCAGAGTCTGGTTGGTTCTCTCCACCAACCCATTCGTCTCGGGATGGTATGCAGAGGAGAGGTTTAACTGTATGCTGAGTAAACGGCAGAGCTCTCTCCAAAACCGAGACGTGAACTGGGGACCCCGATCGCTGACAATCTTATCAGGCATACCATGCAATCGGAAAACGTGCTTGATGAACAACATCGCCAAGGCCCGTGCTGAGGGTAACCGAGGAAGCGGCACCAAATGCATCATCTTAGAGAAATGGTCGGTGACAACCCAAATAATGGAGCAGCCACGCGACTTGGGTAAGCCCACCACAAAGTCCATCCCGACCATCTCCCAGGGCCTGTCTGCCACCGGTAGAGGATAAAGCAACCCAGCAGGCCGTTGCCGAGGAGACCGATTCTGGGCGCAAGAAACGCACGCCTGAATATAGTCCCTGACATCTCGGGCCATATGCGGCCACCAGTATGTTCTCGCCAAGAGCTCAGATGTCCTCTTGGTCCCAAAATGCCCACCCACTCTGGAGGAGTGAGCCCAAGAGAGAACCTCCGGTCGCAAGTTAGCTGGCACGAAAGTCTTGCCCGGGGGCACAGACTCTAGCGAAACCGGAGCTACAGTTCTCAGGCTCTCAGAAGGGACAATAAGCCGAGGCTCCTCCTCCGATGACACTACGGAGCGGGAGAGAGCGTCAGCACGAACGTTCTTCTCCCCGGAGAGGAAATGGAGAGTAAAATGGAACCGGGAGAAGAACAGGGACCATCTAGCCTGGCGAGAATTCAGCCGCTAGGCCGTTTGCAGATATACCAAGTTCTTGTGGTCAGTGAAGACTTGGAAGGGAAAGCGAGCTCCCTCCAAGAGATGTCTCCACTCTGAAAAAGCCAACTTCATGGCTAGTAACTCCCTGTCCCCGATGGAATAATTCCTCTCCGCTGGTGTGAAGGTCTTGGAGAAGAAGAAGCAAGGATGCTTCCGACCTTGAGCATCCTTTTGGAAAAGGACTGCTCCAGCACCAATGGATGAGGCATCCACCTCCAAGATAAATGGTTTATCAACATCGGGGCGATGTAGGATGGGTGCGCTAGCGAAGTGTGACTTGATCGAGAGAAAGGCTTTGGAGACCTCCTCTGACCACATCTTGGGATTTGCTCCCTTCTTGGTGAGGGCAACCAAGGGAGCTACCAAAGTTGAGAAGTGTGGAATGAACTGGCGATAGTAATTAATGAACCCCATAAAGCGCTGCACCGCTTTAAGAGAATGGGGTTCCTGCCAGTCCATTACAGCCTGTAGCTTTACAGGATCCATAGCCAAACCCTGGGCAGAGATGATATAACCAAGGAAAGGCAAGGACTCCTGCTCAAACACACACTTCTCCAACTTGGCGTAGAGGGAGTTTGCCCGTAAGAGGTCGAAGACTTTGCGAACATCTCTCCGATGGGAGTCAATATCTGGAGAGAAGATGAGAATATCATCCAGATAGACTACGACCGAGGTGGTGAGCATATCCCGGAAGATGTCGTTCACAAAGTCTTGGAAAACGGCTGGGGCATTACAGAGCCCGAAGGGCATCACCAGATATTCATAGTGCCCATCCCTGGTGTTAAAAGCCGTCTTCCATTCATCCCCCTCACGGATGCGAATCAGGTTGTAAGCACCCAGCAGATCTAACTTTGTAAATACCCTCGCTCCCCGTAGCCTATCAAACAGCTCAGATATCAGGGGTAATGGGTACTTGTTCTTAACGGTGATGGCGTTAAGACCCCTGTAGTCTATGCATGGACGTAAGTCTCCAGTCTTCTTCTGTACGAAGAAGAACCCAGCCCCTGCCGGTAACACTGACTTCCTAATGAATCCTCTTGCCAGATTCTCTTGGATGTACTGGGACATTGCCTCCGTCTCCGGGAGAGATAACGGATAGACTCGACCCCGGGGAGGCTCAGCACCAGGCAAGAGGTCAATAGGACAGTCATAGGGGCGGTGAGGCGGAAGGGTCTCCGCAGCTCTTTTGAAGAACACGTCTGCATAGGGCCAATAGTGCTTGGGGAGAGAGGAAAGATCTGCGGGTACCTGTGTAGTAGCAACCTGAACGCACTCCCTCAGACATCTACCCTCGCAGGATTTACTCCATCCCAAAATTCTCCCAGAGGACCACTCAATATGAGGAGAATGGTAGCGAAGCCATGGTATCCCCAACAGGACCTCATCAATTCCCTCAGGAATGACTAATAGGGAGATTATCTCCTGATGTGATGGAGACACAGATAGCGTGAAAGGAATGGTTTGGTGGGTAATCTGTGAAGGTAGTGTTGACCCATTTACCACTCGAACGGTAACTGGCTTGGCGAGCATCACCAAGGGTATTGCGTGACGCTGGGCAAAAACAGAAGACATAAAGTTACCCTCTGCCCGAGAATCCACGCATAGCTCGACCATAAGAGTGGATGGGCCTATGGTAATTGTCCCCTTGAAGGACAACGTTTCCCCGACCGCTGAGGACCCTTGGAGGCAAGGTGTCCTGACTGCTGGCAAACATGACGGACCTTATGTGCACGGGCGGACTGAGACTTGGATCCCGCTCGTGTCACCTCTAAGGCCTCATGTGACTCGGATGCCTGGACTGGAGATTCCAAAGGTTTGGCGAAGGTGGGAGCCAGCCGAAACCTCTGTCTACTCTAGGCTTGCTCCAACCTCCGCTCGTTAAAACGGAGGTCAATACGAGTAGAGACAGTTATTAACTCCTCCAGTGTGGCAGGAATCTCCCTAGTGGCCAGAGCGTCTTTAATGTGGTCAGCCAGGCCCCTCCAAAATATGGGGATAAGGGCTTTATCCGACCACTCCAGCTCGGAAGCTAAAGTACAGAGGCGGACGGAAAAATGGCTGACCAAGGACTCACCCTGAGTTAATGCCAGTAGTTGGAGCACTGTGTCATGGGTGACTTGAGGTCCTAAAAAGACCTTCAGAGTGCTCAGGAACAACGGAGCACTCTGTACCACATGATCACCACGCTCCCACAGCGGCGTAGCCCACTCCAACGCCCTGTCCGACAAAAGAGACACAATAAATCCCACCCCCACCTTAGCCCGCTCTGTAGGAAAACGTGCAGCCAGGAGCTCGAGGTGAATAGAGCACTGACTCACGAATCCCCTACAAGTTATGCTACTTCCAGAAATTTTTTCTGGCAGCGGGAGGCGAGATAACGTCGGAACAGGGGTGGCAGTGGACAAGGTTGCTGCAGCCACGCTAGCAGCCTGTACAGCAACTGCGGTAACATCCACAGCTGAGGTTGAGCTCTCGAGAGCCGCCAACCTACCCTCCAGCTGCTGGATATACCGCAAAGATTGCTGAATGTCCGCCATTTACTAGCCAGACCCTGGCACTAGTATTCTGTTAGGGCTAGCGGAACGCACCGAGTAAATAGAGATGTTTATTGATATTGGTGTGTTCGCAGCCCGGGGTCCACCGTGCAGGAGTACCTGCTGCTAGCAAACGGCGGAGCTATATGGCGGTATAGACTAACTCAGTTATCTCACTGAGTAGCCGTGAAAGGAAAGCACTGTGCCCTGTTAGACTCCACAGAGGCACAGGCTAACTGCCCAAACAGAGAGCAGTCAGTGGTCACACAAACACACAAAACTCCTCGCCGGAGGAGCCAGCATTCTAGGGGCTTATTTCAGCCGGGTCCCTGAATACACTCAGACTCAATCTCCTCGCCGGAGGAGCCAGCATTCTAGGGGCTTATTTCAGCCGGGTCCCTGAACACACATACATGTGACCACACTGGCGCAAAGCACATAACATAAGACAATACTAGCGCATGGCCGTGCGGTCATGCGCAGTTTATATAGTTGCAGCACAGGAAGCTGCTACCGAAGTTTTGCCCTTTCAGGACCTTCCTGGAGGACCAATGGGATGCGCTGCAGTACCTGAACATCTGACCGAACATGTGACCCTTGACCTCCAATGGGAGACCTTGCCCTGGGCATGCTCAGTGTGTGCAAATAAGGACTTAGTCCCAGAGAGACCCGCTCGCCGCAGATCAGTGCAGGGTACCATAGGAAAGCCAGAAAAGGCAGTGGTGACCCTATGCACAGAATCAGCCTCAGCGAGACGCTGGGAGCGACGTCTCTGCTGAGCAGACCCCACTGCGGCCGATGCTGAATGGGAGACCGCAGCAGACATGGATCGAGATTCCCCCTGTGCAGCAGAGGAAACTCGACTCCTAACAGACACCAAATCAAAGTAAGTAGAACAAATTTAGTAATTCAATTTTTGCATTGTATTTTCTCCATTGGTCTTAGCTGACATTTTTTGTTTTGCTTTGTGTAGGCAAGAAAATTATTTCTCTGTAAGCAAATTCTGGACTTTTGGAATCATTGAAAAACATTTTAAAATTCACTTTATGCTTCAGTTGGATGGTAAGTATATATCCCACCATTCAATTACATGTGCAAAGCTGTGAATGTAAATTATATTCAATCATGATCTGTCAGAAAGCTGAGAGGCTCTACATTGAGATTTCATTTTTAATACTACAAGCTAAATTGCTGTGTTTTCGTTTTCATTAGAGAAACAAGCGACCGTCCACGATACAAGCAATTCCCCTTTTTGGAGTCAATGAAACATGTATCCTCAAGCTATTTAAGGGAAGAAGATCATGTTCAAGTGCTTGGTTGTTCCTATGCAATGCCCACACATTTCACAATGATAAATGCAGTAAAGGTTCTGGTCAAAGAGTTGTTTTACTGAATTGTTGTGAAACTATGTGCATTCACAGAGCTATGAGCAATAACTTTTTGCTCATTACATGAGCCATAGCATAGCTAATGCATGTTATAGAAGAACCTTGGAAAGGATCTTCTGCTTTTGTCAAAGGGTCGTCTTTTGAATGTTGCATTACGACGTCGCTTTGGACCTTCCATCAAGAAAAGTTTCAATCAGAAGAACCTTCAAGAAGATGTGTGGTTTTTGTTGAACATTTTTAAAAAAAACAACAAATCAAGTTAAGTAGAACTAATGTAATATTTAAATGTTTGGATATAATCTTCCCTTTTTGTCCAAATATGTTTTTTGGTTTTGCTTTCTTGTAGAACAGGAAGATCCTATTACTTACATGGAAGCGGTTCCTGGACTGTTGGATTCCTAGGAAGACATTGAAGAATTCAGGTCATATTCCAACTGGGTGGTAAGCAATTGATCAAGCATTCTATCAAATTTTCAAAGCTTTGAATATAGACAATATGCAATCATCATGTGTCAGAAAGCTGAGAAGCTTTACATTGAGTTTGCATTTTTATTACTACAAACTAATGTTTTGTATTTCAGTTAAGAAACGAAAGACCATCCTCGATCCATGCAATTCTCTTTTGGCAGTTGCTTAAATCTGTTATCCTCAAGCCAAATACGGTACGAAATATTTCTTGAACTAACTGGTTGCTTCTGTGCAATACCCTCACATTTTACATTGATAAGTACGGTAAAAGTTCTTAATACAGATTAGTTGCTACTGCATTGTTGCGAATTTGTGTGCCTACGCATAACCTAGGATGTACATTTCTTACGTATTACATGGCTTAAGCTATGGCTCATGCACTTTGTAGAAGAGCTGAAAAAATACTGCCATTCTTGACAAAGGAGCACCTTCTAAGTGTTGAATTTTAAGGATATTTTGGACCTTCTATCAAGAATGGATGCCATTAGTAAAACATTGAAGAAAATGTGAGGTCTTTACTCTTTAATTTTTGGAAGACACCAAATCAAAGTAAGTAGAACAAATTTAGTATTTCAATTTTTGCATTGTATTTTCTCCTTTGGTCTTAGCTGATATTTTTTGTTTTGCTTTGTGTAGGCAAGAAAATTATTTCTCTGGAAGCAAATTCTGGACTCTTGGAATCAATGAAAAACATTTTAAAATTCACGCTATGCTTCAGTTGGATGGTAAGTATTTATCCCACCATTCAATTACATGTGCAAAGCTGTGAATGTAAATTGTATTCAATCATCATTTTTCAGAAAGCTGAGAGGCTCTACATTGAAATTTCAATTTTATTATTACAAGCTAAACTGCTGTGTTTTCGTTAGAAGAACAAGGGACCGTCCACGATACAGGCAATTCCCCTTTTTGGAGTCAATGAAACATGTATCCTCAGGCTTTTAGTGGAAGAAGATCATGTTCAAGTGCTTGGTTGTTCCTATGCAATGCCCACACATTTCACAATGATAAATGCAGTAAAGCTTCTTGTCAAGGAGTTGTTTTACTGCATTGTTGTGAAACTATCTGCATGCACAGAGCTATGAGCAATAACTTTTTGCTCATTGCATGAGCCATGGCATAGCTAATGCATGTTATAGAAGAACTTTGGAAAGGATCTTCTGCTTTTGTCAAAGGGTCATCTTTTGAATATTGGATTACGACGTGACTTTGGACCTTCCATCAAGAAATGTTTCAATCATAAGAACCTTCAAGAAGATGTGTGGATTTTATTGAACATTTAAAAAAAAAACAACAAATCAAGGTAAGTAGAACTAATGTAATATTTAAAGGGAACCTGTCACCTGAATTTGGCGGGACCAGTTTTGGGTCATATGGGCGGAGTTTTCGGGTGTTTGATTCACCCTTTCGTTACCTGCTGGCTGCATGCTGGCCGAAATATTGGATTGAAGTTCATTCTCTGTCCTCCATAGTACACGCCTGCGCAAGCCAAGATTGTTTTGCGCAGGCGTGTACTTTGGAGGACAGAGAATGAACTTCAATCCAATATTGCGGCCAGCATGCAGCCAGCAGGTAAGGAAAGGGTGGATCAAACACCCAAAAACTCCGCCCATATGACCCAAAACCGGTCCCGCCAAATTCAGGTGACAGGTTCCCTTTAAATGTTTGGATATAATCTTCCCTTTCTGTCCAAATATATCTTTTGGTTTTGCTTTTTTGTAGAACAGGATGATCCTATTACTTACCTGGAAGCGGTTCCTGGACTATTGGATTCCTAGGAACACACTGAAGAATTCAGGTCATATTCCAACTGGGTGGTAAGCAATTGATCAAGCATTCTATCAAATTTTCAAAGCTTTGAATGTAGACAATATGCAATCATCATGTGTCAGAAAGCTGGGAGGCTTTACATTGAGATTGCATTTTTATTACTACAAACTAATCTTTTGTATTTCAGTTAAGAAACGAAAGACCATCCTCGATTCATGCAATTCTCTTTTGGCAGTTGCTTAAATCTGTTATCCTTAAGCCAAATATGGTACAAAATATTTGTTGAACTAACTGGTTGCTTCTGTGCAATACCCTCACATTTTACATTGATAAGTACGGTAAAAGTTCTTAATACAGATTAGTTGCTACTGCACTGTTGCGAATTTGTGTGCCTACGGATAACCTAGGATGTACATTTCTTACGTATTGCATGGCTGAAGCTATGGCTCATGCACTTTGTAGAAGAGCTGAAAAATACTGCCATTCTTGACAAAGGAGCACCTTCTAAGTGTTGAATTTTAAGGATATTTTGGACCTTCTATCAAAAATGGATGCCATTAGTAAAACATTGAAGAACATGTGAGGCCTTTACTCTTTAATTTTTGGAAGACACCAAATCAAAGTAAGTAGAACAAATTTAGTATTTCAAATTTTTGCATTGTTTTTTCTCCTTTGGTCTTAGCTGACATTTTTTGTTTTGCTTTGCATAGGCAAGAAAATTATTTCTCTGAGAGCTAATTCTGGACTCTTGGAATCAATGAAAAACATTTTAAAATTCACGTTATGCTTCATTTGGATGGTAAGTATTTATTCCACCATTCAATTACATGTGCAAAGCTGTGAATGTAAATTGTATTCAATCATCATTTGTCAGAAAGCTGAGAGGCTCTACATTGAGATTTCATTTTTATTATTACAAGCTAAACTGCTGTGTTTTCGTTAGAAAAACAAGGGACCGTCCACGATACAGGCAATTCCCCTTTTTGGAGTCAATGAAACATGTATCCTCAGGCTTTTATTGGAAGATCATGTTTAAGTGTTTGGTTGTTCCTATGCAATGCCCACACATTTCACAATGATAAATGCAGTAAAGGTTCTTGTCAAAGAGTTGTTTTACTGCATTGTTGTGAAACTATGTGCATGCACAGAGCTATGAGCAATAACTTTTTGCTCATTGCATGAGCCATGGCATAGCTAATGCATGTTATAGAAGAACCTTGGAAAGGATCTTCTGCTTTTGTCAAAGGGTCATCTTTTGAATATTGGATTACGACGTCACTTTGGACCTTCCATCAAGAAAAGATTCAATCAGAAGAACCTTCAAGAAGATGTGTGGATTTTGTTGAACATTTTTTAAAAAAACAACAAATCAAGGTAAGTAGAACTAATGTAATATTTAAATGTTTGGATATAATCTTCCCTTTTTGTCCAAATATATTTTTTGATTTTGCTTTTTTGTAGAACAGGATGATCCTATTACTTACCTTGAAGCGGTTCCTGGACTATTGGATTCCTAGGAAGACATTGAAGAATTCAGGTCATATTCCAACTGGGTGGTAAGCAATTGATCAAGCATTCTATCAAATTTTCAAAGCTTTGAATGTAGACAATATGCAATCATCATGTGTCAGAAAGCTGAGAGGCTTTACATTGAGATTGCATTTTTATTACTACAAACTAATCTTTTGTATTTCAGTTAAGAAACGAAAGACCATCCTCGATCCATGCAATTCTCTTTTGGCAGTTGCTTAAATCTGTTATCCTCAAGCCAAATACGGTACGAAATATTTCTTGAACTAACTGGTTGCTTCTGTGCAATACCCTCACATTTTACATTGATATGTGCGGTAAAAGTTCTTAATACAGATTAGTTGCTACTGCATTGTTGCGAATTTGTGTGCCTACGCATAACCTAGGATGTACATTTCTTACGTATTGCATGGCTTAAGCTATGGCTCATGCACTTTGTAGAAGAGCTGAAAAAATACTGCTATTCTTGACAAAGGAGCACTTTCTAAGTGTTGAATTTTGAGGATATTTTGGACCTTCTATCAAGAATGAATGCCATTAGCAAAACATTGAAGAAAATGTGAGGCCTTTACTCTTTAATTTTTGGAAGACACCAAATCAAAGTAAGTAGAACAAGTTTAGTATTTCAATTTTTGCATTGTATTTTCTCCATTGGTCCTAGCTGACATTTTTTGTTTTGCTTTGTGTAGGCAAGAAAATTATTTCTCTGGAAGCAAATTCTGGACGCTTGGAATCAATGAAAAACATTTTAAAATTCACGTTATGCTTCAGTTGGATGGTAAGTATTTATTCCAGCATTCAATTACATGTGCAAAGCTGTGAATGTAAATTGTATTCAATCATCATTTGTCAGAAAGCTGAGAGGCTCTACATTGAGATTTCATTTTTCTTATTACAAGCGAAACTGCTGTGTTTTCATTAGAAAAACAAGGGACCGTCCACGATACAGGCAATTCCCCTTTTTGGAGTAAATGAAACATGTATCCTCAGGCTTTTATTGGAAGAAGATCATGTTCAAGTGCTTGGTTGTTCCTATGCAATGCCCACACATTTCACAATGATAAATGCAGTAAAGGTTCTTGTCAAAGAGTTGTTTTACTGCATTGTTGTGAAACTATGTGCATGCACAGAGCTATGAGCAATAACTTTTTGCTCATTGCTTGAGCCATAGCATAGCTAATGCATGTTATAGAAGAACCTTGGAAAGGATCTTCTGCTTTTGTCAAAGGGTCATCTTTTGAATGTTGGATTACGACGTCGCTTTAGACCTTCCATCAAGAAAATTTTCAATCAGAAGAACCTTCAAGAAGATGTGTGGATTTTATTGAACATTTTAAAAAAAAACAACAAATCAAGGTAAGTAGAACTAATGTAATATTTAAGTGTTTGGATATAATCTTCCCTTTTTGTTCAAATATATTTCTTGGTTTTGCTTTTTTGTAGAACAGGAAGATCCTATTACTTACCTGGAAGCGGTTCCTGGACTATTGGATTCCTAGGAACACACTGAAGAATTCAGGTCATATTCCAACTGGGTGGTAAGCAATTGATCAAGCATTCTATCAAATTTTCAAATCTTTGAATGTAGACAATATGCAATCATCATGTGTCAGAAAGCTGAGAGGCTTTACATTGAGATTGCATTTTATTACTACAAACTAATCTTTTGTATTTCAGTTAAGAAACGAAAGACCATCCTCGATCCATGCAATTCTCTTTTGGCAGTTGCTTAAATCTGTTATCCTTAAGCCAAATATGGTACAAAATATTTGTTGAACTAACTGGTTGCTCCTGTGCAATACCGTCACATTTTAAATTGATAAGTACGGTAAAAGTTCTTAATACAGATTAGTTGCTACTGCACTGTTGCGAATTTGTGTGCCTACGCATAACCTAGGATGTACATTTCTTACGTATTGCATGGCTTAAGCTATAGCTCATGCACTTTGTAGAAGAGCTGAAAAATACTGCCATTCTTGACAAAGGAGCACCTTCTAAGTGTTGAATTTTAAGGATATTTTGGACCTTCTATCAAAAATGGATGCCATTAGTAAAACATTGAAGAACATGTGAGGCCTTTACTCTTTAATTTTTGGAAGACACCAAATCAAAGTAAGTAGAACAAATTTAGTATTTCAAATTTTTGCATTGTTTTTTCTCCTTTGGTCTTAGCTGACATTTTTTGTTTTGCTTTGCATAGGCAAGAAAATTATTTCTCTGAGAGCTAATTCTGGACTCTTGGAATCAATGAAAAACATTTTAAAATTCACGTTATGCTTCAGTTGGATGGTAAGTATTTATCCCACCATTCAATTACATGTGCAAAGTTGTGAATGCAAATTATATTCAATCATCATTTGTCAGAAAGCTGAGAGGCTCTACATTGAAATTTCATTTTTATTACTACAAGCTAAACTGCTGTGTTTTCGTTACAGAAACAAGGGACCGTCCACGATACAGGCAATTCCCCTTTTTGGAGTCAATGAAACATGTATCCTCAGGCTATTTATGGGAAGAAGATCATGTTCAAGTGCTTGGTTGTTCCCATGCAATGCCCACACATTTCACAATGATAAATGCAGTAAAGGTTCTTGTCAAAGAGTTGTTTTACTGAATTGTTATGAAACTATGTGCATGCACAGAGCTATGAGCAATAACTTTTTGCTCATTGCATGAGCCATAGCATAGCTAATGCATGTTATAGAAGAACCTTGGAAAGGATCTTCTGCTTTTGTCAAAGGGTCATCTTTTGAATGTTGGATTACGACGTCGCTTTGGACCTTCCATCAAGAAAAGTTTCAATCAGAAGAACCTTCAAGAAGATGTGTGGATTTTATTGAACATTTTTTAACCCCTTAAGCCCCGAGGGTGGTTTGCACGTTAATGACCGGGCCAATTTTTACAATTCTGACCACTGTCCCTTTATGAGGTTATAACTCTGGAACACTTTAACAGATCTTGGCGATTCTGACATTGTTTTCTTGTGATATATTGTACTTCATGACATTTGTAAAATTTCTTCGATATAACGTGCATTTATTTGTGAAAAAAACGGAAATTTGGCGAAAATTTTGAAAATTTTGCAATTTTCCAACTTTGAATTTTTATGCCCTTAAATCACAGAGATATGTTACACAAAATAATTAATAAGTAACATTTCCCACATGTCTGCTTTACGTCAGCACAATTTTGGAACCAAAATTTTTTTTTTTAGGGAGTTATAAGGGTTAAAAGTTGACCAGCAATTTCTCATTTTTACAACACCATTTTTTTTTAGGGACCACATCTCATTTGAAGTCATTTTGAGGGGTCTATATGATAGAAAATACCCAAGTGTGACACCATTCTAAAACCTGCACCCCTCAAGGTGCTCAAAACCATATTCAAGAAGTTTATTAACCCTTCTGGTGCTTCACAGGAATTTTTGGAATGGTTAAATAAAAATGAACATTTAACTTTTTTTCACAAAAAATTTACTTCAGCTCCAATTTGTTTTATTTTACCAAGGGTAACAGGAGAAAATGGACCCCAAAAGTTGTTTTACAATTTGTCATGAGTACAACGATACCCCATATGTGGGGGTAAACCACTGTTTGGGCGCATGACAGAGCTCGGAAGCGAAGGAGCCCCATTTGACTTTTCAATGCAAAATTGACAGGAATTGAGATGGGACGCCATGTTGCGTTTGGAGAGCCACTGATGTGCTTAAACATTGAAACCCCCACAAGTGACACCATTTTGGAAAGTAGACCCCCTAAGGAACTTATCTAGATGTGTTTTGAGTGCTTTGACACACCAAGGGCTTCACAGAAGTTTATAATGCAGAGCCATAAAAATAAAACAAAAATTTTTTCCCACTAAAATTATTTACAGTTTTGTATTTTCCCGAGGGTAACAGGAGAAATTGGATGCCAAAAGTTGTTGTCCAATTTGTCCTGAGTGTGCTGATACCCCATATGTGGGGGGGAACCACCGTTTGGACGCATGGGAGGGCTCGGAAGGGAAGGAGGGCCATTTGGAATGCAGACTTAGATGGAATGGCCTTCAGGCATCACATTGCGTTTGCAGAGCCCCTAATGTACCTAAACAGAAGAAACCCCCCATAAGTGACACCATTTTGGAAAGTAGACCCCCTAAGGAACTCATCTAGATGTGTTGTGAGAGCTTTGAACCCCCAAGTGTTTCACTACAGTTTGTAACGCAGAGTCGTGAAAATAAAAAAAAAACTTTCCACAAAAAATTATTTTTTAGCCCCCAGTTTTGTATTTTCCTGAGGGTAAGAGGAGAAATTCGACCCCAAAAGTTGTTGTCCAATTTGTCCTGAGTACGCTGATACCCCATATGTGGGGGAAACCACCGTTTGGGCGCATGGGAGGGCTTGGAAGGAAAGGAGCGCCATTTGGAATGCAGATTTAGATGGAATGGTCTGCAGGCATCACATTGCATTTGCAGATCCCCTAATGTACCTAAACAGTAGAAACCCCCCACAAGTACCCCATATTGGAAACTAGACCCCCCAAGGAACTTATCTAGATGTGTTGTGAGAACTTTTAACCCCCAAGTGTTTCACTACAATTTATAACGCAGAGCCGTGAAAATAAAAAATCTCTTTTTTTCCCACAAAAATTATTTTTAGCCCCCAGTTTTGTATTTTCCCATGGGTAACAGGAGAAATTGGACCCCAAAAGTTGTTGTCCTATTTGTCCTGAGTACCTGAGTACGCTGATACCCCATATGTTGGGGTAAACCCCTGTTTGGGCACACGGGAGAGCTCGGAAGGGAAGGAGCACTGTTTTACTTTTTCAACGCAGAATTGGCTGGCGATACTAAATATGTGTACTTTTATTGTTTTTTTTTTAATTTAGATAAAGAAATGTATTTATGGGAATAATATTTTTTTTTTTTTTATTATTTAGGAATTTTTTTTATTTTTTTTTAAACATTTGGAAAAATTTTTTTTAAACTTTTTTACTTTGCCCCAGGGGGGGGACATCACAGATCAATGATCAGACAGTTTGCACAGCACTCTGTCAGATCACCGATCTGTCTGAGAGCAGTGCAGGCTTCACAGTGCCTGCTCTGAGCAGGCTCTGTGAAGCCACCTCCCTCCCTGCAGGACCCGGATGCCGTGGCCATCTTGGATCCGGGCCTGGAGCAGGGAGGGAGGTGAAGAGACCCTCGCAGCAGCGCGATCACATCGTGTTGCTGCGGGGGGCTCAGGGAAGCCCGCAGGGAGCCCCCTCCCTGCGCGATTCTTCCCTGCACCACTGGCACACCGCGATCATGCCACGGTGTGCCGGGGGTTAATGTGCCGGGAGCGGTCTGTGACCGCTCCTGGCACATAGTGCCGGATGACAGCTGCGATAGGCAGCTGACACCCGGCCGCGATCGGCCACGCTCCCCCCGTGAGCGTGGCCGATCGCGTATGACATACTATCCCATTACTAGGAATTAAGTCCCAGGGCACCTTGACGGGATAGTACGTCATATGGGATTAAGGGGTTAAAAAAACAACAAATCAAGGTAAGTAGAACTAATGTAATATTTAAATGTTTGGATATAATCTTCCCTTTTTGTCCAAATATATTTTTTGGTTTTGCTTTGTTGTAGAACAGGAAGATCCTATTACTTACCTGGAAGCGGTTTCTGGACTATTGGATTCCTAGGAAGACATTGAACAATTCAGGTCATATTCCAACTGGGTGGTAAGCAAATGATCAAGCATTTTATAAAATTTTCAAAGCTTTGAATGTAGACAATATGCAATCATCATGTGTCAGAAAGCTGAGGCTTTACATTGAGATTGCATTTTTATTACTACAAACTAATCTTTTGTATTTCAGTTAAGATTAAGAAACGAAAGACCATCCTCGATCCATGCAATTCTCTTTTGGCAGTTGCTTAAATCTGTTATCCTCAAGCCAAATACGGTACGAAATATTTGTTGAACTAACTTGTTGTTTCTGTGCAATACCCTCACATTTTACATTGATAAGTACGGTAAAAGTTCTTAATACAGATTAGTTGCTACTGCATTGTTGTGAAATTGTGTGCCTATACATAACCTAGGATGTACATTTCTTATGTATTGCATGGCTTAAGATATGGCTCATGCACTTTGTAGAAGAGCTGAAAAATACTGCCATTGTTGACAAAGGAGCACCTTCTAAGTGTTGAATTTTGAGGATATTTTGGACCTTCTATCAAGAATGGATGCCATTAGTAAAGCATTGAAGAAAATGTGAGGCCTTTACGCTTTAATTTTTGGAAGACACCAAATCAAAGTAAGTAGAACAAATTTAGTATTTCAATTTTTGCATTGTATTTTCTCCATTGGTCTTAGCTGACATTTTTTGTTTTGCTTTGTGTAGGCAAGAAAATTATTTTTCTGGAAGCAAATTCTGGACTCTTGGAATCAATGAAAAACATTTTAAAATTCACGTTATGCTTCAGTTGGATGGTATTTATCCCACCATTCAATTACGTGTGCAAAGCTGTGAATGTAAATTAGATTCAATCATCATTTGTCAGAAAGCTCAGAGGCTCTACATTGAGATTTCGTTTTTATTACTACAAGCTAAACTGCTGTGTTTTCGTTAGAGAAACAAGGGACCGTCCACGATACAGGCAATTCCCCTTTTTGGAGTCAATGAAACATGTATCCTCAGGCTATTTATTGGAAGAAGATCATGTTCAAGTGATTGGTTGTTCCTATGCAATGCCCACACATTTCACAATGATAAATGCAGTAAAGGTTCTTGTCAAAGAGTTGTTTTACTGATTTGTTGTAAAACTATGTGCATGCACAGAGCTATGAGCAATAACTTTTTGCTCATTACATGAGCCATAGCATAGCTAATGCATGTTATAGAAGAACCTTGGAAAGGATCTTCTGCTTTTGTCAAAGGGTCATCTTTTGAATGTTGCATTACGATGTCGCTTTGGACCTTCCATCAAGAAAAGTTTCAATCAGAAGAACCTTCAAGAAGATGTGTGGATTTTGTTGAACATTTAAAAAAAAAAAACAACAAATCAAGGTAAGTAGAACTAATGTAATATTTAAATGTTTGGATATAATCTTCCCTTTTTGTCCAAATATGTTTTTTGGTTTTGCTTTCTTGTAGAAAAGGAAGATCCTATTACTTACATGGAAGCGGTTCCTGGACTGTTGGATTCCTAGGAAGACATTGAAGAATTCAGGTCATATTCCAACTGGGTGGTAAGCAATTGATCAAGCATTCTATCAAATTTTCAAAGCTTTGAATGTAGACAATATGCAATCATCATGTGTCAGAAAGCTGAGAGGCTTTACATTGAGTTTGCATTTTTATTACTACAAACTTATCTTTTGTATTTCAGGTAAGAAACGAAAGACCATCCTCGATCCATACAATTCTCTTTTGACAGTTGCTTAAATCTGTTATCCTCAAGCCAAATACGGTATGAAATATTTCTTGAACTAACTGGTTGCTTCTGTGCAATACCCTCACATTTTACATTGATAAGTACGGTAAAAGTTCTTAATACAGATTAGTTGCTACTGCACTGTTGCGAATTTGTGTGCCTACGCATAACCTAGGATGTACATTTCTTACGTATTGCATGGCTTAAGCTATGGCTCATGCACTTTGTAAAAGAGCTGAAAAATACTGCCATTTTTGACAAAGGAGCACCTTCTAAGTGTTGAATTTTGAGGATATTTTGGACCTTCTATCAAGAATGGATGCCATTAGTAAAACATTGAAGAAAATGAGAGGTCTTTACTCTTTAATTTTTGGAAGACACCAAATCAAAGTAAGTAGAACAAATTTAGTATTTCAATTTTTGCATTGTAATTTCTCCATTGGTTTTAGCTGATATTTTTTGTTTTGCTTTGTGTAGGCAAGAAAATTATTTTTCTGGAAGCAAATTCTGGACTCTTGGAATCAATGAAAAACATTTTAAAATTCACGTTATGCTTCAGTTGGATGGTAAGTATTTATCCCACCATTCAATTACATGTGCAAAGCTGTGAATGTAAATTGTATTCAATCATCATTTGTCAGAAAGCTGAGAGACTCTACATTGAGATTTCATTTTTATTATTACAAGCTAAACTGCTGTGTTTTCGTTAGAAAAACAAGGGACCGTCCACGATACAGGCAATTCCCCTTTTTGGAGTCAATGAAACATGTATCCTCAGACTTTTATTGGAAGAAGGTCATGTTCAAGTGCTTGGTTGTTCCTATGCAATGCCCACACATTTCATAATGATAAATCCAGTAAAGGTTCTTGTCAAAGAGTTGTTTTACTGAATTGTTGTGAAACTATCTGCATGCACAGAGCTATGAGCAATAACTTTTTACTCATTGCATGAGCCATGACATAGCTAATGCATGTTATAGAAGAACCTTGGAAAGGATCTTCTGCTTTTGTCAAAGGGTCATCTTTTGAATGTTGGATTACGACGTCGCTTTGGACCTTCCATCAAGAAAAGATTCAATCAGAAGAACCTTCAAGAAGATGTGTGGATTTTGTTGAACATTTTTTAAAAAAACAACAAATCAAGGTAAGTAGAACTAATGTAATATTTAAATGTTTGGATATAATCTTCCCTTTTTGTCCAAATATGTTTTTTGGTTTTGCTTTCTTGTAGAACAGGATGATCCTATTACTTACATTGAAGCGGTTCCTGGACTGTAGGATTCCTAGTAAAACATTGAAGAATTCAGGTCATATTCCAACTGGGTGGTAAGCAATTGATCAAGAATTCTATCAAATTTTCAAAGCTTTGAATGTAGACAATATGCAATCATCATGTGTTAGAAAGCTGAGAGGCTTTACAATGAGATTGCATTTTTATTACTACAAACTAATCTTTTGTATTTCAGTTAAGAAACGAAAGACCATCCTCGATCCATGCAATCCTCTTTTGGCAGTTGCTTAAATCTGTTATCCTCAAGCCAAATACGGTACGAAATATTTGTTGACCTAACTAGTTGCTTCTGTGCAATACCCTCACATTTTACATTGATAAGTACGGTAAAAGTTCTTAATACAGATTAGTTGCTACTGCACTGTTGCGAATTTGTGTGCCTACGCATAACCTAGGATGTACATTTCTTACGTATTGCATGGCTTAAGCTATGGCTCATGCACTTTGTAAAAGAGCTGAAAAATACTGCCATTTTTGACAAAGGAGCACCTTCTAAGTGTTGAATTTTGAGGATATTTTGGACCTTCTATCAAGAATGGATGCCATTAGTAAAACATTGAAGAAAATGAGAGGTCTTTACTCTTTAATTTTTGGAAGACACCAAATCAAAGTAAGTAGAACAAATTTAGTATTTCAATTTTTGCATTGTAATTTCTCCATTGGTTTTAGCTGATATTTTTTGTTTTGCTTTGTGTAGGCAAGAAAATTATTTTTCTGGAAGCAAATTCTGGACTCTTGGAATCAATGAAAAACATTTTAAAATTCACGTTATGCTTCAGTTGGATGGTAAGTATTTATCCCACCATTCAATTACATGTGCAAAGCTGTGAATGTAAATTGTATTCAATCATCATTTGTCAGAAAACTGAGAGACTCTACATTGAGATTTCATTTTTATTATTACAAGCTAAACTGCTGTGTTTTCGTTAGAAAAACAAGGGACCGTCCACGATACAGGCAATTCCCCTTTTTGGAGTCAATGAAACATGTATCCTCAGACTTTTATTGGAAGAAGGTCATGTTCAAGTGCTTGGTTGTTCCTATGCAATGCCCACACATTTCATAATGATAAATCCAGTAAAGGTTCTTGTCAAAGAGTTGTTTTACTGAATTGTTGTGAAACTATCTGCATGCACAGAGCTATGAGCAATAACTTTTTACTCATTGCATGAGCCATGACATAGCTAATGCATGTTATAGAAGAACCTTGGAAAGGATCTTCTGCTTTTGTCAAAGGGTCATCTTTTGAATGTTGGATTACGACGTCGCTTTGGACCTTCCATCAAGAAAAGATTCAATCAGAAGAACCTTCAAGAAGATGTGTGGATTTTGTTGAACATTTTTTAAAAAAACAACAAATCAAGGTAAGTAGAACTAATGTAATATTTAAATGTTTGGATATAATCTTCCCTTTTTGTCCAAATATGTTTTTTGGTTTTGCTTTCTTGTAGAACAGGATGATCCTATTACTTACATTGAAGCGGTTCCTGGACTGTAGGATTCCTAGTAAAACATAGAAGAATTCAGGTCATATTCCAACTGGGTGGTAAGCAATTGATCAAGAATTCTATCAAATTTTCAAAGCTTTGAATGTAGACAATATGCAATCATCATGTGTTAGAAAGCTGAGAGGCTTTACAATGAGATTGCATTTTTATTACTACAAACTAATCTTTTGTATTTCAGTTAAGAAACGAAAGACCATCCTCGATCCATGCAATCCTCTTTTGGCAGTTGCTTAAATCTGTTATCCTCAAGCCAAATACGGTACGAAATATTTGTTGACCTAACTAGTTGCTTCTGTGCAATACCCTCACATTTTACATTGATAAGTACGGTAAAAGTTCTTAATACAGATTAGTTGCTACTGCATTGTTGCGAATTTGTGTGCCTACGCATAACCTAGGATGTACATTTCTTACGTATTGCATGGCTTAAGCTATGGCTCATGCACTTTGTAGAAGAGTTGAAAAAATACTGCCATTCTTGACAAGGAGCACCTTCTAAGTGTTGAATTTTGAGGATATTTTGGACCTTCTATCAAGAATGGAGGCCATTAGTAAAACATTGAAGAACATGTGAGGCTTTTACTCTTTAATTTTTGGAAGACACCAAATCAAAGTAAGTAGAACAAATTTAGTATTTCAATTTTTGCATTGTATTTTCTCCATTGGTCTTAGCTGACATTTTTTGTTTTGCTTTGTGTAGGCAAGAAAATTATTTCTCTGGAAGCAAATTCTGGACTCTTGGAATCAATGAAAAACATTTTAAAATTCACGTTATGCTACAGTTGGATGGTAAGTATTTATTCCACCATTCAATTACATGTGCAAAGCTGTGAATGTAAATTGTATTCAATCATCATTTGTCAGAAAGCTGAGAGGCTCTACATTGAGATTTCATTTTTATTATTACAAGCTAAACTGCTGTGTTTTCGTTAGAAAAACAAGGGACCGTCCACGATACAGGCAATTCCCCTTTTTGGAGTCAATGAAACATGTATCCTCAGGCTTTTATTGGAAGAAGATAATGTTCAAGTTGTTGGTTGTTCCTATGCAATGCCCACACATTTCACAATGATAAATGCAGTAAAGGTTCTTGTCAAAGAGTTGTTTTACTGCATTGTTGTGAAACTATGTGCATGCACAGAGCTATGAGCAATAACTTTTTGCTCATTGCATGAGCCATGGCATAGCTAATGCATGTTATAGAAGAACTTTGGAAAGGATCTTCTGCTTTTGTCAAAGGGTCATCTTTTGAATATTGGATTACGACGTCACTTTGGACCTTCCATCAAGAAATGTTTCAATTATAAGAACCTTCAAGAAGATGTGTGGATTTTATTGAACATTTTTTTTAAAAACAACAAATCAAGGTAAGTAGAACTAATGTAATATTTAAATGTTTGGATATAATCTTCCCTTTTTGTCCAAATATATTTTTTGGTTTTGCTTTTTTGTAGAACAGGATGATCCTATTACTTACCATGAAGCGGTTCCTGGACTATTGGATTCCTAGGAAGACATTGAAGAATTCAGGTCATATTCCAACTGGGTGGTAAGCAATTGATCAAGCATTCTATCAAATTTTCAAAGCTTTGAATGTAGACAATATGCAATCATCATGTGTCAGAAAGCTGAGAGGCTTTACATTGAGATTGCATTTTTATTACTACAAACTAATCTTTTGTATTTCAGTTAAGAAATGAAAGACCATCCTCGATCCATGCAATTCTCTTTTGGCAGTTGCTTAAATATGTTATCCTCAAGCCAAATACGGTACGAAATATTTCTTGAACTAACTGGTTGCTTCTGTGCAATACCCTCACATTTTACATTGATAGGTACGGTAAAAGTTCTTAATACAGATTAGTTGCTACTGCATTGTTGCGAATTTGTGTGCCTATACATAACCTAGGATGTACATTTCTTATGTATTGCATGGCTTAAGCTATGGCTCAGGCACTTTGTAGAAGAGCTGAAAAAATACTGCCATTCTTGACAAAGGAGCACCTTCTAAGTGTTGAATTTTGAGGATATTTTGGACCTTCTATCAAGAATGGATGCCATTTGTAAAACATTGAAGAAAATGTGAGGACTTTACTCTTTAATTTTTGGAAGACACCAAATCAAAGTAAGTAGAACAAATTTAGTATTTCAATTTTTGCATTGTATTTTCTCATTTGGTCTTAGCTGACATTTTTTGTTTTGCTTTGTGTAGGCAAGAAATTTTTTTCTCTGGAAGCAAATTCTGGACTCTTGGAATCAATGAAAAACATTTTAAAATTCACGTTATGCTTCAGTTAGATGGTAAGTATTTATCCCACCATTCAATTACATGTGCAAAGCTGTGAATGTAAATTGTATTCAATCATCATTTGTCAGAAAGCTCAGAGGCTCTACATTGAGATTTCATTTTTATTATTACAAGCTAAACTGCTGTGTTTTCGTTAGAAGAACAAGGGACCATCCACGATACAGGCAATTCCTTTTTTTGGAGTCGATGAAACATGTATCCTCAGGCTTTCATAGGAAGAAGAACATGTTCAAGTGCTTGGTTGTTCCTATGCAATGCCCACACATTTCACAATGATAAATGCAGTAAAGGTTCTTGTCAAAGAGTTGTTTTACTGCATTGTTGTGAAACTATGTGCATGCACAGAGCTATGAGCAATAACTTTTTGCTCATTGCATGAGCCATGGCATAGCTAATGCATGTTATAGAAGAACCTTGGAAAGGATCTTCTGCTTTTGTCAAAGGGTCATCTTTTGAATATTGGATTACGACGTCACTTTGGACCTTCCATCAAGAAAAGTTTCAATCAGAAGAACCTTCAAGAAGATGTGTGGATTTTATTGAACATTTTTTTTAAAAACAACAAATCAAGGTAAGTAGAACTAATGTAATATTTAAATGTTTGGATATAATCTTCCCTTTTTGTCCAAATATATTTTTTGGTTTTGCTTTTTTGTAGAACAGGAAGATCCTATTACTTACCTGGAAGCGGTTCCTGGACTATTGGATTCCTAGGAAGACATTGAAGAATTCAGGTCATATTCCAACTGGGTGGTAAGCAATTGATCAAGCATTCTATCAAATTTTCAAAGCTTTGAATGTAGACAACAGATGGTATGGGAGAAGGACCTGCAATGACATCACGGTCACATGATGTCATCACAGGCCCTGCGCACCTGCGCTACAAAGACCTGCCATGACGTCACGGTCATGTGACCGCGATGTCATCACAGGTCCTGCGCTCATACCATCCCTGGGACCGGAAGTTGCCATGGACTACAAGGGGCCCTCGAAAAGGTGAATATATGTTTATTTTTTATTTTTTAACCTGTGACAAACCTGGCTGGGCAATATACTACGTGACTGGTCAATATACTACGTGGCTCTGTGCTGTATACTACTTCGCTGTGCAATATACTACGTGGCTCTGTGCTGTATACTACGTCACTGGGCAATATACTACGTGACTGGCCAATATTCTACGTGGCTCTGTGCTGTATACTGCGTCGCTGTGCAATATACTACGTGGCTCTGTGCTGTATACTACGTCACTGGGCAATATACTACGTAACTGGGCAATATACTACGTGGCTGCATAATATACATGTCACTAGGCAATATACTATGTAACTGGGCAATATACTACGTTGCTGCGCCATATACACGTCACTAGGCAATATACTACGTAACTGGGCAATATACTACGTGGCTGGGCAATATACTACGTCACTGGGCAATATACTACATGGTTGGGCAATATACTACGTGGTTGGGCAATATACTACGTGACTGGGCAATATACTACGTCACTGGGCAATATACTACGTGGTTGGGCAATATACTACGTCACTGGGCAATATACTACGTAGCTGGGCAATATACTACGTGTCTGGGCAATATACTACGTGTCTGGGCAATATACTACGTAGCTGGGCAATATACTACGTGGCTGGGCAATATACTACGTAACTGTGCAATATACTACATGGCAGGGCAATATACTACGTGGCTGAACAATATACTACGTGGCTGGACATTATACTGCGTGACTGTGCAATATGCTATGTGGCTGGACAATATACTGTACTATGTGGCTGGACAATATACTGCGTGACTGTGCAATATACTACGTGGCTGGGCAAAATACTACGTGGCTGGGCAATATACTACATCGTTGGGCAATATACTACGTGGTTGGGCAATATACTACGTGACTGCAATATACTACGTCACTGGGCAATATACTATGTGTCTGGGCAATATACTACGTCACTGGGCAATATACTATGTGACTGGGTAATATACTACGTGTCTGGGCAATATACTACGTCACTGGGCAATATACTACGTGTCTGGGCAATATACTACGTAGCTGGGCAATATGCTACGTGGCTGGACAATATACTACGTGACTGTGCAATATAGTATGTGGCTGGGCAATATACTATGTCACTGGGCAATATACTACGTGGCTGGGCAATATACTATGTGGCTGGGCAATATACTGCGTGGCTGGACAATATACTACGTGATTGTGCAATATAGTACGTGGCTGGGCAATATACTATGTCACTGGGCAATATACTACGTGGCTGGGCAATATACTACGTGGTTGGCCAATATACTACATCACTGGGCAATATACTACATGGCTGGGCAATATACTACGTGGCTGGGCAATATACTATGTGGCTGGGCAATATACTGCGTGGCTGGACAATATACTACGTGGCTGGGCAATATACTACGTGACTGGGCAATATACTACGTGACTGGGCAATATACTACGTGACTGGGCAATATACTACGTGACTGTGCAATATACTACGTGGCTGGGCAATATACTACGTGGCTGGGCAATATACTGCGTGGCTGGACAATATACTACGTGACTGGGCAATATACTACGTGACTGGGCAATATACTACGTGACTGTGCAATATACTACGTGGCTGGGCAATATACTACGTGGCTGGGCAATATACTACGTGGCTGGACAATATACTACGTGGGCATGCATATTCTAGAATACCCGATGCGTTAGAATCGGGCCACCATCTAGTAGTAATATAATGCACCCCCATAGCTGTATAATACACCCCCACAGTAGTATAATGCTCCCCCATAGTCAACTTCTGGCCTCGGATTTGCCGGCGGTGTGTATTGCCATGCACATACCCGAAGGGTCTCTGTGCTGCAACACACTTCAACTAAATGTGGGTCTGAGGATGCACACCCAGTTGAGGATTGTGCTGACGTCATCGAGCCTCCACTCACATGGGTTCGGTCGCGACCTCTGAGATGTTACGCCCCTGTGGGATGTCACATGTCGTCTCTTCTGGAATGTAAATGACTATAATTTCTTCCATAGGGACAGTGTCATGTGCAAGCTGATGTATCAAAGTCATAAAAGTCCATGTTTCAGCAGAGATCGTAGCACAAAGACCAAGTATCTACTGCACAATTTACTGTCCAATGATTTGCAAACTACATTCAGGTAATAGAATCTATACAGAAAATTACTAGTAAGATGGTAATACGCTAAGTTTGGAGTGTTAAAACTATGTACAATACAATTTACGAATTTGACTCACTTAGGGCAAAATTGAAACCGGACAGAAAAACGGCATCCCTAATATCAGACACCTAAGACTGACCTATCTCATGGGTTTTTGTTGTGACCTATCTCATGGATTTTAGTTATGTATTCATTCAAGTATCCAGTGCAAGATTGTTAGGGAGGTGGTGAAAGAAATTTGGGTTCTTATAATGTCACAGGTGATCACCGTACAACCTGTACACTGAATATACACTTATAGTGTTACTGAACATGGTACATAACTAGTGTTGAGCATTCCGATACCGCAAGTATCGGGTATCGGCCGATACTTGCGGTATCGGAATTCCGATACCGAGATCCGATATTTTTGTGATATCGGGTATCGGTACCGAATTAATAGGGATGTGTAAAATAAAGAATTAAAATAAAACATATTGATATGCTCACCTCTCCGGCGGCCCCTGGACTTCACGCTGCTAACCGGGAGGCTTCTTTGTTTAAAAAGCGCGCCTTTCGGACCTGTGAATGACGTCCCGCCCATGTGACCGGCACGCGACCAATCAGAGGCCGCGACGTCATTCGCAGGTCCTCAATTCCTAGCATTAGCAGTTTTGTGAATGAGAATGACGTCGCGGTCACATGGGCGGCACGCGGCCAATCAGAAGCCGCGACGTCATTCTCATTCACAAAACTGCTAATGCTAGGAATTGAGGACCTGCGAATGACGTCGCGGCCTCTGATTGGTCGCGTGCCGGTCACATGGGCGGCACGCGACCAATCAGAAGCCGGGACGTCATTCACAGGTCCGAAAGGCGCGCTTTTTAAACAAAGAAGCCTCCCGGTTAGCAGCGTGAAGTCCAGGGGCCGCCGGAGAGGTGAGCATATCAATATTTTTATTTTAATTCTTTATTTTACACATCCCTATGGTTCCCAGGGTCTGAAGGAGAGTTTCCTCTCCTTCAGACCCTGGGAACCATGAGAATACCTTCCGATACTTGATGTCCCATTGACTTGTATTGGTATCAGATATCGGTATCGGCGATATCCGATATTTTTCGGGTATCGGCCGATACTATACGATACCGATACTTTCAAGTATCGGACGGTATCGCTCAACACTATACATAACTAGTGATCATTAAATATTTATCATACCACAGATAGGACTATACCACACCCTGACATAAGGTGAAAATTAGAGTATAAAAAACAATACTTTATTGATAAAACATTATAGACCATAAATGCTTGATGGCAATAAAAACGAACAAAACAAGCTGAGTGTCATAAAACAATGGCAGGAGGAAGGCTAGGGAAAGGTCCTAATACATAATCCAACGATAAAAGGGATAAAGCCCCGTATAATTGACACTATAAACAGCGGGATATCCACTCCTATAGAGTCAGGAGTAAGTGGTAGGAACAACGGTTGCTGAGACTAGCACCATGCGGAGTAATCCCCACACATAATTAGTATAAGCGGACAGCGATTGTAAGCCCAAAGTGGTTATGCTACATAGTAACATAGTAACATAGTAACATAGTTAGTAAGGCCGAAAAAAGACATTTGTCCATCCAGTTCAGCCTATATTCCATCATAATAAATCCCCAGATCTACGTCCTTCTACAGAACCTAATAATTGTATGATACAATATTGTTCTGCTCCAGGAAGACATCCAGGCCTCTCTTGAACCCCTCGACTGAGTTCGCCATCACCACCTCCTCAGGCAAGCAATTCCAGATTCTCACTGCCCTAACAGTAAAGAATCCTCTTCTATGTTGGTGGAAAAACCTTCTCTCCTCCAGACGCAAAGAATGCCCCCTTGTGCCCGTCACCTTCCTTGGTATAAACAGATCCTCAGCGAGATATTTGTATTGTCCCATTATATACTTATACATGGTTATTTGATCGCCCCTCAGTCGTCTTTTTTCTAGACTAAATAATCCTAATTTCGCTAATCTATCTGGGTATTGTAGTTCTCCCATCCCCTTTATTACTTTTGTTGCCCTCCTTTGTACTCTCTCTAGTTCCATTATATCCTTCCTGAGCACCGGTGCCCAAAACTGGACACAGTACTCCATGTGCGGTCTAACTAGGGATTTGTACAGAGGCAGTATAATGCTCTCATCATGTGTATCCAGACCTCTTTTAATGCACCCCATGATCCTGTTTGCCTTGGCAGCTGCTGCCTGGCACTGGCTGCTCCAGGTAAGTTTATCATTAACTAGGATCCCCAAGTCCTTCTCCCTGTCAGATTTACCCAGTGGTTTCCCATTCAGTGTGTAATGGTGACATTGATTCCTTCTTCCCATGTGTATAACCTTACATTTATCATTGTTAAACCTCATCTGCCACCTTTCAGCCCAAGTTTATCTTCTCTTGTATTAACTGCTTTACATAGTTTTGTATCATCTGCAAATATCGATATTTTACTGTGTAAACCTTCTACCAGATCATTAATGAATATGTTGAAGAGAACAGGTCCCAATACTGACCCCTGCGGTACCCCACTGGTCACAGCGACCCAGTTAGAGACTATACCATTTATAACCACCCTCTGCTTTCTATCACTAAGCCAGTTACTAACCCATTTACACACATTTTCCCCCAGACCAAGCATTCTCATTTTGTGTACCAACCTCTTGTGCGGCACGGTATCAAACGCTTTGGAAAAATCGAGATATACCACGTCCAATGACTCACCGTGGTCCAGCCTATAGCTTACCTCTTCATAAAAACTGATTAGATTGGTTTGACAGGAGCGATTTCTCATAAACCCATGCTGATATGGAGTTAAACAGTTATTCTCATTGAGATAATCCAGAATAACATCCCTCAGAAACCCTTCAAATATTTTACCAACAATAGAGGTTAGACTTACTGGCCTATAATTTCCAGGTTCACTTTTAGAGCCCTTTTTGAATATTGGCACCACATTTGCTATGCGCCAGTCCTGCGGAACAGACCCTGTCGCTATAGAGTCCCTAAAAATAAGAAATAATGGTTTATCTATTACATTACTTAGTTCTCTTAGTACTCGTGGGTGTATGCCATCCGGACCCGGAGATTTATCTATTTTAATCTTATTTAGCCGGTTTCGCACCTCTTCTTGGGTTAGATTGGTGACCCTTAATATAGGGTTTTCATTGTTTCTTGGGATTTCACCTAGCATTTCATTTTCCACCGTGAATACCGTGGAGAAGAAGGTGTTTAATATGTTAGCTTTTTCCTCGTCATCTACAACCATTCTTTCCTCACTATTTTTTAAAGGGCCTACATTTTCAGTTTTTATTCTTTTACTATTGATATAGTTGAAGAACAGTTTGGGATTAGTTTTACTCTCCTTAGCAATGTGCTTCTCTGTTTCCTTTTTGGCAGCTTTAATTAGTTTTTTAGATAAAGTATTTTTCTCCCTATAGTTTTTTAGAGCTTCAATGGTGCCATCCTGCTTTAGTAGTGCAAATGCTTTCTTTTTACTGTTAATTGCCTGTCTTACTTCTTTGTTTAGCCACATTGGGTTTTTCCTATTTCTAGTCCTTTTATTCCCACAAGGTATAAACCGCTTACACTGCCTATTTAGGATGTTCTTAAACATTTTCCATTTATTATCTGTATTCTTATTTCTGAGGATATTGTCCCAGTCTACCAGATTAAGGGCATCTCTAAGCTGGTCAAACTTTGCCTTCCTAAAGTTCAGTGTTTTTGTGACTCCCTGACAAGTCCCCCTAGTGAAAGACAGGTGAAACTGTACAATATTGTGGTCGCTATTTCCTAGATGCCCGACCACCTGCAGATTTGTTATTCTGTCAGGTCTATTAGATAGTATTAGGTCTAAAAGTGCTGCTCCTCTGGTTGGATTCTGCACCAATTGTGAAAGATAATTTTTCTTGGTTATTAGCAGAAACCTGTTGCCTTTATGGGTTTCACAGGTGTCTGTTTCCCAGTTAATATCCGGGTAGTTAAAGTCCCCCATAACCAGGACCTCATTATGGGTTGCAGCTTCATCTATCTGCTTTAGAAGTAGACTTTCCATGGTTTCTGTTATATTTGGGGGTTTGTAACAGACCCCAATGAGAATTTTGTTACCATTTTTCCCTCCATGAATTTCGACCCATATGGATTCGACATCCTCATTTCCTTCGCTAATATCCTCCCTTAAAGTGGACTTTAGACAAGACTTTACATAGAGACAAACCCCTCCTCCTCTCCGATTTTTACGATCCTTTCTAAACAGACTGTAACCCTGTAAGGTAACTGCCCAGTCATAGCTTTCATCTAACCATGTCTCGGTTATTCCCACTATGTCAAAGTTACCTGTAGATATTTCTGCTTCTAGTTTTTCCATCTTGTTTGTCAGGCTTCTGGCGTTTGCGAGCATGCAGTTTATAGGATTTTTTTTGTTCCAATCACCTCGCTGTGGATTGTTTTAGAAATGTTCTTACCTCCCTTCTGAGTATGTTTTCCTGGGTCTTCTTTGTTCAAGTCTAATGTTTTTCTTCCCGTCCCCTCTTCTTCTAGTTTAACGCCCTCCTGATGAGTGTAGCGAGTCTTCTGGCGAATGTGTGTTTCCCAGGTTTGTTGAGGTGTAGTCCGTCTCTGGCGAGGAGTCCATCGTACAAGTAATTCACACCGTGGTCCAGGAATCCGAATCCTTGTTGTCTGCACCTTCGTCTTAGCCAGTTGTTTGCATCAAGGATCCTGTTCCATCTCCTGGTGCCATGCCCGTCTACTGGAAGGATAGAATAAAAAACTACCTGTGCATCCAGTTCCTTTACTTTCTTCCCCAACTCTTCAAAGTCTTTGCAGATTGTCGGTAGGTCCTTCCTTGCCGTGTCACTGGTGCCAACATGTATCAGAAGAAATGGTTGGACGTCCTTGGAGCTGAAGAGCTTTGGTATCCTATCGGTCACATCCTTGATCATCGCACCTGGAAGGCAGCATACTTCTCTTGCGGTTATGTCCGGTCTGCAGATGGCTGCTTCTGTGCCTCTCAGTAGTGAGTCTCCCACCACCACCACTCTTCGTTGCTTCTTGGCTGTACTTTTTGCTGTCACTTGTTGCTGTGTGCCCTTTTCTTTTTTGCTTGCTGGTATTGCTTCATCCTTAGGTGTGCCATCTTCATCCTCTACAAAGATTTGATATCGGTTCTTCAGTTGTGTGGTTGGTGATTTCTCCATGGTCTTCTTGCTTCTTTTGGTCAGATGCTTCCACTCATCTGCTTTTGGAGGTTCTCTGACACTTTTTTCACCTTCTGTGACCAGTAGAGATGCTTCTGTTCTGTCTAGAAAGTCTTCATTCTCTTTGATGAGTTTCAAAGTTGCTATTCTTTCTTCCAGACCCCGCACCTTTTCTTCTAAAAGGGCCACTAGTCTACACTTCTGACAGGTGAAATTGGATTCTTCTTCTGGTCGATCTGTGAACATGTAGCACATGCTGCAGCTCACCATGTAGGTTGTCACATCTGCCATGTTGCTCCTAGATCCTGCTGACTTGCTGTGTGTTTTCCTTCTTGTGTAATGTACTCAGCCAAGCTCTCTTGCAATAATGTCCTACAGGCAAATATGCAAATTAGCCTCCTCAAGCTTGAATCCCTGGTTTGGTGATGCTTTCCAAGCAGCTGGTCCCGGCTGTACCCAACGATCTTCTAGCTTAGGGAGACTCTTCGCTTTTCCCAGAAGGCACCTGGAATATGCAAATTAGCCTCCTCAAGCTTGAATCCCTGCGGCAAAGTATACCGCCGTTGGTACCACTCACATAGTAGTATTAATGTGCACACACCAAAATCAATAAATAATCAAGAGAATTACCCACCGCAATAGGGGACCCTACACGAACCTGCCTCCGCCCCAACGCACGTTTTGGCACAAACAACCTTCGTCAGGGGGCATTGAAGTGAACTACAGCCGTGTACATATAGGAACAACCCCGGAAGTGAAAGGCGGCAATGACCCGGAAGTGACCGACTCTGCCATAGCAACCACCAACGCTGAACACTACAGGAACTCCGGGCAGAGACCAGCGACCACGGGGGCCCCACGTGATCAGCCGTCACCCGACCGGGACCTGAGCGCTACAGCGTTGAGGGGGATGACAGCGCATAGAAGAAGTGGTAAGTAACATCACCAATGACAGTATGCCACGCACTAGAGAAAGCGATGTGCCAGAAGTAACACTTCACATACAAGAAATGTAAGCAGAGGTGATAGCAGGATAGTAAATAAACACAATGCTGACTATATTAGGAAGAAAGGGGAAGGGGAAGCGAGGGAAGGGGAGGGGGGAAGAAAGGGGGGAAAAGAGAGGGGGGGGAAAGAAACAAAGGAGGCAACCATCATATAAATAATTAAATGATACATAATTACTATAAACCCTCCTCTAAATACCAATCCCACCCCAAGCGGACATAAAATGGCCAAATGACCAGATTATGGCACATGTTGCAAAAGTCTACACCCCGACATATTACAAATAATGCTAATAATAGCCCACAGAGTGTACAAAGGGCGGAAATATACAGCCATAAACGGACAATCAAGAAAACCCCAATTAAATCACAATACTAATAAATATAGCATAAATTGCAAAAGTCTACACCCCCTCAATAATATAAATATATAATATAAATAGCACTATAAATAGAATTACTGGTATGATGGACTCCTCGCCAGAGACGGACTACACCTCAACAAACCTGGGAAACACACATTCGCCAGAAGACTCGCTACACTCATCAGGAGGGCGTTAAACTAGAAGAAGAGGGGACGGGAAGAAAAACATTAGACTCGAACAAAGACGACCCAGGAAAACATATTCAGAAGGGAGGTAAGAACATTTCTAAAACAATCCACAGTGAGGAGATTGGAACAAAACAAAATCCTCTAAACTGCATGCTCGCAAACGCCAGAAGCCTGACAAACAAGATGGAAGAACTAGAAGCAGAAATATCTACAGGTAACTTTGACATAGTGGGAATAACCGAGACATGGTTAGATGAAAGCTATGACTGGGCAGTTAACTTACAGGGTTACAGTCTGTTTAGAAAGGATCGTAAAAATCGTAGAGGAGGAGGGGTTTGTCTCTATGTAAAGTCTTGTCTAAAGTCCACTTTAAGGGAGGATATTAGCGAAGGGAATGAGGATGTCGAGTCCATATGGGTTGAAATTCATGGAGGGAAAAATGGTAACAAAATTCTCAGTGGGGTCTGTTACAAACCCCCAAATATAACAGAAAGCATGGAAAGTCTACTTCTAAAGCAGATAGATGAAGCTGCAACCCATAATGAGGTCCTGGTTATGGGGGACTTTAACTACCCGGATATTAACTGGGAAACAGAAACCTGTGAAACCCATAAAGGCAACAGGTTTCTGCTAATAACCAAGAAAAATTATCTTTCACAATTGGTGCAGAATCCAACCAGAGGAGCAGCACTTTTAGACCTAATACTATCTAATAGACCTGACAGAATAACAAATCTGCAGGTGGTTGGGCATTTAGGAAATAGCGACCACAATATTGTGCAGTTTCACCTGTCTTTCACTAGGGGGACTTGTCAGGGAGTCACAAAAACATTGAACTTTAGGAAGGCAAAGTTTGAACAGCTTAGAGATGCCCTTAATCTGGTAGACTGGGACAATATCCTCAGAAATGAGAATACAGATAATAAATGGGAAATGTTTAAGAACATCCTAAATAGGCAGTGTAAGCGGTTTATACCTTGTGGGAATAAAAGGACTAGAAATAGGAAAAACCCAATGTGGCTAAACAAAGAAGTAAGACAGGCAATTAACAGTAAAAAGAAAGCATTTGCACTACTAAAGCAGGATGGCACCATTGAAGCTCTAAAAAACTATAGGGAGAAAAATACTTTATCTAAAAAACTAATTAAAGCTGCCAAAAAGGAAACAGAGAAGCACATTGCTAAGGAGAGTAAAACTAATCCCAAACTGTTCTTCATCTATATCAATAGTAAAAGAATAAAAACTGAAAATGTAGGCCCCTTAAAAAATAGTGAGGAAAGAATGGTTGTAGATGACGAGGAAAAAGCTAACATATTAAACACCTTCTTCTCCACGGTATTCACGGTGGAAAATGAAATGCTAGGTGAAATCCCAAGAAACAATGAAAACCCTATATTAAGGGTCACCAATCTAACCCAAGAAGAGGTGCGAAACCGGCTAAATAAGATTAAAATAGATAAATCTCCGGGTCCGGATGGCATACACCCACGAGTACTAAGAGAACTAAGTAATGTAATAGATAAACCATTATTTCTTATTTTTAGTGACTCTATAGCGACAGGGTCTGTTCCGCAGGACTGGCGCATAGCAAATGTGGTGCCAATATTCAAAAAGGGCTCTAAAAGTGAACCTGGAAATTATAGGCCAGTAAGTCTAACCTCTATTGTTGGTAAAATATTTGAAGGGTTTCTGAGGGATGTTATTCTGGATTATCTCAATGAGAATAACTGTTTAACTCCATATCAGCATGGGTTTATGAGAAATCGCTCCTGTCAAACCAATCTAATCAGTTTTTATGAAGAGGTAAGCTATAGGCTGGACCACGGTGAGTCATTGGACGTGGTATATCTCGATTTTTCCAAAGCGTTTGATACCGTGCCGCACAAGAGGTTGGTACACAAAATGAGAATGCTTGGTCTGGGGGAAAATGTGTGTAAATGGGTTAGTAACTGGCTTAGTGATAGAAAGCAGAGGGTGGTTATAAATGGTATAGTCTCTAACTGGGTCGCTGTGACCAGTGGGGTACCGCAGGGGTCAGTATTGGGACCTGTTCTCTTCAACATATTCATTAATGATCTGGTAGAAGGTTTACACAGTAAAATATCGATATTTGCAGATGATACAAAACTATGTAAAGCAGTTAATACAAGAGAAGATAGTATTCTGCTACAGATGGATCTGGATAAGTTGGAAACTTGGGCTGAAAGGTGGCAGATGAGGTTTAACAATGATAAATGTAAGGTTATACACATGGGAAGAGGGAATCAATATCACCATTACACACTGAACGGGAAACCACTGGGTAAATCTGACAGGGAGAAGGACTTGGGGATCCTAGTTAATGATAAACTTACCTGGAGCAGCCAGTGCCAGGCAGCAGCTGCCAAGGCAAACAGGATCATGGGGTGCATTAAAAGAGGTCTGGATACACATGATGAGAGCATTATACTGCCTCTGTACAAATCCCTAGTTAGACCGCACATGGAGTACTGTGTCCAGTTTTGGGCACCGGTGCTCAGGAAGGATATAATGGAACTAGAGAGAGTACAAAGGAGGGCAACAAAAGTAATAAAGGGGATGGGAGAACTACAATACCCAGATAGATTAGCGAAATTAGGATTATTTAGTCTAGAAAAAAGACGACTGAGGGGCGATCTAATAACCATGTATAAGTATATAAGGGGACAATACAAATATCTCGCTGAGGATCTGTTTATACCAAGGAAGGTGACGGGCACAAGGGGGCATTCTTTGCGTCTGGAGGAGAGAAGGTTTTTCCACCAACACAGAAGAGGATTCTTTACTGTTAGGGCAGTGAGAATCTGGAATTGCTTGCCTGAGGAGGTGGTGATGGCGAACTCAGTCGAGGGGTTCAAGAGAGGCCTGGATGTCTTCCTGGAGCAGAACAATATTGCATCATACAATTATTAGGTTCTGTAGAAGGACGTAGATCTGGGTATTTATTATGATGGAATATAGGCTGAACTGGATGGACAAATGTCTTTTTTCGGCCTTACTAACTATGTTACTATGTTACTATGTTACAGCAATCACACTCAAAATATATACGTTTCGGCAATCAATAATTCTTGAAATATTCAGCCAAATTTGGCCATAAATGTCCTCCAACACACGACAGCAACACAAAGTTCATCCGTAGATTGTAGAGAGACGCCGGTAACCGCCTAAGATCATCATAATGGAAAAGCCACCGGGTAGGTAACCTAAACACCATACTGGACTAACATAACAGCAGTTAAAAACTTTAAAACAAAAACATATAAATTTGACACTCATACCCAAATGCTCAAATGCACAGCAGCCACCCGATAACTACAAAAAAGGGGCATAGCTGATATTATCATTTAATCCTATTGGGTGGACCGTATTAAGTGTCCAGATCCACCTAGACTCAATCTGGGCTAAACGTCCAATTGGAGGTGGGAATACGAGGAGGGGGAACTTTCCAACGTTTAGCCCAGATTGAGTCTAGGTGGATCTGGACACTTAATACGGTCCACCCAATAGGATTAAATGATAATATCAGCTATGCCCCTTTTTTGTAGTTATCGGGTGGCTGCTGTGCATTTGAGCATTTGGGTATGAGTGTCAAATTTATATGTTTTTGTTTTAAAGTTTTTAACTGCTGTTATGTTAGTCCAGTATGGTGTTTAGCTTACCTACCCGGTGGCTTTTCCATTATGATGATCTTAGGCGGTTACCGGCGTCTCTCTACAATCTACGGATGAACTTTGTGTTGCTGTCGTGTGTTGGAGGACATTTATGGCCAAATGTGGCTGAATATTTCAAGAATTATTGATTGCCGAAACGTATATATTTTGAGTGTGATTGCTGTAGTGCTATTTATATTATTGAGGGGGTGTAGACTTTTGCAATTTATGCTATATTTATTAGTATTGTGATTTAATCGGGGTTTTCTTGATTGTCCGTTTATGGCTGTATATTTCCGCCCTTTGTACACTCTGTGGGCTATTATTAGTCAGCATATATAGTCAGCATTGTGTTTATTTACTATCCTGCTATCACCTCTGCTTACATTTGTTGTATGTGAAGTGTTACTTCTGGCACATCGCTTTCTCTAGTGCGTGGCATACTGTCATTGGTGATGTTACTTACCACTTCTTCTATGCGCTGTCATCCCCCTCAACGCTGTAGCGCTCAGGTCCCGGTCGGGTGACGGCTGATCACGTGGGGTCCCCGTGGTCGCTGGTCTCTGCCCGGAGTTCCTGTAGTGTTTAGCGTTGGTGGTTGCTATGGCAGCGTCAGTCACTTCCGGGTCATTGCCGCCTTTCACTTCCGGGGTTGTTCCTATATGTACACGGCTGTAGTTCACTTCAATGCCCCCTGAGGAAGGTTGTTTGTGCCGAAACGCGTGTTGGGGCGGAGGCAGGTTCGTGGAGGGTCCCCTATTGCGGTGGGTAATTCTCATGATTATTTATTGATTTTGGTGTGTGCACATTAATACTACTATGTGAGTGGTACCAACGGCGGTATACTTTGCGGCAGCATAACCACTTTGGGCTTACAATCGCTGTCCGCTTATACTAATTATGTGTGGGGATTACTCCGCATGGTGCTAGTCTCAGCAACCGTTGTTCCTACCACTTACTCCTGACTCTATAGGAGTGGATATCCCGCCGTTTATAGTGTCAATTATACGGGGCTTTATCCCTTTTATCGTTGGATTATGTATTAGGACCTTTCCCTAGCCTTCCTCCTGCCATTGTTTTATGACACTAAGCTTGTTTTGTTCGTTTTTATTGCCTTCAAGCATTTATGGTCTATAATGTTTTATCAATAAAGTATTGTTTTTTGTACTCTAATTTTCACCTTATGTCATCTTTTTTCTGGGTATGAACCTGTACACTGACACTATAGACAGAGCTCATGTGTACAATGTCACTTGTGATCACTGTCTTACCTGAACACTGACACTATATACAGAGCTCCTGTGTATAATGGCACTTAGTATTTTTTTTTTTAATTAATGATCAGTATTGTATTCGGTCACTATGTGGTGGTAATACATGGTCTGGTCATGGTGTTGTGGCATTTGTTCCTTGTATGTGGTATTATCCGGTCACTATGTTGAGGTAATATGTGATTTGGTCATGCTGTGATGGCCAGGGGCGGATTATCAGAGGGTCAATATGGGCGGTAGCCCAGGGCCCAGCGGTCTGGGGGGGCCCTGGGCTACCGCACAGATTGACCCTCTGATAATCATCTGTGAATGCCGGCGGCCGCCGCCGGCATTTATGTGCCCCCCCGCCGTACCCGGTGGGCAGAGAGAGGGGGCCCGCATCGGGCCCCTTCTCATCTGCTCACCGGGCCCCTTCTGGCGCTGCGGCGGTTTCCTATTGATGTGCGGGCGCGCTCCCGCACGTCAATAGTTAACAACAGCCGCCAGCCAATTGGAGGCTGGCGGCTGATGTCGGCCGCAGGCGCACACGTCGCCGGCGTCTGACGTCATTGTCAGTCGCCGGCGAGTGTGCTCTGCTGCAGGGAGCTCACCGCCTGGAGCGCGGACAGGTGAGGAGACTGCTTGTTTTTTTTTTGTTTTTTTTTTTATAACGGTGGACACACTGAGGGCAATGCTGGAGGACACTGGGGCAATGCTGGAGGACACTGGGGCAGATTGCTGGAGGACACTAGGGCAGATGGCTGGAGGACACTGGGGCAATGCTGGAGGACACTGGGGCAGATTGCTGGAGGACACTGGGGCAGATGGCTGGAGGACACTGGGGCAGATGGCTGGAGGACACTGGGGCAGATGGCTGGAGGACACTGGGACAGATGGCTGGAGGACACTGGGGCAATGCTGGAGGAAACTGGGGCGGATTGCTGGAGGACACTGGGGCAGATGGCTGGAGGACACTGGGGCAGATGGCTGGAGGACACTGGGGCAGATGGCTGGAGGACACTGGGGCAGATGGCTGGAGGACACTGGGGCAGATGGCTGGAGGACACTGGGGCAGATGGCTGGAGGACACTGGGGCAGATGGCTGGAGGACACGGGCAGATGGCTGGAGGACACTGGGGCAGATGGCTAGAGACACTGGGGGAAATGCTGGACATACTGGGGCAGATTGCTGGACACACGGTTGGTAATATTCTGGACACACTGTCTGGGGGCAATGCTGGACGCACTGGGGCAGATTGCTGGACACACTGGGGCACTATGCTGGACATACTGGGGCAGATTGCTGGACACACTGGGGGTAATATGCTGGACACACTGGGGCAGATTGCTGGACACACTGGGGCAGATTGCTGGACACACTGTCTGGGGGCAATGCTGGACACACTGGGGGCAATATGGTGGAGACACTGGGGCAGATTGCTGGACACTGGGGCAATATGCTGGACATACTGGGGCAGATTGCTGGACACACTGGGGGCAGGACTGGAGGCATGGGCAGAATGTAGACACGGGGCATGATTGGAGACACGGGGCAGAATGAAAGACATGGGGCAGGATGGATACGATGGAGACATATGGGGCAGGATGTGGAGATCATATGGGGTAGAATGGATACTCATGAGGGCAGGATGCGAGAACATATGGCTGGAGCCTGGAATGAGACACACGGGGCCAGGGTGGGGAATATTATTACCATAGGGGCTAATTAAGGGATATTATTACTACAGTGATGTATTTAGTTTATTTTTTGAGTATACTGTTTTAAATGGGGGTCAGTCCTGTTACTGTGCAGAGTGACACTATATCGCCTTTTTTCTTCATGTGGTGTAATGTAGAAGTTGTGAAAAATTAAGTAATGTGTTCTACAAGCGGAGCTCGAGATAACTGTGTTATTTCCTGCAGAAACGAGTCCTGGCTGGAAGAAATGATGGTGGTCTGTGCTGGATGAAAGATGAAGGACTTCACCTAGAGACGTCACTGGTGAGTCAGTGTTACCTATACACTGACACTATACACTGTATACTATATAGAGGTCCTGTGTATAATACCACCAGTGATCTCTGTATTACCTCTACACAGACACTGCATACTAAGTACAGATCTCCTGTGAATACTGGCACTTATGGTGATAGTATTGTGTTGTTGTTTTTTACTGATCATTATTGTAGTATTCAGTCACTATTAGGGTTGAGCGAAACGGGTCGAACATTTTCAAAAGTCGCCGACTTTTGGCTAAGTCGGGGTTTCATGAAACCCAATCCGACCCCTGTGCGGGGTCGGCCATGCGGTACGCGACTTTCGCGCCAAAGTCGCGTTTCAATGACGCGAAAAGCGCCATTTCTCAGCCAATGAAGGTAAACGCAGAGTGTGGGCAGCGTGATGACATAGGTCCTGGTCCCCACCATCTTAGAGAAGGGCATTGCAGTGATTGGCTTGCTGTCTGCGACGTCACAGGGGCTATAAAGAGGCGTTCCCGCCGACCGCCATCTTACTGCTGCTGATCTGAGCTTAGGGAGAGGTTGCTGCCGCTTTGTCAGAAGCAGGGATAGCGTTAGGCAGGGTCCATTAACCACAAAACCGCTTGTGCTGCAGCGATTTGCACTGTCCAACACCACCCTCGGTGTGCAGGGACAGTGGAATTTTTTTTTTTTTTTTTTTCCCCTCAGCGCTGTAGCTCATTGGGCTGCCCTAGAAGGCTCCCTGATAGCTGCATTGCTGTGTGTACGCCGCTGTGCAAACCAACTGCTTTTTTCAAAGCACAAATCCTCTTGTTCCTTCCTTTCTGCACAGCTATCTTTTTTGTTTGTCCACACTTTTTATTTCATTTGTGCATCAGTCCACTCCTTATTGCTGCCTGCCATACCTGGCTGAGATTACTGCAGGCAGGGAGATAGTAGCTGCCTGCCATACCTGGCTGAGATTACTGCAGGCAGGGAGATAGTAATTGTAGGACATTCCCTGTTTTTTTTTTTTTTTTTTTTTTGGTGGGAGATTAAGATTGGCAATTTGGCATTTCTGCTAGAGTGCCATCCCTGTGTGTGCCATCTCTCTCACATAGTGGGCCATAGAAAGCCTTTTCATTTTTCTGTATTTTTTTTTGTGGGGTGTATAAATTCTCCCTGATAAAAATACAGTGGGAGATTAATATTGGCCTTTGGGCTTGTGTGCCAGTCCTGAGTGTGCCATCTCTCTCACAAATAGTGGGCCATAGAAAGCCTATTTATTTTTTTTTTTGGTTTTATAAATTCTCCCTGAAAAAAAGGGAGATTAATATTGGCCTCTGGGCTTGTGTGCCAGTCCTGAGCGTGCCATCTGTGCCAGCCCTGAGCGTGCCATCTCTCTCAGAAATAGTGGGCCATAGAAAGCCTATTTAATTTTTTTTTTTGTTTTATAAATTTTCCCTGAAAAAAGGGAGATTAATATTGGCCTCTGGGCTTGTGTGCCAGTTGTGAGCGTGCCATCTGTGCCAGTCCTGAGCGTGCCATCTCTCTCACAAATAGTGGGCCATAGAAAGCCTATTTAAATATTTTTTTGGTTTTATAAATTCTCCCAGAAAAAAAGGGAGATTAATATTGGCCTCTGGGCTTCTGTGCCAGTCCTGAGCGTGCCATCTGTGCCAGTCCTGAGCGTCCCATCTCTCTCACAAATAGTGGGCCATAGAAAGCCTATTTTATTTTTTTTTTGGGTTTTAGAAATTCTCCCTGAAAAAAGGGAGATTAATATTGGCCTCTGGGCTTGTGTGCCAGTTGTGAGCGTGCCATCTGTGCCAGTCCTGAGCGTGCCATCTCTCTCACAAATAGTGGGCCATAGAAAGCCTATTTAAATATTTTTTTGGTTTTATAAATTCTCCCAGAAAAAAAGGGAGATTAATATTGGCCTCTGGGCTTCTGTGCCAGTCCTGAGCGTGCCATCTGTGCCAGTCCTGAGCGTCCCATCTCTCTCACAAATAGTGGGCCATAGAAAGCCTATTTTATTTTTTTTTTGGGTTTTAGAAATTCTCCCTGAAAAAAGGGAGATTAATATTGGCCTCTGGGCTTGTGTGCCAGTTGTGAGCGTGCCATCTGTGCCAGTCCTGAGCGTGCCATCTCTCTCACAAATAGTGGGCCATAGAAAGCCTATTTAAATATTTTTTTGGTTTTATAAATTCTCCCAGAAAAAAAGGGAGATTAATATTGGCCTCTGGGCTTCTGTGCCAGTCCTGAGCGTGCCATCTGTGCCAGTCCTGAGCGTCCCATCTCTCTCACAAATAGTGGGCCATAGAAAGCCTATTTTATTTTTTTTTTGGGTTTCAGAAATTCTCCCTGGAAAAAAAAAGGGAGATTAATATTGCCCTTTGGGCTTGTGTGCCAGTACTAAGCGTTCCATCTCTCTCTCTCTCTCAGTCAGTGGGCCATAGAACGCATATTTTTGGTTTTATTTGTTTTCTAAATTCTCCCTGAAAAAATCATTTTATTTTATTTGGTTTCTAAATTCTTCCTGATAAAATCATATTTTTTTTATTATTTTTTTTTCTAAAGTCTCCCTGAAAAAAAAAAAAAAAAAACAACCAAAAAAACAGTGGGAGATTAATATTGGCCTTTCTGCTTGTGTGCCAGTCTTGACTCCTGGGTGTGCCATCTCTCTCTCTCTCTCTCTCTCTCTCTCTCTCTCCAATTGTGGTCCATAGAAAGCCTATATTTTTTTTCCTTGATTTGGGTTCTAAAATCTACCAGAGAAAATAACTACATCAATCATTGGTAGAAAAATATTGGCCTCTGGGTTTGTGTGCCACTCCTGACTCCTGTGTGCGTCATCTCTCAGTCAGTGGGCCATAGAACGCCTATTTTTGGTTTTATTTGTTTTCTAAATTCTCCCTGAAAAAATTATTTTATTTTATTTGGTTTCTAAATTCTTCCTGATAAAATCATATTTTTTTTATTATTTTTTTTTCTAAAGTCTCCCTGAAAAAAAAAAAAAAAAACAGTGGGAGATTAATATTGGCCTTTCTGCTTGTGTGCCAGTCTTGACTCCTGGGTGCGTCATCTCTCAGTCAGTGGGCCATAGAACGCCTATTTTTGGTTTTATTTGTTTTATAAATTCTCCCTGAAAAAATCATTTTATTTTATTTGGTTTCTAAATTCTTCCTGATAAAATCATATTTTTTTTATTATTTTTTTTTCTAAAGTCTCCCTGAAAAAAAAAAAAAAAAAACAACCAAAAAAAACAGTGGGAGATTAATATTGGCCTTTCTGCTTGTGTGCCAGTCTTGACTCCTGGGTGCGTCATCTCTCAGTCAGTGGGCCATAGAACGCCTATTTTTGGTTTTATTTGTTTTATAAATTCTCCCTGAAAAAATCATTTTATTTTATTTGGTTTCTAAATTCTTCCTGATAAAATCATATTTTTTTTATTATTTTTTTTTCTAAAGTCTCCCTGAAAAAAAAAAAAAAAAAAACAACCAAAAAAAACAGTGGGAGATTAATATTGGCCTTTCTGCTTGTGTGCCAGTCTTGACTCCTGGGTGTGCCATCTCTCTCTCTCTCTCTCTCCAATTGTGGTCCATAGAAAGCCTACATTTTTTTTCCTTGATTTGGGTTCCAAAATCTACCAGAGAAAATAACTCCATCAATCATTGGTAGAAAAATATTGGCCTCTGGGCTTGTGTGCCACTCCTGATTCCTGTGTGCGTCATCTCTCACTCAGTGGCCCATAGAAAGCATATAGTTTGTTACATTTGTTTTCTAAATTCTCCCTGCAAAAATCTATTTTTTTTTTTTGGGGGGTTTCTAAAGTGTTCCTGAAAAAAATAAAAATAAAAAAAAAATAATAGTGTGACATTAATATTAACATTTGTGCTTCAGTGACAGTCCTGCGTGTGGGGCATCTCTCTAATTTGCAGCCACCAAAAAAAGAGTGTGTAACATTGGGCCTGATTTTCGCTGTGGTCTCACCAACCTGTAAAGGGGTAGCTAAATCATACTGAAGTTATAGCTCACCGTGTAAGTTGTGTGACTGCAACAAATAACGTTAGTTTGGTTACGTTTTTAAAACAATGAGGAAGTCTAGTGGAAGAGGTCGTGGCCGGGGGCGTTCATTGTCAGCTGGTAATGAGGGTAGTGGTAGTGGTGGAGCATCAGGTGGTCGTGGGGGAAAAAATATTGCACCTAAGTCTGGAGCTGTGGAGCCAGGTTCGTCGTCCGGCTACACAAGGCCTCGAACGCTCCCTTTTCTGGGATTAGGAAAACCGCTTTTAAAGCCGGAGCAGCAAGAGCAAGTTTTGGCTTATCTTGCTGACTCAGCCTCTAGCTCTTTTGCCTCATCTCGTGAAACTGGTAAAAGTAAAAGCAGCGCGTCGTTAGTGGATGTTCACGGTCAGGGACAAGTCACTTCCTTGTCCTCTTCAGCAAAAACAACAACAGAGAAGAATGCAGCAGGCGACACAACGGGTTACTCCATGGAGCTCTTTACACATACCGTCCCTGGCTTAGAAAGTGAAGCAGTTAACAGTCCATGCCCATTACAAATTGAATCTGACATGGAGTGCACTGACGCACAGCCACAGCCAGACTACTATGCTGGTCCTTTGACTCAGACCACAACATTGCCCTCGCAGGGTGCTGATCAAGAATCAGACCCTGATGAGACTATGTTGCCCCATCACGAACGCTATACCACCGAACGACACGGTGACACAGACGAAGTTGCGCAGGAGGTACAAGAAGAGTTATTAGATGACCCAGTTCTTGACCCCGATTGGCAGCCATTGGGGGAACAGGGTGCAGGCGGCAGCAGTTCTGAAGCAGAGGAGGAGGAGGGGCCGCAGCAGGCATCAACATCGCCACAGGTTCCATCTGCCGGGCCCGTATCTTGCCCAAAACGCGTGGCAAAGCCAAAACCTGGTGGAGGACAGCGTGGCCATCCGGTTAAAGCTCAGTCTGCAATGCCTGAAAAGGTATCCGATGCTAGAAAGAGTGCAGTCTGGCATTTTTTTAAACAACATCCAATTGATCAGCGCAAAGTCATCTGTCAAAAATGTTCTACTTCCTTAAGCAGAGGTCAGAATCTGAAAAGTCTCAATACTAGTTGCATGCATAGACATTTAACCACCATGCATTTGAAAGCTTGGACTAACTACCAAACGTCCCTTAAGGTTGTTGCACCCTCGGCCAATGAAGCTAGTCATCAACGCAACATCCCTTCCGGCAGTGTAGGACCACCATTTAGCGCACCACCTGCTGTATCTGTGCAGGTATCTTTGCCAGGCCAAAGCAGTCAGGGTCAGGGAATCACCAGTTTCGTAGTAGGAAACACTGCATCTAGGGCACCGGCGGCAACAATACCATCTCCCACCGTCTCTCAGTCTGCCATGTCCACCGGCACCCCCGCTAGTTCCACGATCTCCAGCTCTCCAGTCCAGCTCACCCTACATGAGACTATGGTTAGAAAAAGGAAATACTTAGCCTCGCATCCGCGTACACAGGGTTTGAACGCCCACATAGCTAGACTAATCTCGTTAGAGATGATGCCCTACCGGTTAGTTGAAAGCGAAGCTTTCAAAGACCTGATGGACTACGCTGTACCACGCTACGAGCTACCCAGTCGACACTTTTTTTCCAGAAAAGCCATCCCAGCCCTCCACCAGCATGTTAAAGAGCGCATCGTCCATGCACTCAGGCAATCTGTGAGCACAAAGGTGCACCTGACAACAGATGCATGGACCAGTAGGCATGGCCAGGGACGTTACGTGTCCATCACGGCACACTGGGTAAATGTGGTGGATTCAGGGTCCACAGGGGACAGCAAGTTTGGGACAGTTCTGCCTAGCCCACGGTCTAGTAAACAGTTGTCTGTAGCCGTTCGCACCCCCTCCTCCTCCTCCTCCTCGTCCTCCTGCAGAAGCAAGAGCTCGTCCACAGACCGCAGTCGCACAAACACTCCATCCGCACCTGCCACTGTTGCACACCAGGTCTCCCATTATGGGGCAGCTACTGGCATACGTCAGCAGGCTGTATTGGCTATGAAGTGTTTGGGCGACAATAGACACACCGCGGAAGTTCTGTCCGAGTTCTTGCAGCAAGAAACGCAGTCGTGGCTGGGCACTGTAGATCTTGAGGCAGGCAAGGTAGTGAGTGATAACGGAAGGAATTTCATGGCTGCCATCTCCCTTTCCCAACTGAAACACATTCCTTGCCTGGCTCACACCTTAAACCTGGTGGTGCAGTGCTTCCTGAAAAGTTATCCGGGGTTATCCGACCTGCTCCTCAAAGTGCGTGGACTTTGCGCACATATCCGCCGTTCGCCTGTACACTCCAGCCGTATGCAGACCTATCAGCGTTCTTTGAACCTTCCCCAGCATCGCCTAATCATAGACGTTGCAACAAGGTGGAACTCAACACTGCACATGCTTCAGAGACTGTGCGAACAGAGGCGGGCTGTTATGTTTTTGTGGGAGGATACACATACACGGGCAGGCAGTAGGATGGCAGACATGGAGTTGTCAGGTGTGCAGTGGTCGAAGATTCAAGACATGTGTCAAGTCCTTCAGTGTTTTGAGGAATGCACACGGCTGGTTAGTGCAGACAACGCCATAATAAGCATGAGCATCCCCCTAATGCGTCTGCTGATGCAAAGTTTGACGCACATAAAGGATCAGGCGTCTGCACCAGAGGAAGAGGAAAGCCTTGATGACAGTCAGCGATTGTCTGGTCAGGGCAGTGTACATGACGAGGTACCGGGCGAAGAGGAGGTGGAGGATGAGGAGGATGATGGGGATGAGTATATTTTTAATGAGGAAGCTTTCCCGGGGGCACGGGAAATTGGTGGCGTGGCAAGGCCGGGTTCTGGTTTTTTGAGGGACACAAGTGACGTAGATTTGCCTGCAACTGCCCCTCAACCAAGCACAACCGCAGATTTGACAACGGGAACTTTGGCCCACATGGCGGATTATGCCTTGCGTATCCTCAAAAGGGACACACGCATTACAAAAATGATGAACGATGACGATTACTGGTTGGCCTGCCTCCTTGATCCTCGCTATAAAGGCAAATTGCAAAATATTATGCCACATGAGAACTTGGAACTAATATTAGCAACAAAACAATCAACTCTTGTTGACCGTTTGCTTCTGGCATTCCCTGCACACAGCGCCCGTGATCGTTCTCACACGAGCTCCAGGGGCCAGCAGACCAGAGGTGTTAGAGGGGCAGAAATCAGAAGTGGCGTTGGACAGAGGGGTTTTCTGACCAGGTTGTGGAGTGATTTTTCTATGACCGCAGACAGGACAGGTACTGCAGCATCAATTCAAAGTGACAGGAGACAACATTTGTCCAGTATGGTTACAAACTATTTTTCATCCCTTATCGACGTTCTCCCTCAACCGTCATTCCCATTTGATTACTGGGCATCCAAATTAGACACCTGGCCAGAATTGGCAGAATATGCATTGCAGGAGCTTGCTTGCCCGGCAGCTAGTGTCCTATCAGAAAGAGTATTCAGTGCTGCAGGTTCAATACTAACAGAAAAAAGGACTCGTCTGGCTACCCAAAATGTAGATGATCTAACCTTCATTAAAATGAACCACAACTGGATTTCAAAATCTTTTGCCCCACCCTGCCCGGCTGACACCTAGCTTTCCTATGAAAAGGTCTTGCCTGTGGACTATTCTGAATGACTTTTCCAATCTCGTAATTTTCTTCACCTGATTGTCCAGCATACGACATGTTTCCACCTCACGAAATGGCCAAACTCCCCACACGGGGCCGTGCTATCGCCACTTTGCGCTTGGACCCTTGAGAGTGCTGTTTGTCTGAAGAGGTGGGTGTGGCCGCTTTTGGTCGACGGCACTGCCACTGGGTCCCTCATAGTACAATAAAGTGTCTCTGGCGGTGGTGGTGCGCACCCAACGTCAGACACACCGTTGTAATATGAGGGGCCCTGTGCCTGTACCGCCGGCCACAAGACAGTTCCCCCCCCCAGCTCAAACAGTGCTCTACCACTAGCAAAATTATCTCTCACAGCTTCACCAATGTGTAGTCTAGCCGCTGACATCCTTCAATGCCTGGCACTGACAATACCATTGTTTTGACATTTTTGTTATGTTAGGCCTTCGAAGCCTGTCTGCGGTCCCTTCTTTCTACAACTACTACACTGACCAGGCCACTGCTGGCCGTGTTACCCTGGAACCAATTTAAAAGTGCCTACAGTCAGCCCAATTTTGTTATGTTAGGCCTTCGAAGACTGTCTGCCGTCACTCCTTCCACTAGACTTCCACTGACCATACACTGCTGCCCATGTACCCCTGGAACCAATTTAAAGTGCCTACAGCCAGCCCAATTTTGTTATGTTAGGCCTTCGAAGCCTGTCTGCGGTCACTCCTTCCACTAGACTTCCACTGACCAGACCACTGCTGCCCGTGTACCCCTGGAACCAATTTAAAAGTGCCTACAGCCAGCCCAAGTTTGTTATGTTAGGCCTTGGAAGCCTGTCTGCGGTCACTCCTTCCACTAGACTTCCACTGACCAGACCACTGCTGCCCGTGTACCCCTGGAACCAATTTAAAAGTGCCTACAGCCAGCCCAAGTTTGTTATGTTAGGCCTTGGAAGCCTGTCTGCGGTCACTCCTTCCACTAGACTTCCACTGACCAGACCACTGCTGCCCGTGTACCCCTGGAACCAATTTAAAAGTGCCTACAGCCAGCCCAAGTTTGTTATGTTAGGCCTTGGAAGCCTGTCTGCGGTCACTCCTTCCACTAGACTTCCACTGACCAGACCACTGCTGCCCGTGTACCCCTGGAACCAATTTAAAAGTGCCTACAGCCAGCCCAAGTTTGTTATGTTAGGCCTTGGAAGCCTGTCTGCGGTCACTCCTTCCACTAGACTTCCACTGACCAGACCACTGCTGCCCGTGTACCCCTGGAACCAATTTAAAAGTGCCTACAGCCAGCCCAAGTTTGTTATGTTAGGCCTTGGAAGCCTGTCTGCGGTCACTCCTTCCACTAGACTTCCACTGACCAGACCACTGCTGCCCGTGTACCCCTGGAACCAATTTAAAAGTGCCTACAGCCAGCCCAAGTTTGTTATGTTAGGCCTTGGAAGCCTGTCTGCGGTCACTCCTTCCACTAGACTTCCACTGACCAGACCACTGCTGCCCGTGTACCCCTGGAACCAATTTAAAAGTGCCTACAGCCAGCCCAAGTTTGTTATGTTAGGCCTTCTAAGCCTGTCTGCGGTCCATTCTTTCAACTACTACTACACTGACCAGGTCACTGCTGCCCGTGTACCCCTGGAACCAATTTAAAATTGCCTACAGCCAGCCCAATTTTTTTATTTTAGGCCTTCGATGCCTGTCTGCGGTCCATTCTTTCAACTACTACTACACTGACCAGGTCACTGCTGCCCGTGTACCCCTGGAACCAATTTAAAATTGCCTACAGCCATGTGTTATTATTTTAGGCCTTCGATGCCTGTCTGCGGTCACTCCTTCCACTAGGCCTCCACTGACCACACCACTGCTGTCCGTGTACCCCTGGAACCAATTTAAAATTGCCTACAGCCATGTGTTATTATTTTAGGCCTTCGATGCCTGTCTGCGGTCCATTCTTTCAACTACTACTACACTGACCAGGGCACTGCTGGCCGTGTACCCCTGGAACCAACATCAGAAAATATAAAAATAAGTATTTTGCTTATAAAAAAGAAAATACTGGTGAGATATCAAATGCAGACATTTTAACATTAAAAACAAACACACAACTCTAATCTGGTACAGTACTAAAAATGGCCACCAGCTACAATTACTTTCTCCTGCAAGTAGTTAACTGAAAGTTTTTTTAAATTGAAAACACACATATGGCATCCACCGAGTGTTGTCCTGTCGCGTCTTCTTTATATTATTGCCGAGAAGATGCAAAATAATGAAAATAATAAAATCATTAATTACCAAAATAATAGAGAAAGTCAACACCACATTGCAAATAAACATTCATTCCAAATAAAGAAGCAGGGCGCGTCCGAGGGTGAGTATATACCTAATAAGAATATAATCACCCTCGGACGCGCAATGCTTATTTCCAACAGCCTTCCTTCCTAAGAATCAGCCCTTCCGTCGTGTAGAGAGACGTTGTGTTACACTCCAAGGTGTTCCCCAGGTTGCCTTTCCTGAGCTTCGATCTTCCGGCTCTCGTTTAGTAGTTCTTGGAAACTACTCTGCATTAGGCCTTCAAATTGGGTATGGGGTGTAGAGAGATGGTGTGTTCCACTCCAAGGTGTTCCCCAGGTTGCCTTTCCTGAGCTTCGATCTTCCGGCTCTCGTTTAGTAGTTGTTGGAAACTACGCTGCATTAGGCCTTCAAATTGGGTATGGGGTGTAGCGAGAGGGTGTGTTACACTCCAAGGTGTTCCCCAGGTTGCCTTTCCTGAGCTTCGATCTTCCGGCTCTCGTTTAGTAGTTCTTGGAAACTACACTGCATTAGGCCTTCAAATTGGGTATGGGGTGTAGAGAGAGGGTGTGTTACACTCCAAGGTGTTCCCCAGGTTGCCTTTCCTGAGCTTCTATCTTCAGGCTCTCATTAAATTGTGGTTAAATGGAACAACTGCATTTGGCGTACTAGTTGGTTTGGGGCCTACTATCGGTGTCTGCCACTCCTTGCTGTTCTCCTCCACTGAACAAAGCTGTGCCGCCTGTTTACTACGGTTGCCAATTTTGAACTGCATTTCGACTACTTACTGATTTGGCCCTACTCTCTGTGTCAGCCTCTCATTCCAGTTGTCCTCCACTGCAATGCCCCCTGGTTATTCCTGTGTTACCAATTTTGAACTGCATTTAGCCCACTTTCTTCTTTGGGCCTATATCTGTGTTTCCACTTCATCGTGCCCATTGCCCAGCCAGTGATAGATGAGTCTGCTGGTACATTGACCCATAACGCAACATTCCCCGTGCACGCTACACAACAACATTGTGACCCTGCTGAAAGTCAGGTTGCTCTTCCCGCATACCATACCACCTTACACGGGGACAAAGAGGAAGGTGCAGATGAAAGTGCAGGTTCCTTCATCAGGTGGGGGGAGGAATACTAGTTGGCGACGTCACTGGCACAGGGCCTCTCATAGTACGCAAAAGTGTTGCTGCCGGTGGGAGGCGCCCCCGCCGTGCAAACACACCGCTGTACTTTGAGGGGCCCTGTGCCAGTGCCAATGCCAACGAGTGGGCCCCCCCTGCTTGCTCAGGTTCACAGCACTTGCAAAGTTGAAATACTTACCTCTCCCTGCTCCACTGCCGTGACGTGGTCCAGATTTCCTGGGCCCACTAATTACTTGAACCAGCCCTACCCCCCACAACTTTAGCCAAATGACCCCCAATTTCAAATGCCTTCCAATTATTATAAGGTAAATTACGCTTGACAAGCTTCATTAAGAAGAATGGATGGTTTTGACATTAAAATGGCCACTCTAGGTGTTTTCCTGGCCCCCACTCACTGCCGACTATGCTGCCCCATTGACTTGCATTGGGTTTCGTGTTTCGGTCGATCCCGACTTTACGTCATAATCGGCCGATTTCACTCGACCCGACTTTGGACATAGTCGGGTTTCGCAAAACCCGGCTCGACTCTAAAAAGGTCAAGGTCGCTCAACTCTAGTCACTATGTGGTGGTAATATGTGGTCTGGAAATGGTGTTGTGGTATTTGTCCCTTGTATGTGATATTTGGTCACCAAGTGGTGGTAATATGTGGTCTTGACATGGTGCGGTGGTATTTGTTCCTTGTATGTGATATTATTCGATCACTGTGGTTGTAATTTGTGATCTGGTCATGTTGCGGTGGTATTTGTTCCTTGTATGTGATATTATTGGTCAAAATATACCTAAATTGTATTGCAGATTCTACCAAATATTTAATAGGTTACAGTAGAGTAGGGCCCGGCCATTTTTCTGGAATAATCTGGTTCGGGTATATCATGACCCCCGTCACATGACCCCCGTCACATGACCCCCGTCACATGACCGGGGGGGGCCCAAAGTGTCTGAACAGCCCGGGGCCCTGGCTACCCTTAATCCACCCCTGGTGATGGCGCTTGTCCTTTGTGTATAGTATTATTGGTCGTTTTAAAAAATGTATGTGACACATTCCCTTAGAGAAAAATAAATAAAAATATATCTAAAAAGAGCATGGGTATTTAAGAAATGTTTAATAGGTTAGAGTAGAGTAGGGTCCTGCCAGAAGAGTCTACCATGTTGTGTAGCTTCTTAAAAAATCTTTTGGCGAAACAAAAGCTGCTGGCTATGTATGTGATCTGGTGTTCTATGGGAACTGTTAATGTGTGATTGGTAAGGACGTGGTACAGAAGTAGAGTTTTTCCAAGAGTGGGCGGTGGAATTTTGAAGTGTTCAAGGGGTGGAGGCGCAGTTGGGGTGCAGGTGGAGCCTGGGTGGAGTCTAACTGGGGCCCAAGAAGTTTGACACTACGGTGCTGTGAAATTCCTGGTAGAATCCTTGAACATTAGACATGAGTTTATTCACCACAGTGCATTTCCAATTATATGTTAGAATATCAGGGTGATCCTGGATTAATAAAAGTTGCAAATTTAAACCTTCGATGTTCCCTGTCCAGGTTTTGGGATCATTTTAATCCAAGAGTGGAAAAAAGAAACCCAATAACATAATATGTACAATTTTCAAAGTCCATAATTGAACTTATGCTCAAAAATATATGTAAAATACAATATAAATTAAAAAACTAAAGCGAATTAAAAATGTAAAATAAGATTTTGTGTCTGGTTGAGACTGGATTGTATACGTGTAAAGGACCTTTCATCACATGCTGAACTGAACACATGATGTAATAGTGACTGCAGAGCAGAATAAAACATTTTTTTTAATTTATTTTTAATCTCATCTCTTTGTGGAGATATCAGCAATCAAATCATTTGGCACCTAATGAGTTAACTTTTGTCACGTCCAAGTGGGTGTTACCAGAGAGCGACTCCTACAGGGAGAAGACGTACGCACCCCAATAAAAACACCCAATTCAGCTTAACTAAAGTGAACTCATTGGATGCCAAATACTTTGATTGCTGGTATATCTGCAAGAGAGAGGTGAAAAAAAACTAAAAAAAAAAGTTTTATTCCACTTCTGCAGCCACTATTACGTTGTGTGTCCAGGTCAACATGAAAGATTTGGTGGAAGGTCCTCTACACGCATATCATATGTTCTCAACCAAAGCAAGATCTTATGTTACAATATTGTTAAAAATCGTTATTGCGCAAAAATATCTAATCAAGACTTAACCAGGTGCGTTATTCTTAAAAGAAAAATGTCATGATTTTCTGAAGAAAGTATAGTGGTTTATTGACTAGTCCACAGAAAAACCAAATTGCAGAAAACATAAAAGGTAGATGAAACAATTACAAACAGAGTGTCCATGTGTAGATATCAGCGCTTTTCTTGTTACTCATCTTTAAAAGGTAGAATGGTAGAAGTCATCTGTCTGTGTGAAGTCTGAAGTCATCATAGCATGGAGTAGCTAACAGCTGTTGTTCCTCGTGTCTTGTCCCATGTCCATGGAGAATGATGGTGAAGGAAGGGAGGTGACCGTTCCACGTGACAAAAAGCCCCCACCCCCTCCTAAGAGACGTTTATATATGTTCAACACTGATCACGTGTCTTCTGTATATGGAGTTAACTTATACTCTGAGCTACATACACAGAAATAGCTTTTGATAGTGTCAGCAAGAAACCATGTGCTCGGTACAGAATAAAAATAAGAATAATTAATATTTAACAAATATTAATTCCCTACATTTTTTATTTATATTGTATTTTACATATATCTTTTTGAATAAGTTCAATGCTGATTTGGATTTATATTGAATAAGTTTTTTCTGGTATTTAGACCTTGTAATGTTGACATATTTCTCCATACACAGTTTTACACGTGAACCTCTAAATGATCAGACGCTCCTTGATTCTCTCATTTACCTAAGTGATGAGTGTAATGAACCAATCAGATGCTTGCTTTGTTTGCTTTGTTAATATTAATGAGTGAATTTTTGAACCAACCAATCAGATGCTTCCTTTTTCTGCCATTTGTGACATGACAGTTGGAATGTGTCGGTTGGTGCCAGTGAGGAGTTTCTTGTTATACCTGACCCCAGCCCTGGTACCGTGCAGATATGGGATGTAATTAGGGTCCGATGGGCCCCGGTGCAAGAATTGGCCCTTCAAGTATATATATGTTCCTCATCTTAGCCCCATCTTGCTACATATATATATACCCTACATCCTGCCATATATGTCCCTCAGCCCGGTATATATGTTTCTATCTAGCTCTCTATATGTATATATTGTATACATTACTATATTACATGAATATTGTTATGTGTATTTATGGTAATGATTATAGATTTTGATTTTAGGTTTTGTTATCTAGAGATCTCTTTTCTCTGCATTTACTAATGTAATAGGTATTGTGATATTCTGAGGCCTGCTGGCTCAGCACACGGTAGATGAACACCCTTTGTGCCAGTGATCATTATATTTTGTGTTGTATTGATTGCATTGTAAAACCAAATAAAAATTACTTAAAAAAACAGTCATACCTAATAATCCTAATTGTACGGCAACTATTGATATGTTGTATGATTGATTGTGTTTTTGTCATAAAAAAAAAGTTACAAATGTTTTATTTTAAGAAAACCAAATAAAAATAATTGAAAATAAAATAAAAATGAGTCAGTGGGTCCAACTCTTTGGGGAACGAGCGAACAGTATAAGTCTATGAACATCACTGGGGAAAAAAAGTAGCAAAATTTTTAAAAATAAAATACATAGAGTGGTGAGTATTCATAAGAGCAGAGGTCGCACTACATAGTTTACAGCAGGTTAAGAATATTCTTTTTTAGCAATTTTGAGGAGTATTTTTATACTAGGAGGAGTAAGTAATTTGCATAAAGTCACATTTATAGTAAACACGTTTACAGAATGTTTAGACCTCCCTGCATATAAAGAGATACATGTCTCCAAGCATGAAATGGGTTTTCCTCTTTCCAGAAAGTCCTCTGTATCGGGCAGTGCTGTGTATAAATAATAGAATCAGAAGCCCCTCTCACCATCCCCGGGTCCAGCGCTGGCTCTCCTCTGCCCAGGTCTCTGTGTATTGGCTGTAGTTGTGACCTCACTGCTGCTGCCAATATAAAGAGCCCATAGCAGCAGCGGACAGCCGGAGCTGGACTCAGGGAAAGTGACGACCATCTCATTTTAACCCCTTCATGACCCCAGCTTTATTCGGTTTTGCGTTTTTGTTTTTCGCTCCCCTCCTTCCCAGAGCCATAAATTTTTTATTTTTCTGTCAATATGGCCATGCAAGGGCTTATTTTTTGTGAGACAAGTTGTACTTTTGAAAGGCATCATTGGTTTTAGCATGTCGTGTACTTGAAAATGGGAAAAAAATTCCAAGTGCGGTGAAATTGCAAAAAAGGTGCAATCCCACACTTGTTTTTTGTTTGGCTTTTTTGTTAGGTTCACTAAATGCTAAAACTGACCTGCTCTTTTGATTCTCCAGGTCATTACGAGTTCATAGACACCAAACATGTCAAGGTTATTTTTTATTTAAGTGGTAAAAAAAAAAATTCCAAACTTTGCTAAAAAAAAAAAAAGCGCTATTTTCCGATGCCCATAGCGTCTCCATTTTCCATGATCTGGGGTCGGGTGAGGGTTTGTTTTTTGTGTGCTGAGCTGACATTTTTAATGATACCATTTTGGTGCAGATACGTTCTTTTGATCACCCGTTATTGCATTTTAATGCAATGTTGCAGCAACAAAAAAAACGTAATTTTGGTGTTTCAAATTTTTTTTCTCGCTACGCCATTTAGTGATCAGGTTAATCCTTTTTTTATTGGTAGATCGGGCGATTCTGAACGCGGTGATACTAAATATTTTTTTCATATTTTTAAAAACATTTTGTTTTTTATTTTTGCCATGCTTCAGTAGCCTCAGGCATAGCCTGATCGGCTCTGCTACATAGGAGCGATGCTCAGATCGCCCCTATGTAGCTGAATTACCGATCCCTCACTGACCCGCCCCCTAGTTTGCATAATGAATACCTAACATACTGAATAAAAAAAAGAAAAAACGCTTCTGCAGACAGGTGTCGGCCGTGGTACCTGTGCTACAGTATAATCGCATGGTTACTGTGCACTTAATCCCTTTTGCAGATTTACTTGAGCGACCACCAAGATGGCATGCGCAATAGTAGCTGTTGGTGATCTCCGAGAGCTGCTACTGTGCAGGCGACGCCATCTTGGTGGAGGACATTTTTTCTCCTCCAGCAAGATGGCGCCGCTGGCGCCTGCACAACAGCCGCTATTGGATCTCTATACAGACCGAAAGCTGCTACTGCGCTGGCACAGCGAGCACCATTCTAAAAATGACTTTTTTTCCCTCCCTCAAGTAAATCTGCAAAAGGGATTAAGTAAACAGTAACCGTGCGATTATGCAGCAGGGTTTTTTTTTTCTTCAGTATGTTAGGTATTCATTATGCAAACTAGGGGGCGGGGCAGTGAGGGAGCAGTAACCTGTCAGCAGTCTGCATTATGAATATCTAATGACCACATACCCCAACCCCACCTTAGGGCACGAGAATCTTATTACCGTAACTACAAACCGAAAATAAAGATTAAAGGGAACCTGTCACCCCCCCAGGCGTTTTTAACTAAAAGAGCCATCTTGTGCAGCACTAATGCTGCATTCTCTCAAGGTGGCTCTTTTAGTTCGGGTCCCTGCCAACGCTGAAATAATCGTTTTTAGAATTTGCCCCTCATACCTGCAGTTTGTCAGGGGGGCATGTCTTTTCCCCCTGACATAAACGCCTCCCAGCCATCACTCAGGGCCTCCGTGCGCCGGGCCCCGCTTCCATTTCCTTCCTGAACGTCCCCGGCGCCTGTGCTGTAAGTTTCTTTTCTGGCATGCACAGTTTGCGCTGCCCTTCCACTCCCATCACATTCACATGACGGGAACTTACAGCGCAGCTGCCGGGGACGTTCAGGAAGGAAATGGAGGTGGCGTCCGGCGCACAGAGGCCTGAGTGACGGCTGGGAGGCGTTTGTGTCAGGGGGGAAGAATTAAGATTAGTGGTCACATAACCACACATACATACTGAGAATACAGGGGAATTGTGACCCCATGCGTATCACACACTGTACTGGTCAGCAGTCTGCAGTCACATTGAGTGACTGCAGACTTTCCTTCTGAGACCAAGCAACAACCTCATCAAGGTAACAAAGGGTTTATTATTAGTGATGAGCGAATATACTCGTTACTTGAGATTCCCTGAGTTTTCATCACCGCAGCTGAATGATTTACATCTATTAGCCAGCATAAGTACATGTGGGGGTTGCCAGGCATGTAATCAAGCTGGCTAAGAGATGTAAATCATTCAGCTGAGGTGAGGAAAACTTAATCTCTGAGCACTAAAAAATACTCGGGCTCGGGAAATCTCGAGTAACAAGTATATTCGCTCATCACTATTGATGACTATTTATTATGAGATTATTACATTTAGTGCTGATTACGCCAGGACTACTGTGTGGGTGTTGGGGTGAGCAGCCGGGGGATTGCTATGAAATTATTAAATCACATCTGCTCTGCATGTAATAACCTCATAATAAATCTACCCCCCAACCCAGCCGTATAATACACCACCATAGCAGTATACAGTATAATGCAGGCCCATAGAAGTATAATGCACCCCCATATTACTATAATGCAGCCCCAGTCGTATAATGCACCCCCATAGTAGAATAATGCACCACCATAGTCATTTATAGTATAATGCACCCCCAAAGCCGTATAATGCACCTCAATAGAAGTATAATGTACCCCAAAGTCATATATAGTATAATACACCTCCATATGAGTATAATGTACCCCATAGTCATATATAGTATAATGCACCCCATAACAGTATAATGCACCCCCATAGCAGTATAATGCACCCCATAGCAGTAAACAGTATAATGCAGCCCCATAGTAGTATAATGCACCCCTATTGTTGTATAATGCACCACCATAGCAGTATAATGCACCCCATAGTCATATATACTATAATGCACCCCCATAGGACTATAATGTGGCCGCATAGCAGTATAATGCACCCCAATAGCAGTAAAATGCACCCCCATAGCAGTAAAATGCACCCGCATAGTATAAGGAATCCCCATAGCAGGACAATGCACCCCATAGTAATATGCTGCACCCTCACAGGAGTATAACGCTCCCCAAAGCAGTATAATCCCATAGCCATTTATAGCATAATGCACCTCCATAAGACTATAATGCACCCCAATATGAGTAAAATGCACCCCCATAGTCAGGTATAGTATAATGCACCCCCATAGCAGTATAATGCACCCCATAATCATATGCAGTATAATGCACCGCTATAGCAGTATATAGTATAATGCACCCCCATAGCAGTATAATGCACCCCTATAGCAGTATAATGCACCCCCATTGTAATATATACTTTAAAGTACCCCCATAGGAGTATAATGTGGCTCCATAGCAGTGTAATGCACCCCCATAGTAGTATAATGTACTCCTTATATCAGAAAAAGCACTAGGCCTAGATATATGGCACTTCCAATATCAATACAACCAAAGAAGAACATATAAGGAAGTTACACGCCCAATATAAAAATCCAAACAAATTTTATTAATATATTATAACATTAACATACATATAAATATAATTATAAAAAGGAACACAGACAAAGACACTGCCAACACGGGCATGTACCAAGAATAAGCACCATACAATATAAACAGATGTTCAGTATACGTAGAAAATAGCCACTATCATAAATAAATTCACCATTGATATATCCAATAGAGGTGACATAGATCAACGTGCATAAATAAATGCTACTAGACTATACCAACACATTTAAATAAAAATATACGAGCAAAGAATGCTTCATAAAATTTTGGTACCTGGTAGCTACCTGCCGCACAAGCCTGACCTTACCATCAGAGACTCCAGTGAACACCAAGGTAGCTACTTAGTCACACCCCTTCCAGGGTAGTCTGGTTTGTTTCACAGTGGAGCCACACCCCCTCGCTCATGCCAACAAGAAAGGGTGTTAGCGTAACACCCCATAGTAGTATAATGCACCCTCATTGTAGTATAATGTACCCTATAGCAGTATATTGTACCCCATAGTCGTATACTGCACCCCATAGTCATATACAGTCATGGCCAAAAGTATTTACACCCCTGCAATTCTGTCAGATAATACTCAGTTTCTTCCTGAAAATGATTGCAAACACAAATTCTTTGGTATTATTATCTTCATTTAATTTGTCTTAAATGAAAATACAGAAAAGAGAATGAAGCAAAAAGCAAAATATTGATCATTTCACACAAAACTCCAAAAATGGGCTAGACAAAATTATTGGCACCCTCAGCCTAATACTTGGTTGCACAACCTTTAGCCAAAATAACTGCGACCAACCGCTTCCAGTAACCATCAATGAGTTTCTTACAATGCTCTGCTGGAATTTTAGACCATTCTTCTTTGGCAAACTGCTCCAGGTCCCTGATATTTGAAGGGTGCCTTCTCCAAACTGCCATTTTTAGATCTCTCCACAGGTGTTCTATGGGATTCAGGTCTGGACTCATTGCTGGCCACCTTAGAAGTCTCCAGTGCTTTCTCTCAAACCATTTTCTAGTGCTTTTTGAAGTGTGTTTTGGGTTATTGCCCTGCTGGAAGACCCATGACGTCTGAGGGAGACCCAGCTTTCTCACACTGGACCCTACATTATGCTGCAAAATTTGTTGGTAGTCTTCAGACTTCATAATGCCATGCACACGGTCAAGCAGTTCAATGCCAGAGGCAACAAAGCAACCCCAAAACATCAGGGAACCTCTGCCATGTTTGACTGTAGGGACCGTGTTCTTTTCTTTGAATGCCTCTTTTTTTCTCCTGTAAACTCTATGTTGATGCCTTTTTATTATTATTATTATTATTTATTTATATAGCACCATTGATTCCATGGTGCTGTACATGAGAAGGGGTTACATACAAGTTACAAATATCACATACAGTAAGCATTTGCTCAACAGGAAAAAAAAGGCATTTAAACTGGGTGACAAAGAGGAAATTAAAATGATACAGCATGAATTGAAGCATAAAATAAAGGAGGCCCAGGAAGCCTTCAGAATTTAACTTGAAAAGAAACTGTCCCACAATAATACCAGAGAGGTTTGGGCAGGAATGAAATTACTGACTGGGCTTAAGCTGAGGCTTGAAAATGATCCAGGAACAATGGACAAGGCTAATGAGATGAATGAGTATTTCAATAGATTTAGCAGTACATGTGTAATGCAAACTGATAGTGGATGGGAACTGGGTGCAAATTCTGCAACATCGATATTGAAGGATGAGCAGACCTATTTTAGAGTATCCGAAAATGATGTGAGGAGGCAGTTTAAGTCACTTAACATTGGTAAAGCTGCAGGACCTGATGGACTCAGCTCACGTGTCCTTAAAGTGTGTGCAGACCAGCTGTGTACTGTCTTTACACGCCTATTTAATGGAAGTCTACAAACACAGAGGGTACCAGTGTTATGGAAAACTTCCTGTCTGGTGCCGGTACCCAAGACGACTTCTCTTGCGACCCTAAATGACTATCGTCCTGTAGCCTTAACATCTCACGCTATGAAGGCCTTGGAAAGATTAGTGCTTGCTCACTTAAGACCGAGGGTCAATGCTTTTATTGATCCCCTTCAGTTTGCTTACCGACATAGATTGGGGGTGGATGATGCTATCCTTTCTCTGTTACATAGGGTACATTCATTTCTGGAGACTGACGGTACCACGGTGCGAGCGATGTTCTTCGATTTCTCGAGTGCATTTAACTCCCTGCAGCCACTTTTACTACACAAAAAGATGACTGATATGAAGGTTGAGGAGGGGATGAGAAATTGGATAACTGACTACCTATCAGATCGGCCACAGTTTGTACAGATGGGAGCAGTGGTGTCAAGCAGATTACTGAGCAGTGTAGGTGCCCCCCAGGGAACGGTGCTTGCACCCTTTCTATTCACACTGTATACTTCAGACTTTCAGTATAAATCTGAACTTTGCCACCTTCAAAAATTTTCGGATGACTCTGTGGTTGTGGGATGCATTAGGGGAGATCAGGGGGATGAGGAATATAGAAGGGTGGTGTCGAATTTCGTGGATTGGTGCAATGGTAACTATCTGCAACTAAATGTTAAGAAAACTAAGGAGTTGGTGGCCAACTATAGCAGGATAAAGATGGAATGCTTACCGATCACTATTGCTGGTCAGGAGGTAGAGCAGGTGGAGAGTTACAAATATTTGGGGGTCCATTTGGATAGCAAACTGGACTGGAGATGCCACTCAGAGTTTGTCTACAAGAAGGGGATGAGCAGACTGTATTTCCTAAGGAAACTGAGGTCTTTTAGTGTGTGTAGCAAAATGTTAGAAATGTTCTACCAGTCTGTGGTGGCAAGTGCCATCTTTTTTGCAATCACGTGCTGGGGTAGTAGTGTGCGGGCCTCTGATGCTAATAAGCTGAATAAGATTATTAAGAAGGCAAGTTCTGCTGTGGGCTGCAAGCTGGACTCTTTTGGGGAGGTAGTGGAGAAAAGAACTCTGAGAAAGTGTATGACAATTATGAACAATAATGCACATCCATTATATGAGCTATTCATGAGACAGAAGAGCACCTTCAGTAACCGGCTTATACTCCTGAGGTGTAAGAAGGAAAAATATAGGAAATCGTTTGTGCCAACTGCCATGGGAATGTACAACAATAACATTAGGGTTAAACCACCAAGGTGAATGTCTACTTATTTCTCTACATTTCAGTTCACTTGTTGTGTATGTCCTATTCTAATGTATAATGTTCTTCTGTCAACAAACTGTCATGTCAACTATGTAATTCCTTTATGATTTTTATGTTTTAAGTCGTGCTGCTGTGATACCATAATTTCCCACGGGATCAATAAAGTGTATCGTATCGTATCGTATCGTAACAAACTAACAATGACGGACTGATACAGAGGGGCGAGGACCCTGCCCTTGCGGGCTTACATTCTACAGGATTATGGGGAAGGAGACAGTAGGTTGAGGGTTGCAGGAGCTCCGGTGTTGGTGAGGCGGTAGCTCCGGTGTTGGTGAGGCGGTAGCTCTGGTGTTGGTGAGGCGGTAGCTTCGATAGTGATGAGGCAGCAGCGGTGTCAGTGCAGGCTGTAGGCTTTCCTGAAGAGATGAGTTTTCAGGTTCCGTCTGAAGGATCCGACTGTGGTTGATAGTCGGACGTGTTGGGGCAGAGAGTTCCAGAGGATGGGGGATATTCGGGAGAAGTCTTGGAGGCGATTGGATGAGGAGCGAATAAGTGTGGAGGAGAGAAGGAGGTCTTGGGAGGACCGGAGATCACGTGAGGGAAGATATCGAGAGATTTGTTCAGAGATATATGGAGGAGACAGGTTGTGGATGGCTTTGTAGGTCAGTATTAGCAATTTGAACTGGATACGCTGAGGGAATGGGAGCCAGTGAAGAGATTTGCAGAGGGGGGAAGCGGAGGAGTAGCAAGGAGAGAGATGGATTATTCGGGCAGCAGAGTTAAGGATGGACTGGAGAGGTGCAAGGGTGTTAGCAGGGAGGCCACAGAAAAGGATGTTGCAGTAGTCAAGGCGGGAAATGATGAGGGCGTGCACAAGCATTTTAGTAGATTGGGGGTTGAGGAAAGGACGGATCCTGGAGATATTTTTGAGCTGGAGGCGACAGGAGGTGGAAAGAGCTTGGATGTGTGGTTTGAAGGACAGGGCAGAGTCGAAGGTTACTCCGAGGCAGCGGACTTCGGGTACAGGGGAAAGCATGATGTCATTGACTGCGATAGATAGGTCAGGTAAGGAAGATACCTTTGCCTTTGCCCAAAAAGCTCTACTTTTGTCTCATCTGACCAGAGAACATTGTACCAAAACGTTTTAGGCCTTTTCATGTAAGTTTTGGCAAACTCCAGTCTGGCTTTTTTATGTCTCGGGATAAGAAGTGGGGTCTTCCTGGGTCTCCTACCATACAGTCCCTTTTCATTCAGATGCCGAAGGATAATACGGGTTGACACTGTTGTACCCTTGGACTGCAGGGCAGCTTGAACTTGTTTGGATGTTAGTCGAGGTTCTTTATCCAACATCCGCACAATCTTGCGTTGAAATCTCTTGTCAATTTTTCTTTTCCGTCCACATCTAGGGAGGTTAGCCACAGTGCCATGGGCTTTAAACTTCTTGATGACACTGCGCACGGTAGACACAGGAACATTCAGGTCTTTGGAGATGGACTTGTAGCCTTGAGATTGCTCGTGCTTCCTCACAATTTGGTTTCTCAAGTCCTCAGACAGTTCTTTGGTCTTCTTTCTTTTCTCCATGCTCAATGTGGTACACACAAGGACACAGGACAGAGGTTGAGTCAACTTTATTCCATGTCAACTGGCTGCAAGTGTGATTTAGTTATTGCCAACACCTGTTAGGTGCCACAGGTAAGATACAGGTGCTGTTAATTACACAAATTAGAGAAGCATCACAAGATTTTTCGAGCGGTGTCAATACTTTTGTCCACCCCCTTTTTTATGTTTGGTGTGGAATTATATCCAATTTGGCTTTAGGACAATTCTTTTTGTGTTTTTTCATTTAAGACAAATTAAATGAAGATAATAATAAAGAATTTGTGTTTGCAATCATTTTCAGGAAGAAACTGAGTATTATCTGACATAATTGCAGGGGTGTGAATACTTTTGGCCATGACTGTAATGCATCCCATAGTAGTATAATGCACCCCCAAAGTAGTTTAATGCACCCCCATAGTCATATATAACATAATGCACCCCCAAAGTATTTAATGCACCCCCATAGGCATATATAGTATAATGCACCCCCATAGCAGTATAAAGCACCCCCATAGTCATGTATAAAATAATACACCCCATTGGAGTATAATGCACCTCAATAGTCATATATAGTGTAATCCACCCCCACAGAAGTATAATGCACCCCATAGTCATACATAGTACAATGCACCACCATATCCGTACAATGAAACCCCATAGCAGTATAATGCACCCCCATAGCAGTATAATGCACCCCCATAGCAATATAATACACCCCCATAGTCGTATAATGCACTACCATAGGAGTATAATGTACCCCCATAGCAGTATAATGCACCACCAAACTCATGTATAGTATAATGCACCCCATAGGAGTATCATTCACCCCAATAGTCATATATAGTGTAAAGCACCCGAATAGCAGTATAATGCACTCCCATAGCCATATAATGCAGCCCATAGTCATACACAGTATAATGCACCCCAAATCAGTATAATGCGCCCCCATAGTAGTATAATGCACCATAATAGCAGTATAATGCACCCCATAGCAGTATAATGCACCCACATAGCAGCATAATGCATCCCCATAGCAGTATATAGTATAATACACCCCCATGGCAGAATAATCTACCTATATAGCAGTAAAATGCACTCCAATAGCAGTTTAATGCACCCCCATAGTCATATATAATGCAAACCCATAGCAGTATAATGCACCCCATAGTCATATAATGCGTCCCATAGTAGTATAATGCACCCTATAGCAGTATAATGCACCCCTATAGTAGTATAATGCACTCCATAGCAGTATAATGCACCCCCACAGTCGTAAAATGCACACCGATAGTCATATAATGCACCCTCATAGTAGTATAATGCATCCCATAGTAGTATAATGCACCCCTATAGCTGTGTAATGCAACCCAATAGTCATATATAGTGTAATGCACCCCTGTAGGAGTATAATAAAGCCCCATAGTAGTATAATGCACCCCCATAGTCAACTTCTGGCCTCGGATTTGCCGGCGGTGTGTATTGCCATGCACAGACCCGATGTATCTAGGCGCCGCAATACACTTCAACTAAACATGGGTCTAAGGATGCACACCCAATTTGGGATTGTGCTGACGTCATCGAGCCTCCACCCACTTGGGTCCGGTTGCGACCTCTGCGATCGCAGATGTTACGCCCCTGTGCGATTTCACGTGTTGTCTCTTCTGGAATGTAAATGACTATAATTTCTTCCATAGGGACAGTGTCATGTGCAAGCTGATGTATCAAAGTCATAAAAGTCCATGTTCCAGCAGAGATCACAGCATAAAGACCAAGTATCTACTGCACAAATTACTGTCCAATGTTTTGCAAATTATTTTCAGGTAATAAAATCTATACAGAAAATTACTAGCAAGACGGTAATATGCTAAGTTTGGAGTGTTAAAACTATGTACAATACAATTTACGAATTTGACTCACTTAGGGCAGAATTGAAACCGGACAGAAAAACTGCATCCCTAATATCAGACACCTAAGACGGACCTATCTCATGGGTTTTAGTTCTGACCTATCTCATGGATTTTAGTTATGCACGCATTCAAATAACCAGTGGAAGAGTGTTGGGGAGGTGGTGAAAGAAATTTGGGACCTTATAATGTCAGTGGTGATCACTGTACAATCTGTACACTGACACTATAGACAGAGCTCCTGTGTATAATGTCACTGGTGATCATTGTATTACCTGTACACTGACACTATATACAGAGCTCCAAAGTACAATGTCACTGGTGATCACTATATTACATGTACAATTGATATAAGTGGTGCAGCCCTGCACAACAAATGGAGATGGGGTGCAAAACCTGGTCAGTAAATGGAATGCTATAAACACAAAAGAAAAAAGACTCGACCAATAATGGTATGCACAGCCATAAAATATGTGAAAATATCAAAAAATGTTTAATTACACCTCAAAGAACATGACAAACATATAAAACCATTTAAAAAGGTCTGAATACAGAACCATGAGTCACCACCCCTAAGCATAAATATCATGAAAAAACAATACTACATGGATAAAGTGCTATATATGTACAAAATGTGTCATGTCTAAACATGTAATGGTCCAATATGACACACATGAATATATAAAGGCCGAAACAAATGCATACGTAAACCTGTAGTCGTGCACTGACAGATAATCTAGCAATAAAATTACTGCAATTCAGTGTTTGGTATGTAATAATATAAAGTGTTATATCAGCATGCTGTTTAGCCAAGATGATAGCAGTACCAAGATAGGTATATACATGCGGGCTACAAGCATGTGCTAGAAAGCCTCAAGTATGACATACATGAATATATACAGGCCGAAACAAATGCATACGTAAACCTGTAGTCGTACACTGACAGATAATGTAGCAATAAAATTACTGCAATTAGGTGTTTGGTATGTAATAATATAAAATGTTATATCAGCATGCTGTTTAGCCAAGATGATGGCAGTACCAAGATAGGTGTATAGATGTGGGCTACAAGCATGTGCCAGAAAGCCTCAAATAGGCATACACTGGTACTCCCCTGCAATCAAATAATAACCCAATGGGTGCCAAGATGTAAGAAAAAATGGGGGGAGTAAAGAGAGGAAAAAATATTCCAAAGGAACGGCATGAACTCTGAACAATGGTATACCATGAGCCCAGATACCTAATGGAGACAGGAGACAGGCTTAAGGGGTGAGGCGAGAGCCCCACGCGTATCGCTGCAGACGCTTCATTTTATATTGTTACATACCAAACACCTAATTGCAGTAATTTTGTTGCTACATTATCTGTCAGTGTACGACTACAGGTTTACGTATGCATTTGTTTCGGCCTGTATATATTCATGTATGTCATACTTGAGGCTTTCTAGCACATGCTTGTAGCCCGCATGTATATACCTATCTTGGTACTGCTATCATCTTGGCTAAACAGCATGCTGATATTACACTTTATATTGTTATATACCAAACACTGAATTGCAGTAATTTTATTGCTAGATTATCTGTCAGTGCACGACTACAGGTTTACGTATGCATTTGTTTCGGCCTTTATATATTCATGTATGTCATATTGGACCATTACATGTTTAGACAGGATACATTTTGTACATATATAGCACTTTATCCATGTAGTATTGTTATTTCATGATATTTGTGCTTAGGGGTGGTGACTCATGGTTCTGTATTCAGACCTTTTTAAATGGTTTTATATGTTTGTCATGTTCTTTGAGGTGTAATTAAACATTTTTTGATATTTTCACATATTTTATGGGTGTGCATACCATTATTGGTCGAGTCTTTTTTCTTTTGTGTTTATTGTATTACCTGTACACTGACACTATATACAAAGCTCCTGTGTATAATGGCACTTAGTATTGTGTTTTTTTAGTATTGCAGTATTCGGTCAGTATGTGGTGTTAATATGTGGTCTGGTCATGGTGTGGTGGCATTTGTTCCTTGTATGTGGTATTATCAGGTCACTATTTGGAGGTAATATGTGATTTGGTCATGCTGTGATGGCACTTGTCCCTTGTGTGTAGTATTATTGGTCGCTTTAAAAAATGTATGTGACACATTCTCTTAGAGAAAAATAAATAAAAATATACCTAAAAGAGCATTGGGTATTTTAAGAAATGTTTAATAGGTTAGAGTAGAGTAGGACCCTGATAAGAAGAGTCTACCATGTCTGATGGCTTCTTAAAAAATCTTTTGGCAAAACAAAAGCTGCTGGCTATGTATGTGATCTGGTGTTCTATGGGAACTGTTAATGTGTGATTGGTAAGGACGTGGTACAGAAGTGGAGTTTTTCCAAGAGTGGGCTGTAGAACTGTGGAATGTTCAAGGGGTGGAGGCGCAGTTGGGGTGCAGGTGGAGCCTGGGTGGAGTCTAACTGGGGCCTGGTAGAAGCCCTGAATATTAGACATGAGTTTATTCACCACAGTGCATTTCCAATTATATGTTAGATTATATGTTAGAATATCAGGGTGATCCTGGATTAATAAAAGTTTTCAATTTTAACCTTAGATATTCTCTGCCCCAGGTTTTGGGATCAATGTAATCCATGAGTGGAAAAAAAGAAACCCAATAACATAATATGTACAATTTCTAAAGTTCATAAGTGAACTTATGCTCAAAAATATATGTAAAATACAATATAAATAAAAACTAAAGAGAATTAAATGTAAAATTAGATCTTGTTTTTAGTTGAGACTGTATGGTATACGTGTACAGGACCTTTCATCACATTTTTCATGCTGAACTGAACACAAGATGTAATAGTGGCTGCAGAGCAGAATAAAACATTTTATTTATTTTTAATTTCATCTCTCCTTGTGGCGATATCAGCAATCAAATGATTTGGCACCTAATGAGTTAACTTTTGTCACGTCCAAGTGGGTGTTACCAGAGAGCGACTCCTACAGGGAGAAGAAGTACACACCCCAATGAAAACACCCACTTCAGCTTAACTAAAGTGAACTCATTGATTGCTGGTATATCTGCAAGAGAGAGGTGAAAAAAAAACTAAAAAAAAAAGTTTTATTCCACTTCTGCAGCCACTATTACGTTGTGTGTCCAGGTCAACATGAAAAATTTGGTGGAAGGTCCTCTACACGCATATCATATGTTCTTAACCAAAGCAAGATCTTATTTTACAATATTAATTCTCTATAGTTTTTACTTAGGACGGCGTCACACTCGGCGTAAGACAATACGGTCCGTATTTTACGGCCGTAATACGCGCGTAATATGCCGAAATGTCCTAGAAATATTGTTCCGTAGGTAATCCGTTGCCTAGGTGTGGTCGCGTATTTTGCGCATGTACTGTTGCGTGTGTGATCCGTAGGGCGTATTTTTCACGCAACATCACAAAATGGACATTTAACGGTTCTCTGGCCTGCAAATAATTCAAATCATCATTAACATCACTATTTAAGCCCTCTACAACAGGTGGAACCCTCCCATCTGCCCATTTATTTGTTGTGCTTATTTTGGCTGTGTTCGTTGTACCTTCCAAACATGTCTGACCATGTGTCTTTAAGCACAACTCAGCGGGTGTTGTTTCACTGGCTGTTGTCGCGTCACTTTGGGCAGCCATATCCGGTGAATGTTGATCCGCGAAAGAGGAGTCGAAGATTGTGGGTGCATCCTCTATTGACCCAATGCCTCAGTAAAGGACATTTTGAGAGGCTCTATACAGCTTTGAGATCACATCCTGACAAGTTCTATCTTTACTGTCGCATGACCATCAGGACCTTTGATATCTTGTTGGAGATCTTACGTCCAGGTATCACCTATCAGGACACAAGGATGTGAAAAGCCATCTCTGCTGAGGAGCGTCTTCTCCTAACATTACGGTATGTATCCCACATTCTCACATACTGTATGTTGATGATTTTTTTTTTAGAATGTTGTGTTTTAGCATGTTTTTTAAAGTATTTTTGGACATTATGGCCCAAGCACTTCACCCAAACTGTGGTGAATGTTGTAGCTAAGTAACCCAGGTAATTTTTATCATGCAAATGAAAATAATGTCTTTGTAAATATACTATGCACTTGTCCTTCTTCATGTTTTCATTCTACTCATGTTAAATACCTAATATTATCTTTCTTTGACTTTCAGATTCCTGTCCACAGGCTTGTCGTATGCGGGACTACACCTGGAGTTTCTGATTGGGCGTTCGACAATTTCAGGCATTGTTCGTTCAACCTCTTTTCAAATATGGGAGAAACTTCAGGAACTTGTTATGCCTGAGCCCAAACAGGAGGATTGGCTCAAAATCGCCCGTGGATTCCAGAACACTTGTGACTTCCCTAACTGCATTGGAGCTGTGGATGGGAAACATATCAGGGTGCGTAAGCCGCCGAACTCTGGCTCCCAATTCTACAATTATAAGCAGTTTTTCTCTGTAGTTCTGTTAGCTGTTGCTGACAGTAACTACAGGTTTATAATTGTAGACATTGGGGCCTATGGGCGAACTGGAGACTCTAGGGTCTTCAATTCGTCCATAATGGGTCGTCGGCTACGTGACAACCAGTTAAACCTCCCACCACCACAACAAATACCAGGCTTCAATGCGGAAGCAGTGCCTTTTGTTTTGGTTGGAGATGAGGCTTTCCAACTGACAAGGCACGTCATGAGGCCTTATCCCCGGCGCAACCTGGACCACTGGTGGAGGGTCTTTAATATGAGGCTTTCCAGGGCACGAAGACTGGTGGAGTGTGCCTTTGGGATTCTTGTTGCAAAAGGGCGTGTTCTCCAGTCTGCCATTCAGCTCAGTGAGGCTTCAGTGAATGAAGTCATAAAAGCCTGTGTTATTTTGAACAATTTTACCCGCATCCATGATTGTTCCTCAGCTGATATTGGTGAACAACTGATGAGCAATGTGATTAGGCCTACCCCATATGGCCATCCTCCACGGCATCCCCTTTCTGGTCTAAAAGTTAGGGATGTTTTCACCAATTTTTTTTGTTCTTCTCAAGGTGCAACTCCCTGGCAAGATTTGTCAATTTTGCATGTTTGAATTTTTGCCTTTCTATATATTTGTCATATTTTAATAACAATTTACATTTCAAACTCAAACTACTGTGTGTTGTCTTTTCTTAAATCACATATGATTCTGAGGCTAGCATGTGTGTGTAATGTAATAATGAATTGCCGACAACCATAATTAGGCTTGGTAACTGCTCATTTTTGCTAAAATGAAATGCCTTTTTTTTTCTCAACTTTTAACTCTTTTTAGCCAATATTTTTTAAGGCCACGATATGCCTAAACCAAAAAAAAACCATAGTACTATGTCAGAACAAACATAATAAAGACATTAAAATGTCCAAAAAAATAATACAAAAAAATAATAAACATCAAAGATCTTGATAAGTAGGTGGTGGAGATAGGGTAAGATCTTGGTCATCATCAGGTGGCCTTTGTCTGGCCAATTGTCCTTCACCCTGTGTGGATGATGTTTGGGCTGGAGGTACGTTCTGCCTGGACTCATGTGGGCCAGTTGTGTAATGGCCATAAGGATTTTGTGGCAAACCCTCATGTTGAGGATAATATGGCCTAGAATCATATCCAAACCCAATATGGCCATGTCGTCCAAACCCAGGTTGGGACCAGCCTCCAGCACTGGGTCTGGACAAGTATTGGGCTGGTTGCTGATAGCCTGCCATATGGGCCTGAGGTTGCCATGGTGGGTTGGTCGTGGGTAGGGGTTGAGGTGTGGGCTCACATGGAGGGGGTGGTTCAGATCCTTGTTGAGCATGCACCTGTGGACATCTTTGCAGCCGCAGGAGATTTTGTGGTGACAGCTGCCAATTTTCAATTGTCTCCATAAGCTGGTATGGGTTATTTGAGGGGGTGCATGCATCAATAAGGATCTGAAAGCACCCCCTCACACGAATCCTCACCTCCCGCTCTAGGGGCCGTAAATCCCGGGCCAGGCTCCTCGTAAAGCCCTCCTCCCCATCATCCTCACATCATCCTCACAAACCCTTGCCAGGTAGTCCAACACCCCAGAATCCACATTTCTCCTACTTTGGAGGAGTTGTCTTCTTCGGCGACCACGCTGTGTTATCACTGCAGCCTGTGGTGATCGCTCCAGGGCAACAGTAGGGCTGCTGCTGTTTGCAGGGTCATCCTGACTAGGTGGTGCTGCTGCTGCTGCTGATGGTGTGGCATCTTCTTGGGATGGTGGTGCTGGAGCTGGCTGGGAAGATATTGAGGATCCTTGAGGGATGGAACCTGAGGGAGCAGAAGATGGGCCAGCCACCTCTTCTCCTTCCCCAACTGGGTCTATGACCAATTCTGAATCCGACCCTTTCTCCCTGTCAGTGAGGTTAGACTGTGTTCTGTAATGAAATTTTTGTTTTTTTAAATATCTTATTTTTTTTTAACCCCCCCCCCCCCCAAAAAAAAAAAAAAAAAAAAGGATGAAAATGTGTTGGGAGGTTTGTACTTACGGTCTGAGGTCCATGCTGGGATTCAAGAAGGTCACGAGATCAAAATATATATATTTTTTTTTCTTAGGAGGTGCGCCTGCCCCACTCCTGTCACGCTGCTGCCTCTCCCTCCTATATTGATCGCGGATGCTCCGCCATCTTGTCGTAACATCACCCACTGCTACAAAATACATTAAACAAATTGATTACCCCATTATGCACAGTGGTCACACAAGGTGTAATTGACTACACAGATTTGAGTGTAGCATAGGAATATGCATTTGTGGAATACATTTATTAGTAATTGAGATCAAATAATACAATTTGTATGTAAGGCCACAAGGACAGAGTCCGCTACCGTCTATCCCAGAATGTAATTGTTCAGGTTAACACTGTAAGGGACATCTGTTACAACCATTATTTAAATCCGTTTGTCATGTACAGCACCATGTACGTACTGGTGTGCTTTAAATTAAGTTCTGTAATAATTATCAAAGTCATGTTTAACAAATCAAAGGAGCTAGGTACTGCTGTTTCACACGAAAAATAAATTACAAACATGGGTGTACTTACTTATTTGTCTCTGTGCCTCACGTGGCTGCTGCTCATAATGTGGGAATAGGGACCCACACACACTCCTCCATGCTGCCTCTTTTTGGGCCCTGTTGGAATAGTTGGGATCCCTCTGGTCCCAAATTACTAGCCTTTCTTGCACCAAAATAATGAGCATGTCCACATTAATAATGTTAGCCATGCTGATTCTCACTCCGTGGAGGCGTGCAGCAGACTTCCGGGTTCACTGTCTGGCTTTTTCAGCTAATTAGCATGTCTCACCTGCCTGATTGAGGCCTTTGGACATTTCCGGACATTTGGGCATTGTTTTGGGGATAAGATTTTGATCGAGTGCTGCTTTTGTCATCTCCTTATCATCATCTCCTACGGCGTTACCCGGATTTCGGGATCTCGTGCCGCAGCTCACAGATGAGTATCTTTGATCTTACTGTGCTAATCATTGAATTACCATGCTGCTGTGACTATTGTTTCTGTACCCTTTATTATTAAGGGTTAAGTCTGAGTTAGTACGGGGCTTTTTGTGACGATAACGCTGCTATAATTATCGGTCCTACGCCCTTTATCATTTTGGCACTTTGCACTTTATTATTGCCGTTTGTACTTGTATGATTGGAGATTGATGTAATAGCCTATTTTTTTGTCCATATAAGGGGGCTTTCTGGACAATCTGTTTAAACATTTGTATATTACCTGCTCGGTTAGAGACGATCGTGTCTCGGTAACATAATCATGTACTGATTTATTTTAAAACATAAATGTGTCCCCCTATTGGATATTTGTTATCATCTTTTCTTATTTTGATGATGTGAGATTTATTTACTACATCCTGATATACCCTTTATCAGCTGGGCATATCCGATTTTGTAGATTGAAGCGCAATCTGTGATATACTGATCTCTTTATTACATCACATTATCTTGTTGGGGTATTTTTTCTTTTTCTTATGTTTTTGTTTCACATTTTTCATTCTTTATTTTTTTTCGTGGTTATCAGGGTGTATTGGGACATTTTTTCTGAACTTTATCTCCATTGTAGGGATTTTTGAGGGATCCTAGGGTTAGTCGACGCTGAGTGGGGGCGCCAACCGTTTCAAAGTAGGGTGCCAACCTCCACTGTCAGGTACGGTTTGTCCGTTAGGCATTTATTAGGTCGCTCCAGGTTTCCTGTATCGTAGGGATCTCTAGGGATTCTGAGGGCGAGCCGTCGAGGAGTGGGGGCGCCAAGCGTAATTTAGGGTGCCAACCCCCGCTGCCAGGTAGGACGAAGCGTAGTGTCGTTCTAGGATCATATAGGCACATTTCTGCTATTGTGTTTTAATGATTAGAGTTTTTTAGTAGTATATATTAATAAAGGTTATTTTTTATGAATCCTGTTTTTCTTTGGTTTTTTGGACATTTCCGGACATCTGCCTGAGTGTTGCGTATTTCTCGCAAGTCACACGCATGGTCCGTATGCATTGCGTATTTTGCGTGCCCCCATAGACTTTCATTGGCGTATTTTTTGCGCAATACGCTGACAAACGCAGCATGCTGCAATTTTGTACGGCCGTAGAAATCCATATAATACGGATGCGTAGTATACGGCTACTAGGACCTGACCCATTGACAATCATTTGGCCGTTTGTAATGCGTGTTTTACGGACGTATTTTCTGCGCTCATACGTCCGTAAAACTCGCTAGTGTGACGCCGGCCTTATATTGTTTTTTACATATTATTTTTGCATAAGTTCAATGCTGATTTGGATTTATATTGAATACGTTTTTCTGGTATTTAGACCTTGTAATATTTTGAACTATGAACAGCTTAGAACAACTGAGGTTTACACAGAAATCCCAAGAAAATGCTGAAAGGAAATGGAGGGGGAAAAGTGGATCCCTTTAAACAAATGTGTGCAACCAGAGGAACGCAACAACTGGCAAACTTTCCTGATTGTATGTGGACGCTTCAGGGGAGTTTCATGTGACAACATAAGGCGGTGTGGTGTCTTAGATTATTTTTAATTGCTAAGAACGAGCTACGTTTTGTAAAAAGGGTTCATAAGTCCAAGGTATGATTTAAATATATCACGTGACATATTTCTCCATACACAGTTTTACATGTGAAAATCTATATGATCAGATCGATTCTCTCATTTACCTAAGTGATGAGTTTAATGAACCAATCAGATGCTTGCTTTGTTTGCTTTGTTAATATTAATGAGTGAATTTTTGAACCAACCAATCAGATGCTTCCTTTTTCTGCCATTTGTGACATGACAGTTGAAATGTGTCGGTTGGTGCCAGTGAGGAGTTTCTTGTTATACCTGACCCCAGCCCTGGTACCGTGCAGATATGGGATGTAATTAGGGTCCGATGGGCCCCGGTGCAAGAATTGGCCCTTCAGGTATATATATGTTCCTCATCTTAGCCCCATCTTGCTACATATATATATATATACCCTACATCCTGCTATATATGTCCCTCAGCCTGGTATTTTCATCTGTATTCCATCCATCCTGGTATATATATACGGTATATATATATATATATATATATATATATATATATATATATTTAAATATATATATTACATGAATATTGTTATGTGTATTTATGGAAATGATTATAGATTTTGATTTTAGGTTTTGTTAAATAGAGATCTCTTTTCTCTGCATTTGCTAATGTAATAGGTATTGTGATATTCTGAGGCCTGCTGGCTCAGCACACGGTAGATGAACACCCTTTGTGCCAGTGATCATTATATTTTGTGTTGTATTGATTGCATTGTAAAACCAAATAAAAATTACTTAAAAAAACAGTCATACCTAATATTCCTAATTGTACGGCAACTATTGATATGTTGTATGATTGATTGTGTCATAAAAAAAAATACAAATGTTTTAATCTGAGAAAACCAAATAAAAATTAATTGAAAATAAAATAAAAATAAGTCAGTGGGTCCTACTCTTTGGGGAACAAGTGAACATGTCACCTGTGCTAGGAGAAATAAATATTGGCGATAGTATGGCATAGATAATGTACGGAAGAGTACAACATATATAATAGAAGTCTTTGAACATCACTGGGGAAAAAAGTAGCAAAATGTTGAAAAATAAAATACATACAGTGGTGAGTATTCATAAGAGCAGAGGTCGCACTGTTGCCGAAACGTGCGTTGGGGTGGGTGTCTCCACGGTTATACAGGTATCCTCTTTGGCTTTTTTATATACTTTAAATCAATGACTTCAGGTCTAGTACTTTGTTGCCTTGATGGCTGCTAGTCCACGTATATTCTGTGCGCAATGAGTACTTTACCACAGTGGTCTCTATATTGTTGTTGTACTATGATACACATTTTTAGCACTATTTTTTTATGACCTGTTTGACCTACTAACTTGGCCTGGGTTTTTGTTTTTTTTGCAATTTGCTAACCTGTATTACTACCGTGGTTGCATCTTCTGGTATTCCATTGTCTTGTCCCTGTTTTCAAAACATGCATGATGCAATTTGTTGTGAATAATAAAGTTTATATTTTTAAGTATTTTGGTTCTTTATGGTGCTTTGTTTCTTGGTATGATTTTCATGGTTTTGCACTGAACCTTGTCCTATACACCCTTGCACCTTTTTACACTTTTTCATTCTTTGCACTGAGCACTTTTTGTTGCTGGCTTGACATATAGGATTATTATATTTTACAGCAGGTTAAGAATACTCTTTTTAGCAATTTTAAGGAGTATTTTAATACAAGGAGGAGTAAGTAATTTGCATAAAGTCACATTTATAGTAAGCACGTTTACAGAATGTTAAGGCCTCACTACATATAAAGAGATACATGTCTCCAAGCATGAAATGGGTTTTCCACTCTCCAGAGAGTCCTCTGTATTGGGCAGTGCTGTGTATAAATAATAGAATCAGGAGCTCCCCTCACCTTCCCCGGGTCCAGGGCCGGCTCTCCGCTGCCCAGGTCTCTTTGTATTGGCTGTAGTTGTGAGCTCACCAATATAAAGAGCCCATAGCAGCAGCGGACAGCCAGAGCTGGACTCGGAAGGTGAGGACCATCTCATTTTAATATCTGACCAATACAGATGAGCATCCTTAAAGTTTAATACCCCTTTAATAGAGGTTTAGTGTAACCTCTAGAAAAGGCTGTACTGCAATAACAGGCCAAGAGAAGGTTTATGTTACAGGGAACCTGTCAGCAGGGTTGTGCTCAGTAACCTACACACAGTGTCAGGTCGGTGATGTTATACTGAATATAATGATACCTTAGTTGATGAAATCCGTCTTTTCTTTAATCTTTATTTTCAGTTTTGTGTTAATGAGATTCTCGTGCCCTAAGGTGGGGCTGGTGTATGTGGTGATTATATATTCACACTGCAGACTGCTGACAGGTCAACGATCCCTCACTGACCCGCCCCCTAGTTTGCATAATGAATACCTAACATACTGAATTAATGTTAAAAAATCGCTTCTGGAGGCAGTTGCTGGCCGTGGCCCCTGCGCTGCAGCATAATCGCATGGTTACTGTGCACTTAATCCCTTTTGCAGATTTACTTGAGCAACCACCAAGATGGCGCCACCTGCGCACGCGCAATAGTAGCTGATTGCGATCTCCGAGAGCTGCTACTGTGTAGGCACGGGCGGCGCCATGTTGGTGGAGGACATTTTTTTTCTCCAGCAAGGTGGCGCCGCCTGCGCAACAGCAGCTATCGGATCTCTATACAAACCGATAGCTGCCACTGCGTAGACGCGGCTGGCGCCATTTTCAAAATAACTTTTTTTTCCTCGCTCAAGTAAAATCTGCAAAAGGGTTTAAGTGCATAATAGCCATGCGATTATGCCGCAGCGCAGGTGCATCTACTTGCAGAAGCCTTTTTTTTAATTCAGTATGTTAGGTATTCATTATGCAAACTAGGGGGCGGGTCAGTGTGGGATCAGTGACCTGTCTGCAGTCTGCATTATGAATATCTATTCAGAGCACCACATACCCCAACCCCACCTTAAGGCACGAGAATCTCATTAGCAAAAAACTGAAAAAAAAAGATTAAAGAACAACTACACAATGGATTTCATCAACCAAGGTATCATTTTAATCAGTATAACGGCGCCGACCTGACACTGTGCGTAGGTTACTGTGCACAATCCTGCTGACAGGTTCCCTTTAAAGCAGGGGTGGTGAATTTCAGGCTCCAGGGCCATTTACGGCCCTCAATTATCAGGCAGATTTTCAAGGACCGCATTCTTGCTTTGTTAGCACACACATATACAGTGTTCACTACTGAACACTGAAGGGCATGCAATGAAAGATTACATCCTGAAACCAGTGCCAGAGTTAGAATGTTTGTGGGCGGAGTTTGTACGGCCCCCGAAGGATGGTATAAATATCCAAATGGCCCTTGGCAGAAAAACGATTCCCCACCCCTTCTTTAAAGGGTTGTCCATTACTAGATGACCCCTTCTTAACAGCGGCAGCATGTTCCTTTCAGACCAGTGATGTTCCTCTTCAGGCTGCCGTCACACTAGCGGTATTTGGTCAGTATTTTACCTCAGTATTTGTAAGCCAAAACCAGGAGTGGAACAATTAGAGGAAAAGTATAATAGAAACATATGCACCACTTCTGCATTTATTACCCACTCCTGGTTTTGGCTTACAAATACTGATGTAAAATACTGACCAAATACTGCTAGTGAAACGGCAGCCTCACTCATATCCTGACAAAAACAATGTCATGTGACCGCTGATTGGCTGCAGCATTCTCTATTCTACCAAACTGGAGGAGACACTGTTTCTCGGCTGCAGTGGTCACATGACATTATTTAAGTCAGGATACCAATTGGGAACATATCGTTGATATTGGAGGAGCGGAGCCCATCAGGACACTACGAAAACAGTTTATTTTATGCTATACCTTGTGGCAATTAAGAAAAGATTGTCAATCCTTTTAAAGTGGTGCTATGGAGCCAATCGGTTCCAAATCTGAGATGAGAAGTGCTAATTAATTTACGACCCCATAAACCTTCCAAGATAAGTGCATAATGCCTTCTGATCTTGCATGCGTCTCAGTATGTATGAGCACTACATGACATAAAAATCAGTGAAATGACCCCTTTGACCCTTTCTGACATATGACCTACAGTTATGCCATATGCTGGCTCCCTGACTGAGATGCGGGGTCAGGGACTAGAATTTAGATTAGTGGTTACATAACCACACATACATACTAGGAATACAGGGGAATTGTGACCCCATGCATATCACACAATGTAGTGGTCAGCAGTCTGCAGTCACATTGAGTGACTGCAGATTTTTCTTCTGAGACCAAACAACGACCTCATCAAGGTAACAAAGGGTTTACTATGAGATTATTACATTTAGTGCTGATTACGCCAGGACTATTGTGTGGGTGTTGGGGTGAGCAGCGAGGGGATTGTTATGAAATTATTAAATGTAATAAACTCAATCTGCTCTGCAGTAATAATCTCATAATAAATCTACCCCCAACCCCAGGCAAATTTATTGTTCAGGGTGATGTGGGGCAGCAGAGAGTTTTTTATGACAATCAGAGGATGTCACAAGGAATTTCAAGGCCCCATACTGGCAACATTTTCTCGCCCCCTTGAGTCTCCACGCTGGCTCCACCCCAGCTCCACCTCCAACCCTTGAACCTTCCACAGTCCCACCGCCCACTCATAGAAAAATTCCACATCTGCACCATGTCTTCACCAACCACACATTATCAGTTCCCAACTAACACCAGATCTCATACATTATTATTATTATTTATTTATATAGCACCATTGATTCCATGGTGCTGCACATGAGAAGGGGTTACATACAAATTACAGACATCCCTTACAGTAGGCAAAGTAACAATGACAGACTGATGCAGAGGGGAGAGGACCCTGCCCTTGCGGGCTTACATTCTACAGGATGGTGGGGAAGGAAGCAGTAGGTTGGGGGGTTGCAGCAGCTCTGGTTTTGGTGAGGCAGTAGCTCCGGTAGTGGTGAGGAGGCAGCGGGGTGAGTGCAGGCTGTTAGATTTCCTGAAGAGGTGGGTTTTCATATTCAGTCTGAAGGATCCGAATGTGGTTGATAGTCGGACGTGTTGGGGCAATGAATTCCAGAGGATGGGGGATATTCGGGAGAAGTCTTGGAGGCGGTTGGGTGAAGAGCGAATAACTGTGGAGGAGAGAAGGAGGTCTTGGGAGGACCAGAGATTACGTGAGGGAAGATATTGGGAGATTAGTGCAAAGTCAGCAGCTTCTGTTTGGCTAAAAGATTTTTTTTAAGCCACCACCACAACTAGGTAGACTCTTTTGCCTGAACCCTACCCTACTCTAACCTATTAAACATTTTGTTAAAATATCTAATACTCTTTTTAGGTATATTTTTATTTCTGTTTCTTTAAGGGAATGAGTCACATATATTTTTTAAAATGAACAATAATACCACATACAAGTGACAAATACTGTCACACTGTGACCAGACCACATATCACCACCACATAGTGACCGAATAATACCACATACAAGGCGCAAATACTGCCACACCATGGCCGAACCACATATTTCCACCACATTGTGACTGAATAATACCACATACAAGGGACAACTACCAGCACACCATGACCATACCGCATTATCACCACATAGTGACTGAATAATACCACATACAAGGAACAAATACCACCACACCATGGCCGTACCACATATTACCACGACATAATTACCTATAATACCACATACAAGGGACAAATACCACCACACCATGACCAGACCGCATTATCACCACATAGTGACTGAATAATACCACATACAAGGAACAAATACCACCACACCATGGCCGGACCACATATTACCACCACATAGTTAACGGATACTACAATACTGATCATTAATAAAAAAACAATACAAATTTTACAATATGTGCCATTATACACAGGTGCTCTGTACATAGTATACAATGTATAGTGTCAGTGTATAGGTAACTCACTGACTCACCAGTGACATTATACATGGGAGCTCTGTATATAGTGTATAGTGTACATATAATACAGTGATCACCAGTTACATTATACACAGGAGCTCTCTATATAGTGTATAGTGTACAGGTAATACAGTGATCACCAGTGACATTATACATAGGAACTCTATATGGTATACAGTGTACAATGCTGGTGTACAGGTAACACACTGACTCACCGGTGACATCATCTTCATCCAGCCACACCGCCATCATTTCTACCAGCTAGGACTTGTCTCTGCAGAAAATAAAACAGTTATCTAGAGCACATTCCCCAATTTTTCCCCAACCTCTACACTATGCGAGATAAAGAAAAAAAAGCGACTGTGCAGCCCTGCCCAGTAACAGTACCTCTCCTCCCCCACGCTGAAAACAGTATCCTCAAAAATAATATTCTTTAATTAGCCCCTAGAGTAATAATATGGCTGGAGTCACACTACAGCGAGTTATGGCCGAGCCTCGCAGGTTAAAAACAAGCTCTGGCGCTGGCACTCCGGAGTGGAGCGTAGAGCTCCATGTATTGCTATGCAGCTGCACACTCCGCTCTGGAGTGCCGGTGCCAGAGCTTGGTTTTAACCTGCGAGATTCGGCCGTATCTCGCTGTGTGTGATCCCGGCCTTTCCCACATTCTGAATCCCAAGTGTCCTCCCATACTGCCCCCATAGTGATTTATAGTAATATAATGCAACCCATAGTCATCTATAATAATATAATGCACCCCATAGTCATCTAGAATTAGTGTAATGCACCCCGTAATCATCCATAACATTATAATGCACACCACAGTCATCCATAATAGTATAATGCACCCCTCAGTCATCCATAATAATATAATGCATCTCATAGTCATATATAGTAGTATAATGTAATGCACCCCCATAGTCTTAGATATAGTAAAATGCATACCCATAGTAGTATAATGCACCCTCACAGCAATGAAATGCACCCCTATAGTCATATATAGTATAATGCACCCCTGATAGGCGTATAATGCGCCCCTATAGCAGTATAATGCACCACCATAGTCATTTATAGTATAATGCACCCCCAAAGCCGTATAATGCACCTCTGTATGAGTATAATGTACCCCATAATCATACAGTGGGGAAAAAGTATTTAGGCTGGGTTCACACTAGCGTTTGGGTATGCAGCATAGGGCTGCGTACTTCTTACCTTCAGATCCGCATACATCTGCATCCGTCCTGTGCACCTATCTTTAACATGTTGCGTTCGGGGGGCACGTAAAAAACGCCGCACAGGGACGCATCCGCATTCAACGCAGGACCACGCATGTCCCTGTGGACACAATGTTAAAGATAGTTACGCAGGACGGATGCGGATGTATGTGGATCTGAAGGTAAGAACTACACAGCCCTATGCTGCTTTCTCATACGCTAGTGTGATCCCAGCCTTAGTCAGCCACCAATTGTGCAAGTTCTCCCACTTAAAAGATGAGAGAGGCCTGTAATTGACATCATAGGTAAACCACAACTATGAGAGTCAAAATGAGAAAACAAATCCAGAAAATCACCTTGCCTGATTTGGCAAGATTTATTTAGAAAATTATGGTGGAAAATAAGTATTTGGTCATTAACAAATGATCATGTCAATATTTTGTTATATATCCTTTGTTGGCAATGACAGAGGTCAAATGTTTTCATTAAGCCTTCACAAGGTTGGCACACACTGTTGGTAGTATGTTGGCCCATTCCTCCATGCAGATCTCCTCTAGAGCCGTGATGTTTTGGGCCTGTCGCTCGGCAACACAGACTTTCAACTCCCTCCAAAGGTTTTCTATGGGGTTGAGATCTGGAGACTGGCTAGGCCACTCCAGGACCTTCATATGCTTCTTACAAAGCCACTCCTTCATTGCCCTGGCAGTGTGTTTGGAATCATTATCATGCTGAAAGACCTATCCATGTTTGATCTTCAATGTCCTTGCTGATGGAAGGAGGTTTGCACTCAAAATCTCACAATACATGGCCCCATTCATTGTTTCATGTACACCGATCAGTCGTCCTGGTCACTTTGCAGAGTAGCAGCCTCAAAGCATGATGTTGCCACCCCAAAGCTTCACAGTAGGTATGGTGTTCTTTGGATGCAACTCAGCCTTCTTTCTCCTCCAAACACGACAAGTGTTGTTTCTACCAAACAGTTCTACTTCAGTTTCATCAGACTATATGACATTCTCCCAGTACTCTTCTGGATAATCCAAATGCTCTCTAGCAAACTTCAGACGGGACCGGACATGTACTGGTTTAAGCAGGGGTACGCGTCTTTCACTGCAGGATCTAAGTCTCTGGCAGCGTAGTGTGTTACTGATGGTAGCCTTTGTTATGGTGGTCCCAGCTCTATGCAGGTCATTCACTACGTCTCCCCGTGTGGTTCTGGGATTTTTGCTCACCGTTCTTGTGATCATTTTGACCCCACGGGGTGAGATCATACGTGGAGCCCCAGATCAAAGTCTTGTATGTCTTCCATTTTATTATTGCTCCCACAGTTGATTTTATCACACCAAGCTGCTTGCCTATTGCAGATTCAGTCTTCCCAGCCTGTTGCAGGGCTACAATTTTGTTTCTGGTGTCCTTCAACAGCTCTTTGGTCTTCATCATAGTGGTGTTTGGAGTGTGACTGTTTGAGGTTATGAAGGCACAGATGATTGGCCTCGGGGAGACCAAAACATCCAACACCGCGGAGACACCATCACGTGTTTCTCAACGCAGTGATTCCAGAACACTGCCCCCATCCCTTATGGGAAATATGCAGATGCATGAAAAGAAGCTGCGGAGACACCATCACGTGTTTCTCGACGCAAGCAGTGAATAGCCAGGCCTTTCCCCGGGAAGGAACAACCACGGGAAGGGCAGCATCCTATGAAGAAAAGCCACCTATGCCAAGCATGGTATCCATCCACAGACAGCTGTTTCGGGGTTTTGCCCCTCATCAGTGTGGAGTAGGAATCTGGCTATTAGGAGCAGTGCCTAGTAAAAAGGCTATAAAGGCACAGATGATTGGCCTCGGGGAGACCAAAACATCCAACACCGCGGAGACACCATCACGTGTTTCTCAACGCAGTGATTCCAGAACACTGCCCCCATCCCTTATGGGAAATATGCAGATGCATGAAAAGAAGCTGCGGAGACACCATCACGTGTTTCTCGACGCAAGCAGTGAATAGCCAGGCCTTTCCCCGGGAAGGAACAACCACGGGAAGGGCAGCATCCTATGAAGAAAAGCCACCTATGCCAAGCATGGTATCCATCCACAGACAGCTGTTTCGGGGTTTTGCCCCTCATCAGTGTGGAGTAGGAATCTGGCTATTAGGAGCAGTGCCTAGTAAAAAGGCTATAAAGGCACAGATGATTGGCCTCGGGGAGACCAAAACATCCAACACCGCGGAGACACCATCACGTGTTTCTCAACGCAGTGATTCCAGAACACTGCCCCCATCCCTTATGGGAAATATGCAGATGCATGAAAAGAAGCTGCGGAGACACCATCACGTGTTTCTCGACGCAAGCAGTGAATAGCCAGGCCTTTCCCCGGGAAGGAACAACCACGGGAAGGGCAGCATCCTATGAAGAAAAGCCACCTATGCCAAGCATGGTATCCATCCACAGACAGCTGTTTCGGGGTTTTGCCCCTCATCAGTGTGGAGTAGGAATCTGGCTATTAGGAGCAGTGCCTAGTAAAAAGGCTATAAAGGCACAGATGATTGGCCTCGGGGAGACCAAAACATCCAACACCGCGGAGACACCATCACGTGTTTCTCAACGCAGTGATTCCAGAACACTGCCCCCATCCCTTATGGGAAATATGCAGATGCATGAAAAGAAGCTGCGGAGACACCATCACGTGTTTCTCGACGCAAGCAGTGAATAGCCAGGCCTTTCCCCGGGAAGGAACAACCACGGGAAGGGCAGCATCCTATGAAGAAAAGCCACCTATGCCAAGCATGGTATCCATCCACAGACAGCTGTTTCGGGGTTTTGCCCCTCATCAGTGTGGAGTAGGAATCTGGCTATTAGGAGCAGTGCCTAGTAAAAAGGCTATAAAGGCACAGATGATTGGCCTCGGGGAGACCAAAACATCCAACACCGCGGAGACACCATCACGTGTTTCTCAACGCAGTGATTCCAGAACACTGCCCCCATCCCTTATGGGAAATATGCAGATGCATGAAAAGAAGCTGCGGAGACACCATCACGTGTTTCTCGACGCAAGCAGTGAATAGCCAGGCCTTTCCCCGGGAAGGAACAACCACGGGAAGGGCAGCATCCTATGAAGAAAAGCCACCTATGCCAAGCATGGTATCCATCCACAGACAGCTGTTTCGGGGTTTTGCCCCTCATCAGTGTGGAGTAGGAATCTGGCTATTAGGAGCAGTGCCTAGTAAAAAGGCTATAAAGGCACAGATGATTGGCCTCGGGGAGACCAAAACATCCAACACCGCGGAGACACCATCACGTGTTTCTCAACGCAGTGATTCCAGAACACTGCCCCCATCCCTTATGGGAAATATGCAGATGCATGAAAAGAAGCTGCGGAGACACCATCACGTGTTTCTCGACGCAAGCAGTGAATAGCCATGCCTTTCCCCGGGAAGGAACAACCACGGGAAGGGCAGCATCCTATGAAGAAAAGCCACCTATGCCAAGCATGGTATCCATCCACAGACAGCTGTTTCGGGGTTTTGCCCCTCATCAGTGTGGAGTAGGAATCTGGCTATTAGGAGCAGTGCCTAGTAAAAAGGCTATAAAGGCACAGATGATTGGCCTCGGGGAGACCAAAACATCCAACACCGCGGAGACACCATCACGTGTTTCTCAACGCAGTGATTCCAGAACACTGCCCCCATCCCTTATGGGAAATATGCAGATGCATGAAAAGAAGCTGCGGAGACACCATCACGTGTTTCTCGACGCAAGCAGTGAATAGCCAGGCCTTTCCCCGGGAAGGAACAACCACGGGAAGGGCAGCATCCTATGAAGAAAAGCCACCTATGCCAAGCATGGTATCCATCCACAGACAGCTGTTTCGGGGTTTTGCCCCTCATCAGTGTGGAGTAGGAATCTGGCTATTAGGAGCAGTGCCTAGTAAAAAGGCTATAAAGGCACAGATGATTGGCCTCGGGGAGACCAAAACATCCAACACCGCGGAGACACCATCACGTGTTTCTCAACGCAGTGATTCCAGAACACTGCCCCCATCCCTTATGGGAAATATGCAGATGCATGAAAAGAAGCTGCGGAGACACCATCACGTGTTTCTCGACGCAAGCAGTGAATAGCCAGGCCTTTCCCCGGGAAGGAACAACCACGGGAAGGGCAGCATCCTATGAAGAAAAGCCACCTATGCCAAGCATGGTATCCATCCACAGACAGCTGTTTCGGGGTTTTGCCCCTCATCAGTGTGGAGTAGGAATCTGGCTATTAGGAGCAGTGCCTAGTAAAAAGGCTATAAAGGCACAGATGATTGGCCTCGGGGAGACCAAAACATCCAACACCGCGGAGACACCATCACGTGTTTCTCAACGCAGTGATTCCAGAACACTGCCCCCATCCCTTATGGGAAATATGCAGATGCATGAAAAGAAGCTGCGGAGACACCATCACGTGTTTCTCGACGCAAGCAGTGAATAGCCAGGCCTTTCCCCGGGAAGGAACAACCACGGGAAGGGCAGCATCCTATGAAGAAAAGCCACCTATGCCAAGCATGGTATCCATCCACAGACAGCTGTTTCGGGGTTTTGCCCCTCATCAGTGTGGAGTAGGAATCTGGCTATTAGGAGCAGTGCCTAGTAAAAAGGCTATAAAGGCACAGATGATTGGCCTCGGGGAGACCAAAACATCCAACACCGCGGAGACACCATCACGTGTTTCTCAACGCAGTGATTCCAGAACACTGCCCCCATCCCTTATGGGAAATATGCAGATGCATGAAAAGAAGCTGCGGAGACACCATCACGTGTTTCTCGACGCAAGCAGTGAATAGCCAGGCCTTTCCCCGGGAAGGAACAACCACGGGAAGGGCAGCATCCTATGAAGAAAAGCCACCTATGCCAAGCATGGTATCCATCCACAGACAGCTGTTTCGGGGTTTTGCCCCTCATCAGTGTGGAGTAGGAATCTGGCTATTAGGAGCAGTGCCTAGTAAAAAGGCTATAAAGGCACAGATGATTGGCCTCGGGGAGACCAAAACATCCAACACCGCGGAGACACCATCACGTGTTTCTCAACGCAGTGATTCCAGAACACTGCCCCCATCCCTTATGGGAAATATGCAGATGCATGAAAAGAAGCTGCGGAGACACCATCACGTGTTTCTCGACGCAAGCAGTGAATAGCCAGGCCTTTCCCCGGGAAGGAACAACCACGGGAAGGGCAGCATCCTATGAAGAAAAGCCACCTATGCCAAGCATGGTATCCATCCACAGACAGCTGTTTCGGGGTTTTGCCCCTCATCAGTGTGGAGTAGGAATCTGGCTATTAGGAGCAGTGCCTAGTAAAAAGGCTATAAAGGCACAGATGATTGGCCTCGGGGAGACCAAAACATCCAACACCGCGGAGACACCATCACGTGTTTCTCAACGCAGTGATTCCAGAACACTGCCCCCATCCCTTATGGGAAATATGCAGATGCATGAAAAGAAGCTGCGGAGACACCATCACGTGTTTCTCGACGCAAGCAGTGAATAGCCAGGCCTTTCCCCGGGAAGGAACAACCACGGGAAGGGCAGCATCCTATGAAGAAAAGCCACCTATGCCAAGCATGGTATCCATCCACAGACAGCTGTTTCGGGGTTTTGCCCCTCATCAGTGTGGAGTAGGAATCTGGCTATTAGGAGCAGTGCCTAGTAAAAAGGCTATAAAGGCACAGATGATTGGCCTCGGGGAGACCAAAACATCCAACACCGCGGAGACACCATCACGTGTTTCTCAACGCAGTGATTCCAGAACACTGCCCCCATCCCTTATGGGAAATATGCAGATGCATGAAAAGAAGCTGCGGAGACACCATCACGTGTTTCTCGACGCAAGCAGTGAATAGCCAGGCCTTTCCCCGGGAAGGAACAACCACGGGAAGGGCAGCATCCTATGAAGAAAAGCCACCTATGCCAAGCATGGTATCCATCCACAGACAGCTGTTTCGGGGTTTTGCCCCTCATCAGTGTGGAGTAGGAATCTGGCTATTAGGAGCAGTGCCTAGTAAAAAGGCTATAAAGGCACAGATGATTGGCCTCGGGGAGACCAAAACATCCAACACCGCGGAGACACCATCACGTGTTTCTCAACGCAGTGATTCCAGAACACTGCCCCCATCCCTTATGGGAAATATGCAGATGCATGAAAAGAAGCTGCGGAGACACCATCACGTGTTTCTCGACGCAAGCAGTGAATAGCCAGGCCTTTCCCCGGGAAGGAACAACCACGGGAAGGGCAGCATCCTATGAAGAAAAGCCACCTATGCCAAGCATGGTATCCATCCACAGACAGCTGTTTCGGGGTTTTGCCCCTCATCAGTGTGGAGTAGGAATCTGGCTATTAGGAGCAGTGCCTAGTAAAAAGGCTATAAAGGCACAGATGATTGGCCTCGGGGAGACCAAAACATCCAACACCGCGGAGACACCATCACGTGTTTCTCAACGCAGTGATTCCAGAACACTGCCCCCATCCCTTATGGGAAATATGCAGATGCATGAAAAGAAGCTGCGGAGACACCATCACGTGTTTCTCGACGCAAGCAGTGAATAGCCAGGCCTTTCCCCGGGAAGGAACAACCACGGGAAGGGCAGCATCCTATGAAGAAAAGCCACCTATGCCAAGCATGGTATCCATCCACAGACAGCTGTTTCGGGGTTTTGCCCCTCATCAGTGTGGAGTAGGAATCTGGCTATTAGGAGCAGTGCCTAGTAAAAAGGCTATAAAGGCACAGATGATTGGCCTCGGGGAGACCAAAACATCCAACACCGCGGAGACACCATCACGTGTTTCTCAACGCAGTGATTCCAGAACACTGCCCCCATCCCTTATGGGAAATATGCAGATGCATGAAAAGAAGCTGCGGAGACACCATCACGTGTTTCTCGACGCAAGCAGTGAATAGCCAGGCCTTTCCCCGGGAAGGAACAACCACGGGAAGGGCAGCATCCTATGAAGAAAAGCCACCTATGCCAAGCATGGTATCCATCCACAGACAGCTGTTTCGGGGTTTTGCCCCTCATCAGTGTGGAGTAGGAATCTGGCTATAATGCTGCCCTTCCCGTGGTTGTTCCTTCCCGGGGAAAGGCCTGGCTATTCACTGCTTGCGTCGAGAAACACGTGATGGTGTCTCCGCAGCTTCTTTTCATGCATCTGCATATTTCCCATAAGGGATGGGGGCAGTGTTCTGGAATCACTGCGTTGAGAAACACGTGATGGTGTCTCCGCGGTGTTGGATGTTTTGGTCTCCCCGAGGCCAATCATCTGTGCCTTTATAGCCTTTTTACTAGGCACTGCTCCTAATAGCCAGATTCCTACTCCACACTGATGAGGGGCAAAACCCCGAAACAGCTGTCTGTGGATGGATACCATGCTTGGCATAGGTGGCTTTTCTTCATAGGATGCTGCCCTTCCCGTGGTTGTTCCTTCCCGGGGAAAGGCCTGGCTATTCACTGCTTGCGTCGAGAAACACGTGATCGTGTCTCCGCAGCTTCTTTTCATGCATCTGCATATTTCCCATAAGGGATGGGGGCAGTGTTCTGGAATCACTGCGTTGAGAAACACGTGATGGTGTCTCCGCGGTGTTGGATGTTTTGGTCTCCCCGAGGCCAATCATCTGTGCCTTTATAGCCTTTTTACTAGGCACTGCTCCTAATAGCCAGATTCCTACTCCACACTGATGACGGGCAAAACCCCGAAACAGCTGTCTGTGGATGGATACCATGCTTGGCATAGGTGGCTTTTCTTCATAGGATGCTGCCCTTCCCGTGGTTGTTCCCTCCCGGGGAAAGGCCTGGCTATTCACTGCTTGCGTCGAGAAACACGTGATGGTGTCTCCGCAGCTTCTTTTCATGCATCTGCATATTTCCCATAAGGGATGGGGGCAGTGTTCTGGAATCACTGCGTTGAGAAACACGTGATGGTGTCTCCGCGGTGTTGGATGTTTTGGTCTCCCCGAGGCCAATCATCTGTGCCTTTATAGCCTTTTTACTAGGCACTGCTCCTAATAGCCAGATTCCTACTCCACACTGATGACGGGCAAAACCCCGAAACAGCTGTCTGTGGATGGATACCATGCTTGGCATAGGTGGCTTTTCTTCATAGGATGCTGCCCTTCCCGTGGTTGTTCCTTCCCGGGGAAAGGCCTGGCTATTCACTGCTTGCGTCGAGAAACACGTGATGGTGTCTCCGCAGCTTCTTTTCATGTTTGAGGTTATGGACATGTGTCTTTTATACTGATAACAAGTTCAAACAGGTGCCATTACTACAGGTAATGAGTGGAGGACAGAGGAGCAGTTACAGGTCTGTGAGAGCCAGTAATCTTGCATGTCTTTAGGTGACCAAATATTTATTTTCCACCATAATTTGCAAAATAAATCTTGCAAAATCAGACAAGGTGATTTTCTGGATTTGTTTTCTCATTGTGACTCTAATAGGTGTGGTCTACCTATGATGTCAATTAAGCCAACTATCATCTTTTTAAGTGGGAGAACTTGCACAATTGGTGGCTGACTAAATACTTTTTTCCCCACTGTATATAGTATAATGCACCCCAATAGCAGTATAATGTACCCCATAATCATATACAGTATAATGCACACCCAAAGCAGTATAATGCACACCCAAAGCAGTATATACAGTAGTATAATGCATCCCATAACAGTATAATGCATCCCCATAGCAGCTTAATGCAGCACGAAAGCAGTATGCAGTATAATGCAGCCTGTAGCATGGCTAAAGGGTTTGTAGTCGATGGGAGGTATGTGCCACATAAGTGCCTGGTTGCTGTAATGTAGCCCGGAGTATTCCTTTCTTGCACATAATCTTGTATATGTGTTTCAGGACCTGTGGTAATGTCAGACCACATGGCTAATCATGTGATGGGTTACTGGGTGGGGTTAGCTCTTTATAAGACTGGCTAATCCTTTACACAGCAGAGATGTGTGGAGGTGAAACCCTCCTGAGTGTGTTACGGCTTCAGGACTGAGCCGGATGAACTGGACACTTGTTTTTCTTTACCTGAACCAAAGGCTATTTGTTTTCTGTTGTTTGCAACATGGTTTATGAAGCAATAAACCCAGTGAACTTTAAAGGAACACGTCTCCTGAGTGTCAGCCATCGCAGCTGAGTGAGTGAAATCCTTACAATTGGTGGAGAATGCGGGCAGCGTTCCCAGCGGAGACGTGAGTTTATTTTGAATGTCCTGGGTCAAGGCTGTTGCAAGCCAGCAAGCATTGCCGGAGAAAATGGAGGACCTGCTGAAACAATTGGTCCAGATGCAGTCACAGCAGGAGAAAAGGCAGCAAGAGACCAACAGGCTGTTGATGCAGCAGATACAACAGAGCCAGCAGGAGCAACGGCAGCAGATGCAACAAAGCCAGCAGGAGCAACGGCAGCAGTTACAACAGAGCCAGCAGCAGATGCAGCAGAGCCAGCAGGAGCAACGGCAGCAGATGCAGCAGAGCCAGCAGGAGCATCAGCAGCAGATGCAGCTTCTGGCAACCGCCATCCAGGGCAAGACGAGCGCCCCAACCCCAGGTTTGGCTGATGACACCCACGTCCGGAAAACGGTAAGACGCGCGTTGCAGAAAATGACTCCCGGGGATGATGTTGAGGCCTTCCTGACGGTGTTTGAGAGGGTCGCTGAGAGAGAAAAACTTCCGCCAGAGCAGTGGGCAGAGGTACTTGCGCCATACCTGACGGGAGAACCCCAAAAGGCGTACTATGATTTGACCTTGCAGGATGCCAAAGAGTATCACAAATTGAAAGCCGAGATTCTCGCACGTTTGGGGGTGACACTGACTGTCAGGGCACAGCGAGTTCACTCCTGGGGCTATCACCGGGACAAACCACCTCGTTCCCAAATGTTTGATCTGTTGCACCTGGTCCAGAAATGGCTGCAGCCAGAATCCTCTGCGCCTGCACAGATGGTAGAACGGGTGATGATGGATCGGTTTGTCCATTCCCTCCCGAGGCCTATACAGTCTTGGGTTGCCCAGGGTGATCCCCAGAATGCCGACGTGCTGATCGGACTGGTTGAGAGGTACCAAGGGTTGGAAGGCTCCTTCGGGAGGCAGCCCATGCCGTACTGGGGATCCCAGAAGGCAGCTGAGTCCCAAAAAGGGGTGGTGCATCCAAGGTCACAAAGGGCGGGGGAGGTGGTGCCCAAGGTCCCCACGGGTGATATTATTTGTTGGAGGTGCCACAAGCCAGGACATATAGCTGCCCGTTGTTCCCAAACCACTGAGCAGATGGACTGCAGCATGGGACGCCGTTGTTCATACTATGCGTATCCAGCTTGCAGTGTGAACTCTCCGCCCAACGAGGGACCTCAAGCATGTCCCGTGAAGGTGAACGGTCAAGCAGTAACGGCACTGTTAGACTCGGGGAGCCTAGTGACCCTGGTGAGGGCCACTTTTCCTCTCCACCTGCTCCCGGGAAAGAAGGTCGGAGTGCGGTGCATACATGGTGATGCAAAGGACTACCCTGTGGCCAGTGTGAACATTGAAACGACATGTGGCACGGAGTCCCACATAGTCGGCGTCGTTCAGGACTTGTTGCACCCTATAATTATTGGCCGGGATTTCTGTTTGTTTTGGGATTTGTGGGGGAAAGGTTCTGAGCTCCCTAGCAAGAGTAGGGAACCAGTGAACCCGGGAAGGGTGGTGCCACACCCAGAGTCAGACAGATTTCCTTTTTGTGTCCTGGCTGGAGATGAGGAGGAAGTGTCCCCTGCATCTGACATTCTGGAGTTAGAGGTATCCGGTGAAAATTTTGGGACTGCCCAACATAGGGACCCCACTCTGAGGGAAGCCTTTAATAATGTCACAGTTATTGACGGGGTGGTACAGGAGCCGGTGGCAGACACAAGATTTCCCCATTTTCTAATGAGCAGGGAGTTGTTGTACCGGGTCACGAAAATAAGGGAGGAGTTGGTAGAGCAGTTGGTAGTGCCGGGTCCATATAGACGGAAGGTGTTGGACATGGCCCATTCACACATCTTGGGTGGACACCTAGGGGTGGAAAAAACGCAGGAACGGGTTGTGCAGAGGTTCTATTGGCCTGGGTGCCACCGGGAAATAGTGAACTATTGCAGGTCCTGCCCTACATGTCAGCTAACTGCTCCCACTCCTCATTTCCGGAACCCCCTTGTGCCACTGCCCATTATTGAGGTGCCATTCGAGAGAATTGCCATGGACTTGGTCGGTCCCTTAGTTAAATCAGCCCGGGGCCATCAGTATATATTAGTCATCCTGGACTACGCCACACGCTATCCTGAGGCAATTCCCTTGAGAAATTCTTCTTCAAAGAGTATAGCTCGCGAGTTGGTCCATGTCTTTTCCCGGACAGGTCTGCCGAAGGAGATCCTGACTGACCAGGGGACACCTTTCATGAGCAAGGTGATGAGGGAACTATGCAAAGCCCTGAAAATCTCCCAGTTGAGGACCTCGGTGTACCATCCCCAGTCAGATGGCCTTGTTGAGAGATTTAACAAGACACTGAAGAGCATGCTGAGAAAAGCTATAGAGAAAGACGGTAGAGACTGGGATTGTCTCTTACCCTATTTGATGTTTTCCATTCGTGAAGTTCCACAGGCCTCCACAGGTTTCTCACCGTTTGAGCTTCTGTATGGCCGACATCCACGAGGACTCCTGGATATAGCCAAGGAAACCTGGGAAGCCGAAGTCACGCCCCACAGAAGCGTCATTGAGCATGTGGCCCTGATGCAGCAGAGGATTGCAAAGGTGATGCCTATCGTGAAAGAACACCTTCTCCAAGCACAAGAAGCTCAGGCCAGGGTCTACAACCGGTCTGCAAGAGTGAGGCAATTCAATCCGGGAGACCGAGTTCTTGTGTTAGTTCCGACAGTGGAAAGCAAGTTCTTGGCCAAATGGCAAGGGCCATATGAGGTTGTCGAGAAACTTGGTGAAGTAAACTATAAAATTCACCAACCAGGAAGACGGAAACCATTCCAAGTATACCATGTCAACCTTATCAAGCCGTGGCAAGATAGAGAGCCGACAGTAACTCCATCGTTGTTAAGCAACCCAGAAGATGAGGTTGGAGCGGTTACTATAGCGGAGACGCTATCGGAGTCCCAGAAACAGCAATGCCGGGAGTTACTCCAGAAAAACAGGGACCTGTTTTCCGAGTTGCCTGGGCACACGAAGGTCATAGAGCATGAGGTCCTGACAGAGCCCCATGTGCGCGTGAACGTGAAGCCCTATAGAATTCCTGAGGCCCGTCGAGAAATAGTCTCCAAGGAAGTGGAGCGTATGTTGAAGCTTGGAGTCATTGAGGAATCCAAGAGCGGTTGGTCGAGCCCAATTGTCCTGGTCCCAAAACCTGATGGGGAGTGGAGATTTTGCAACGACTATAGGAAGTTGAATGAGGTCTCCAAGTTCGACGCATATCCCATGCCCCGAGTTGATGAGCTCATCGAAAGGCTTGGGCCCGCCAGGTACATAACCACCTTGGATTTGACGAAGGGGTATTGGCAGATCCCCATGGCACAGGAAGCCAAGGAGAAGACGGCGTTTTCTACACCAGATGGATGCTTCCAGTATGTCCAGATGCCATTTGGCCTACAGGAAGCTCCGGCCACCTTCCAAAGGGCTATGGATAGAGTCCTTGCACCCCACAAGGCATACGCTGCTGCGTACCTAGATGATATCGTCATCTTTAGCCCGGACTGGGAGAGTCATCTGGAGAAAGTCCAAGCGGTGTTTGATGCTATAAGAGAGGCCGGATTTACAATAAACCCGAAGAAGTGTGCATTGGGTAAAGAAGAAGCTAAGTACCTTGGATACATAGTGGGTCATGGAGAAATAAAACCCCAAATCAGTAAAGTGGAGGCAATTCAAACATGGCCAAAACCAGTTTCCAAGAAGCAAGTTAAAGCCTTCCTGGGAATCGTGGGATATTACAGGAGGTTCATCCCAAACTTCGCCACAATGGCGGCGCCTCTGACTGACCTGCTAAAAGGGACAAAATCAGTAATGGTTAAGTGGTCCGAAGAAACAGATTCAGCCTTCCAAGAAATGAAAGAGGCTTTATGTAAGCAACCCGTTCTGATGGCCCCAAACTTCAAGAAAGAGTTTATTCTTCAGACAGATGCCTCAGATGTTGGGGTGGGAGCAGTCCTTTCCCAAGACCTACATGGGGAGGAGCATCCTGTTCTCTATCTGAGTAGGAAGCTGTCCTCATCTGAAAAGAACTACTCAGTCGTTGAGAAGGAGTGCTTGGCCATAAAATGGGCAGTGGACACATTGCGGTACTATCTGCTGGGACGTAAATTTAGACTGGTATCTGACCATGCCCCGCTTAGGTGGATGAGAGAAACGAAAGGAAGAAATGCTAGAGTCACCCGTTGGTTCTTAGCCCTGCAGGACTTCAGTTTCCATGTGGAACATAGGGCCGGAAAGCTGCACGGTAATGCGGATGCCCTATCGAGAATCCCTTGTTTAGTGGGGGAAAGTGCCAAGCCCCACGGCTTTAGGCAGAGAGGGGAGGTATGTAGCATGGCTAAAGGGTTTGTAGTCGATGGGAGGTATGTGCCACATAAGTGCCTGGTTGCTGTAATGTAGCCCGGAGTATTCCTTTCTTGCACATAATCTTGTATATGTGTTTCAGGACCTGTGGTAATGTCAGACCACATGGCTAATCATGTGATGGGTTACTGGGTGGGGTTAGCTCTTTATAAGACTGGCTAATCCTTTACACAGCAGAGATGTGTGGAGGTGAAACCCTCCTGAGTGTGTTACGGCTTCAGGACTGAGCCGGATGAACTGGACACTTGTTTTTCTTTACCTGAACCAAAGGCTATTTGTTTTCTGTTGTTTGCAACATGGTTTATGAAGCAATAAACCCAGTGAACTTTAAAGGAACACGTCTCCTGAGTGTCAGCCGTCGCAGCTGAGTGAGTGAAATCCTTACAAGCCCCATAGCAGTATAAGGCACCCCATAGTCATATATAGTATAATGCACCCCATAGCAGTATAATGCATCCCCATATTAGTATAATGCAGCCCCAGTCATATAATGCACCCCCATAGTAGTATAATGCATCTCCATAGTAGTATAATGCACCCCCATAGCAGTACAATGCACCACATAGTCATATATACTATAGTGCACCCCATAGGACTATAATGTGGCCGCATAGCAGTATAATGCACCACCATAGCAGTAAAATGCACCCCCATAGCAGTATAATGGAAACGGATAGCATACTGTATCCCGCTCAGTACAATGCACCCCCATAGTCATATATTGCACCCCCATAGTGGTATAATGCACCCCATAGCAGTATAATGCACCCCCACAGGAGAATAACACCCCCATAGCAGTATAATCCCATAGTCATAGAGTAACCCATAGAGTAAAATGCACCTCATAGTCATAGATAGCATAATACAACCCAATATCAGTATAATGCACCCACATAGCAGTATAATGCACCTCATAATCATATGCAGTATAATGTACCGCTATGGCTGCCGTCAGACTAGCAATATTTGGTCAGTATTTTACATCAGTATTTGTAAGCCAAAACCAGAAGTGGGTGATAAATGCAGAAGTGGTGCATATGTTTCTATTATACTTTTCCACTAATTGTTCCACTCCTGGTTTTGGCTTACAAATACTGATGTAAAATACTGACCAAATACTGCTAGTGTGACGGCAGCCTATAGCAGTATACAGTATAATGCACCCCCATAACAGTATAATGCACCACCATAGTCATATATATTATAATACAGCCCCATAGCAGTATAATGCACCCCCATAGCAGGATAATGCATCCCTATAGTAGTATAATGCACCCCTATAATCGTATAATGCACAAACATAGTAGTATAATGCACCCCCATAGTAGTATATAGTATAATTCACCCCATAACAGTATAATGCACCCCCATAGCAGTATAAGGCACCCCATAGTCATATATAGTATAATGCACCCCCATAGCAGGATAATGCATCCCTATAGTAGTATAATGCACCCCTATCGTATAATGCACAAACATAGTAGTATAATGCACCCCCATAGCAGTATATAGTATAATGCACCCCATAACAGTATAATGCACCCCCATAGCAGTATAAGGCACCCCATAGTCATTTATAGTGTAATGCACCCCCATAGCAGTATAATGCATCCCCATAGCAGCTTAATGCAGCCCAAAAGCAGTGTACAGTATATTGCAGTCCCATAGCAGTATAATGCACCCCCATATTAGTATAATGCAGCCCCATTCGTATAATGCACCCCCATACTAGTATAATGCACCCCATAGTCATATATATTATAATACAGCCCCATAGCAGTATAATGCACCCCCATAGCAGGATAATGCATCCTTATAGTAGTGTAATGCACCCCTATAGTCGTATAATGCACAAACATAGTAGTATAATGCACCCCTATATTAGTATAATGCACCACCATAGTCATATATATTATGATACAGCCCCATAGCAGTATAATCCACCCCCATAGCAGGATAATGCATCCCTATAGTAGTATAATGCACCCCTATAGTCGTATAATGCACAAACACAGTAGTATAATGCACCCCCATAGTAGTATAATGCAGCCCCATAGTCATATATACTATAAATCACCCCCATAGCAGTGTAATGCACCCCCATAGCAGTATAATGCATCCCATAGTAGAATAATGCACCCTCATAGTAGTATAATGTACCCCTATAGCAATACAGTGCACCCCCATGGGAGTATAATGCACCCTCATTGTAGTATTTTGCACCCTATGGTTGTATAATGCACCCCCATAGTAGTATAATGCACCCCCATAGTAGTATAATGACCCCCCATAGTAGTATAATGCACCCCCATAGTAGTATTATCCACCACCATAGTCAGATATAATATAATGCTCCCCAGTATCAATATTATGCACCCTCATAGCCATATAATGCACCCACAGTCATATATAGTACAATGCACTCCCATGGGAGTATAATGCACCCAATATCAGTATAAAGCGCCCTCATAGTCATGTATCGTATAATGAACCCAATAGGAGTATAATGCACCTCAACAATTATATATAGAGTAATTGCACCCCAATAGCAGGATAATGCACCATAATAGCAGTATAATGCACCCATAGCAGTATTATGCACTGCATAGTAGTATAATGCACCCCATAGTAGTATAATATAACCCTTAGTATATAATCCACTCCCATAGTAGTTTAATGCACCCCCGCAGTAGTATAATGCATCCCTCTAGTCATATGATGCACTTCTATAGTCATATATTTCACCCCCAAAGTAGTATAATACACCCCATAGTAGTATAATGCACCCCATAGTAGTAAAATGTACCCCAAAGTAGTATAATGCATCCCCATAGTAGTATAATGCACCTCCATATCAGTATAATGCTCACCCATAGTCATATATAGCATAATACACTTCCATAAAACTATAATATATCCTCATAGTACAGGGTGGGCCATTTATATGGACACACCAAAATAAAATGGGAATGGTTGGTGATGTTAACTTCCTGTCTGTGGCACATTAGTATATGGGAGGGGAAAACTTTTCAAGGTGGGTTGTGACCATGGCAGCGATTTTGAAGTTGGCCATTTTGGATCCAACTTTATTTTTTCCAATGGGAAGAGGGTCATGTGACATATCAAACTTATTGAGAATTTCACAAGAAAAACAATGGTGTGCGTGGTTTTAACGTAACTTTATTCTTTCATGAGATATTTACAAGTTTATGACCACTTATAAAATGTGTTCAAAGTGCTGCCCATTGTGTTGTATTGTCAATGCAAACATCTTCTCCCACTCTTGACACACTGATAACAACACCGTAGAAGAAATGCTAGCACAGGCTTCCAGTATCTGTTGTTTCAGATGCTGCACATCTTGTATCTTCACAGCATAGACAATTGCCTTCAGATGACCCAAGAGATAAAAGTCTAAAGGGGTCAGATCGGGAGACCTTGGGGGCCATTCCACTGGCCCACGATGACTGATCCACTTTCCAGGAAACTGTTCATGTAGGACTGCTCAGACCTGACACCCATAATGTGGTGGTGCACTTGTCTATGCTGTGAAGATATAAGATGTGCAGCATCTGAAACAACGGATACTGGAAGCCTGTGCTAGCATTTCTTCTGTGGTGTTGCTATCAGTGTGTCAAGAGTGGGAGAAGAGGGTGGCATTGACAATCCAACACAATGGGCAGCACTTTGAACACATTTTATTAGTGGTCATAAACTTGAAAATAACTCATAAAAGAATAAAGTTATGTTAAAACCAAACACCATCGTTTTTCTTGCCACATTCTCAATAAGTTTGATGTGTCACATGACCATCCTCCCATTCAAAAAAATAAAGTTGGATCCAAAATGGCTGACTTCAAAATGGCGACCATGGTCACAACCATTGAAAAGTTTCCCCTCTCCCATATACTAATGTGCCACAAACAGGAAGTTGATATCACCAACCATTCCCATTTTATTTAAGTGTATCCATATAAATGGCCCACCCTGTAGAACAAAGTGAGTATTTCAATTTTTGCATTGTATTTTCTCCTTTGGTACTAGCTGACATTATTTGTTTTGCTTTGTGCAGACAAGAAAATTATTTCACTGGAAGCAAATTCTGGACTCTTGGAATCAATTAAAAACATTTTAAAATTCACGTTATGCTTCAGTTGGATGGTAAGTATTTATCCCACCATTCAATTACATGTGCAAAGCTGTGAATGTAAATTATATTCAATCGTCATTTGTCAGAAAGCTGAGAGGCTCTACCTTGAGATTTCATTTTTATTACTTCAAGCTAAACTGCTGTGTTTTCGTTAGAAAAACAAGGGACCGTCCACGATACAGGCAATTGCCCTTTTTGGAGTCAATGAAACATGTATCCTCAGGCTATTTATGGGAAGAAGATCATGTTCAAGTGCTTGGTTGTTCCTATGCAATGCCCACACATTTCACAATGATAAATGCAGAAAAGGTTCTTGTCAAAGAGTTGTTTTACTGCATTGGTGTGAAATTATGTGCATGCACAGAGCTATGAGCAATAACTTTTTGCTCATTACATGAGCCATAGCATAGCTAATGCATGTTATAGCTGAAACTTGGAAAGGATCTTCTGCTTTTGTCAAAGGGTCATCTTTTGAATGTTGGATTACGATGTCGCTTTGGACCTTCCATCAAGAAAAGTTTATCAGAAGAACCTTCAAGAAGATGTGTGGATTTTATTGAACATTTAAAAAAAAAAACAACAAATCAAGGTAAGTAGAACTAATGTAATATTTAAATGTTTGCATATAATCTTCCCTTTTTGTCCAAATATATTTTTTGGTTTTGCTTTTTTGTAGAACAGGAAGATCCTATTACTTACCTGGAAGCGGTTCCTGGACTATTGGATTCCTAGGAAGACATTGAAGAATTCAGGTCATATTCCAACTGGGTGGTAAGCAATTGATCAAACATTCTATCAAATTTTCAAAGCTTTGAATGTAGACAATATGCAATCATCATGTGTCAGAAAGCTGATAGGCTTTACGTTGAGATTGCATTTTTATTACTACAAACTAATCTTTTGTATTTCAGTTAAGAAACGAAAGACCATCCTCGATCCATGCAATTCTCTTTTGGCAGTTGCTTAAATCTGTTATCCTCAAGCCAAATACGGTTCAAAATAATTGTTGAACTAACTGGTTGCTTCTGTGCAATACCCTCACATTTTACAATGATAAGTACGGTAAAAGTTCTTAATACAGATTTGTTTCTACTGCATTGTTGCGAATTTGTGTGCCTACGCATAACCTAGGATGTACATTTCTTATGTATTGCATGGCTTAAGCTATGGCTCATGCACTTTGTAGAAGAGTTGAAAAAATACTGCCATTCTTGACAATGGAGCACCTTCTGAGTGTTGGATTTTGAGGATATTTTGGACCTTCTATCAAGAATGGATGCCATTAGTAAAACATTGAAGAACATGTGAGGCCTTTACTCTTTAATTTTTGGAAGACACCAAATCAAAGTAAGTAGAACAAATTTAGTATTTCAATTTTTGCATTGTATTTTCTCCATTGGTCTTAGCTGACATTTTTTGTTTTGCTTTGTGTAGGCAAGAAAATTATTTCACTGGAAGCAAATTCTGTACTCTTGGAATCAATGAAAAACATTCGAAAATTCACGTTATGCTTCAGTTGGATGGTAAGTATTTATCCCACCATTCAATTACATGTACAAAGCTGTGAATGTAAATTATATTCAATCATCATTTGTCAGAAAGCTCAGAGGCTCTACATTGAAATTTCATTTTTATTACTACAAGCTAAACTGCTGTGTTTTCGTTAGAGAAACAAGGGACCGTCCACGATACAGGCAATTCCCCTTTTTGGAGTCAATGAAACATGTATCCTCATGCTATTTATGGGAAGAAGATCATGTTCAAGTGCTTGGTTGTTCCTATGCAATGCCCACACATTTCACAATGATAAATGCAGTAAAGGTTCTTGTCAAAGAGTTGTTTTACTGCATTGTTGTGAAACCATGTGCATGCACAGAGCTATGAGCAATAACTTTTTGCTCATTGCATGAGCCATGGCATAGCTAATGCATGTTATAGAGGAACCTTGGAAAGGATCTTCTGCTTTTGTCAAAGGGTCATCTTTTGAATATTGGATTACGACGTCACTTTGGACCTTCCATCAAGAAATGTTTCAATCAGAAGAACCTTCAAGAAGATGTGTGGATTTTATTGAACATTTAAAAAAAACAACAAATCAAGGTAAGTAGAACTAATGTAATATTTAACCCCTTTACCCCCAAGGGTGGTTTGCACGTTAATGACCGGGCAAATTTTTACAATTCTGACCACTGTCCCTTTGTGAGGTTATAACTCTGGAACGCTTCAACGGATCCCAGTGATTCTGGCACTGTTTTCTCGTGACATATTGTACTTCATGACAATGGTAAAAATTCTTTGATAGTACCTGCGTTTATTTGTGAAAAAAACGGAAATTTGGCGAAAATTATGAAAATTTCACAATTTTCCAACTTTGAATTTTTATGCAATTAAATCACAGAGATATGTCACACAAAATACTTAATAAGTAACATTTCCCACATATCTACTTTACATCAGCACAATTTTGGAACCAAAATTTTTTTTTGTTAGGGAGTTATAAGGGTTAAAAGTTGACCAGCAATTTCTCATTTCTACAACACCATTTTTTTTAGGGACCACATCTCATTTGAAGTCATTTTGAGGGGTGTATATGATAGAAAATACCCAAGTGTGACACCATTCTAAAAACTACACCCCTCAAGGTGCTCAAAACCATATTCAAGAAGTTTATCAACCCTTCTGGTGCTTCACAGGAATTTTTTGAATGTTTAAATAAAAATGAACATTTAACTTTTTTTCACAAAAAATTTAATTCAGCTCCAATTTGTTCAATTTTACCAAGGGTAACAGGAGAAAATAGACCCCAAACATTGTTGTACAATTTGTCCTGAGCACGACAATACCCCACATGTGGGGGTAAACCACTGTTTGGGCGCATGGCAGAGCTCGGAAGCGAAGGAGCGCCATTTGACTTTTCAATGCAAAATTGACTGGAATTGAGATGGGACGCCATGTTTCGTTTGGAGAGCCCCTGATGCGCCTAAACATTGAAACCCCCCACAAGTGACACCATTTTGGAAAGTAGACCCCTTAAGGAACTTATCTAGATGTGTGGTGAGCACTTTGACCCACCAAGTGCTTCACAGAAGTTTATAATGTAGAACCGTAAAAATAAAAAATCATATTTTTTCACAAAAATTAACTTTCCGCCCCCAATTTTTTATTTTCCCAAGGGTAAGAGAAGAAATTGGACCCCAAAAGTTGTTGTACAATTTGTCCTGAGTACCCTGAGACCCCATATGTGGGGGTAAACCACTGTTTGGGCGGATGGGAGAGCTCGGAAGGGAAGGAGCGCCGTTTGACTTTTCAATGCAAAATTGACAGGAATTGAGATGGGGCGCCATGTTGCGTTTGGAGAGCCACTGATGTGCCTAAACATTGAAACCCCCCACAAGTGACACCATTTTGGAAAGTAGACCCCCTAAGGAACTTATCTAGAGGTGTGGTGAGCACTTTGACCCACCAAGTGCTTCACAGAAGTTTATAATGCAGAGCCGTAAGAATAAAACAAAAAATTTTTCCCACAAAAATTATTTTTTTAGCCCCCAGTTTTGTATTTTCCCGAGGGTAACAGGAGAAAGTGGACCCCAAAAGTTGTTGTCCAATTTGTCCTGAGTGCGCTGATACCCCATATGTGGGCAGGAACCACTGTTTGGGCGCATGGGAGGGTTCGGAAGGGAAGGAGTGCCATTTGAATGCAGACTTAGATGGAATGGTCTGCAGGTGTCACAGTGCGTTTGCAGAGCCCCTAATGTACCTAAACAGTAGAAACCCCCCACAAGTGACACCATTTTGGAAAGTAGACCCCCTAAGGAACTTATCTACATGTGTGGTGAGCACTTTGACCCACCAAGGGCTTCACAGAAGTTTATAATGGAGAGCCGTAAAAATAAAACAAAAATTTTTTCCCACAAAAATTATTTTTTAGCCCCCAGTTTTGTATTTTCCCGAGGGTAACAGGAGAAATTGGACCCCAAAATTTGTTGTCCAATTTGTCCTGAGTGCGCTGATACCCCATATGTGGGGGGGAACCACTGTTTGGGCGCATGGGAGGGCTCGGAAGGGAAGGAGCTCCATTTGGAATGCAGGCTTAGATGGAATGGTCTGCAGGTGTCACATTGCATTTGCAGAGCCCCTAATGTACCGAAACACTAGAAACCCCCCACAAGTGACACCATTTTGGAAACTAGACCCCCTAAGGAACTCATCTAGATGTGTTCTGAGAGGTTTGAACCCCCAAGTGTTTCACTACAGTTTGTAACGCAGAGCCGTGAAAATAAAAAATCCTTTTTTTCCCACAAAAATTATTTTTTAGCCCCCAGTTTTGTATTTTCCCAAGGGTAACAGGAGAAATTGGACCCCAAAAGTTGTTGTCCAATTTGTCCTGAGTACGCTGATACCCCATATGTTGGGGTAAACCCCTGTTTGGGCACACGGGAGAGCTCGGAAGGGAAGAAGCACTGTTTTACTTTTTCAATGCAGAATTGGCTGGAATTGAGATCGGACGCCATGTCGCGTTTGGAGAGCCCCTGATGTGCCTAAACAGTGGAAACCCCCCAATTATAACTGAAACCCTAATCCAAACACACCCCTAACCCTAATCCCAACAGTAACCCTAACCACACCTCTAACCCTGACACACACCTAACCCTAATCCCAACCCTATTCCCAACTGTAAATGTAATCTAAACCCTAACCGTAACTTTAGCCCCAACCCTAACTGTAGCCTTAACCCTAGCCCCAACCCTAACTTTAGCCCCAACCCAAACTGTAGCCCTAACCCTAGCCCTAACCATAGACCTAACCCTAACTTTAGCCCCAACCCTAACTGTAGCCTTAACCCTAGCCCTAACCATAGCCCTAACCCTAACCCTAACCCTAGCCCTAACCCTAGCCCTAACCCTAGCCCTAACCCTAGCCCTAACCCTAACCCTAGCCCTAACCCTAGCCCTAACCCTAGCCCTAGCCCAAACCTTAACCCTAGCCCTAACCCTAGCCCTAGCCCTAACCCTAATGGAAAAATGGAAATAAATACATTTTTTAAAATTTTTCCCTAACTAAGGGGGTGATGAAGGGGGGTTTGATTTACTTTTATAGCGGGTTTTTTAGCGGATTTTTATGATTGGCAGCCGTCACACACTGAAAGACGCTTTTTATTGCAAAAAATATTTTTTGCGTTACCACATTTTGAGAGCTATAATTTTTCCATATTTTGGTTCACAGAGTCATGTGAGGTCTTGTTTTTTGCGGGACGAGTTGACGTTTTTATTGGTAACATTTTCGGGCACGTTACATTTTTTGATCGCTTTTTATTCCGATTTTTGCGAGGCAGAATGACCAAAAACCAGCTATTCATGAATTTCTTTTGGGAGAGGCGTTTATACCGTTCCGCGTTTGGTTAAATTGATAAATCAGTTTTATTCTTCGGGTCAGTACGATTACAGCGACACCTCATTTATATCTTTTTTTATGTTTTGGCGCTTTTATACGATAAAAACTATTTTATAGAAAAAATAATTATTTTTGCATCGCTTTATTCTGAGGACTATAACTTTTTTATTTTTTTGCTGATGATGCTGTATGGCAGCTCGTTTTTTGCGGGACAAGATGACGCTTTCAGCGGAACCATGATTATTTATATCTGTCTTTTTGATCGCGTGTTATTCCACTTTTTGTTCGGCGGTATGATAATAAAGCGTTGTTTTTTGCCTCGTTTTTTTTTTCTTACGGTGTTTACTGAAGGGGTTAACTAGTGGGCCAGTTTTATAGGTCGGGCCGTTACGGACGCGGCGATACTAAATATGTGTACTTTTATTGTTTTTTTTTTTATTTAGATAAAGAAATGTATTTAGGGGAATAATATTTTTTTTTCTTCATTTTTTAGGAATATTTTTTTTAATTTTTTTTACACATTTTGAAAATTTTTTTTTTACTTTTTTACATTGTGAAGCCACCTCCCTCCCTGCAGGACCCGGATCCGCGGCCATCTTGGATCCGGGGCTGGACTGAGCAGGGAGGGAGGTAAGACCCTCGCAGCAACGCGATCACATCGCGTTGCTGCGGGGGGGCTCATGGAAGCCCCACAGGGAGCCCCCTCCCTGCGGGAAGCTTCCCTTTACCGCCGGCACATCGCGATCATCTTTGATCGCGGTGTGCCAGGGGTTAATGTGCCGGGGGCAGTCCGTGACCGCTCCTGGCACATAGTGCCGGATGTCAGCTGCGATAAACAGCTGACACCCGGCCGCGATCGGCCGCGCTCCCCCCGTGAGCGCCGCCGATCGCGCTGGACGTACTATCCCGTCCGTGGTCATGGGGGCCCACCCCACCTCGACGGGATAGTACGTGCCATGTCAGAAAGGGGTTAAATGTTTGGATATAATCTTCCCTTTTTGTCAAAATATGTTTTTTGGTTTTGCTTTTTTGTAGAACAGGAAGATCCTATTACTTACATGTAAGCGGTTCCTGGACTATTGGATTCCTAGGAAGACATTGAAGAATTCAGGTCATATTCCAACTGGGTTGTAAGCAATTAATCAAGCATTCTATCAAATTTTCAAAGCTTTGAATGTAGACAATATGCAATCATCATGTGTCAGAAAGCTGAGAGGCTTTACATTGAGATTGCATTTTTATTACTACAAACTTATCTTTTGTATTTCAGTTAAGAAACGAAAGACCATCCTCGATCCATGCAATTCTCTTTTGGCAGTTGCTTAAATCTGTTATCCTCAAGCCAAATACAGTATGAAATATTTGTTGAACTAACTGGTTCCTTCTGTGCAATACCCTCATATTTTACAACGGTAAGTATGGTAAAAGTTCTTAATACAGATTAGTTGCTACTGTACTGTTGCGAATTTGTGTGCTTATGCATAACCTAGGATGTACATTTCTTACGTATTGCATGGCCTAAACTATGGCTCATGCACTTTGTAGAAGAGCTGAAAAAATACTGCCATTCTTGGCAAAGGAGCACCTTCTAAGTGTTGAATTTGGAGGATATTTTGGACCTTCTATCAAGAATGGATGCCATTAGTAAAACATTGAAGAACATGTGAGGCCTTTACTCTTTAATTTTTGGAAGACACCAAATCAAAGTAAGTAGAACAAATTTAGTATTTCAATTTTTGCATTGTATTTTCTCCATTGGTCTTAGCTGACATTTTTTGTTTTGCTTTGTGTAGGCAAGAAAATTATTTCTCCGGAAGCAAATTCTGGACTCTTGGAATCAATGAAAAACATTTTAAAATTCATGTTATGCTTCAGTTGGATGGTAAGTATTTATTCCACCATTCAATTACATGTGCAAAGCTGTGAATGTAAATTGTATTCAATCATCATTTGTCAGAAAGCTCAGAGGCTCTACATTGAAATTTCATTTTTATTACTACAGGCTAAACTGCTGTGTTTTCGTTAGAGAAACAAGGGACCGTCCACGATACAGGCAATTCCCCTTTTTGGAGTCAATGAAACATGTATCCTCAGGCTGTTTATGGGAAGAAGATCATGTTCAAGTGCTTGGTTGTTCCTATGCAATGCCAACACATTTCACAATGATAAATGCAGTAAAGGTTCTTGTCAAGGAGTTGTTTTACTGCATTGTTGTGAAACTATGTGCATGCACAGAGCTATGAGCAATAACTTTTTGCTCATTGCATGAGACATAGCATAGCTAATGCATGTTATACAAGAACCTTGGAAACCAAGGATCTTCTGCTTTTGTCAAAGTGTCATCTTTTGAATGTTGGATTACAATGTCGCTTTGGACCTTCCATGAAGAAAAGTTTCAATCAGAAGAACCTTCAAGAAGATGTGTGGATTTTATTGAACATTTAAAAAAACAAAAACAAATCAAGGTAAGTAGAACTAATGTAATATTTAAAAGTTTGGATATAATCTTCCCTTTTTGTCAAAATATGTTTTTTGGTTTTGCTTTTTTGTAGAACAGGAAGATCCTATTACTTACCTGGAAGTAAAGATTAAAATAGATAAATCTCCGGGTCCGGATGGCATACACCCACGAGTACTAAGAGAACTAAGTAATGTAATAGATAAACCATTATTTCTTATTTTTAGGGACTCTATAGCGACAGGGTCTGTTCCGCAGGACTGGCGCATAGCAAATGTGGTGCCAATATTCAAAAAGGGCTCTAAAAGTGAACCTGGAAATTATAGGCCAGTAAGTCTAACCTCTATTGTTGGTAAAATATTTGAAGGGTTTCTGAGGGATGTTATTCTGGATTATCTCAATGAGAATAACTGTTTAACTCCATATCAGCATGGGTTTATGAGAAATCGCTCCTGTCAAACCAATCTAATCAGTTTTTATGAAGAGGTAAGCTATAGACTGGACCACGGTGAGTCATTGGACGTGGTATATCTCGATTTTTCCAAGCGTTTGATACCGTGCCGCACAAGAGGTTGGTACACAAAATGAGAATGCTTGGTCTGGGGGAAAATGTGTGTAAATGGGTTAGTAACTGGCTTAGTGATAGAAAGCAGAGGGTGGTTATAAATGGTATAGTCTCTAACTGGGTCGCTGTGACCAGTGGGGTACCGCAGGGGTCAGTATTGGGACCTGTTCTCTTCAACATATTCATTAATGATCTGGTAGAAGGTTTACACAGTAAAATATCGATATTTGCAGATGATACAAAACTATGTAAAGCTGTTAATACAAGAGAAGATAGTATTCTGCTACAGATGGATCTGGAGAAGTTGGAAACTTGGGCTGAAAGGTGGCAGATGAGGTTTAACAATGATAAATGTAAGGTTATACACATGGGAAGAGGGAATCAATATCACCATTACACACTGAACGGGAAACCACTGGGTAAATCTGACAGGGAGAAGGACTTGGGGATCCTAGTTAATGATAAACTTACCTGGAGCAGCCAGTGCCAGGCAGCAGCTGCCAAGGCAAACAGGATCATGGGGTGCATTAAAAGAGGTCTGGATACACATGATGAGAGCATTATACTGCCTCTGTACAAATCCCTAGTTAGACCGCACATGGAGTACTGTGTCCAGTTTTGGGCACCGGTGCTCAGGAAGGATATAATGGAACTAGAGAGAGTACAAAGGAGGGCAACAAAATTAATAAAGGGGATGGGAGAACTACAATACCCAGATAGATTAGCGAAATTAGGATTATTTAGTCTAGAAAAAAGACGACTGAGGGGCGATCTAATAACCATGTATAAGTATATAAGGGGACAATACAAATATCTCGCTGAGGATCTGTTTATACCAAGGAAGGTGACGGGCACAAGGGGGCATTCTTTGCGTCTGGAGGAGAGAAGGTTTTTCCACCAACATAGAAGAGGATTCTTTACTGTTAGGGCAGTGAGAATCTGGAATTGCTTGCCTGAGGAGGTGGTGATGGCGAACTCAGTCGAGGGGTTCAAGAGAGGCTTCCTGGAGCAGAACAATATTGTATCATACAATTATTAGGTTCTGTAGAAGGACGTAGATCTGGGGATTTATTATGATGGAATATAGGCTGAACTGGATGGACAAATGTCTTTTTTCGGCCTTACTAACTATGTTACTATGTTACTATGTTACTATGAAGCGGTTCCTGGGCTATTGGATTCCTAGGAAGACATTGAAGAATTCAGGTCATATTCCAACTGGGTGGTAAGCAATTGATCAAGCATTCTATCAAATTTTCAAAGCTTTGAATGTAGACAATATGCAATCATCATGTGTCAGAAAGCTGAGAGGCTTTATATTGAGATTGCATTTTTATTACTACAAACTAATCTTTTGTGTTTCAGTTAAAGGGCATGTCACCCCCTGCAGCCGTTATAAACTAAAAGAGCCACCTTGTGCAGCAGTAATGCCGCATTCTAACAAGGTGGCTCTTTTAGTTTTGTGTTCAGGTATTACCAAAATAAAGCAGTTTGAAACTTTGCAGAAATACCTGTCTTTGTCCACGGAGGCGGGTCTGAAGCCTCCTCTGTGGAGCGCCCAACTGCCGTCACTCATCTCTTCTGGGGCGATGGTCGCCGCCCCCTCCGCGCTGTTTTCTTTTCAAATCCGGCCACTCACCCAAGTCCCCCCGCTGACACACGCAGTGCGCATGCCCAGGAATCCCAGCCCCGCACTGTGCATAATGCATAACACAGTGCGGGGCAGGGATTACCGAGGTGGGTGGCCGCACTGCCAGCACAGGCGCAGTCTGCAAGCCTGGCTGGGACGTCAGACCGCCAGAGCTTACTGCGCCTGCCCCACAAATATTTACACAGCGCCGGCGCCGGATTTGAAAAGAAAACAGAGCGGAGGGGGCGGCGACCATCGCCCCAGAAGACATGAGTGACGGCAGTTGGGCGCTTCACGGAGGAGGCTTCAGACCCGCCTCCGTGGACAAAGACAGGTATTTCTGCAAAGTTTCAAACTGCTTTATTTTAGTAATACCTGAACACAAAACTAAAAGAGCCACCTTGTTAGAATGCGGCATTACTGCTGCACAAGGTGGCTCTTTTAGTTTATAACGGCTGCCGGGGGGGTGACAGTGGCCCTTTAAGAAATGAAAGACCATCCTCGATCCATGCAATTCTCTTTTGGCAGTTGCTTAAATCTGTTATCCTCAAGCCAAATACGGTACAAAATATTTGTTGAACTAACTGGTTGGTTCTGTGCAATACCCTCACATTTTACAATGATAAGTACGGTAAAAGTTCTTAATACAGATTAGTTACTACTGCATCATTGCGAATTTGTGTGCCTACGCATAACCTAGGATGTACATTTCTTACGTATTTCATGGCTTAAGCTATGGTTCATGCACTTTGTAGAAGAGCTGAAAAAATATTGCCATTCTTGACAAAGGAGCACCTTCTAAGTGTTGAATTTTGAGGATATTTTGGACCTTCTATCATGAATGGATGCCATTAGTAAAACTTTGAAGAACATGTGAGGCCTTTGTTAGGAGTCGAGTTTCCTCTGCTGCACAGGGGGAATCTCGATCCGTGTCTGCTGCGGTCTCCCATTCAGCATCGGCCGCAGTGGGGTCTGCTCAGCGGAGACGTCGCTCCCAGCGTCTCGCTGAGGCTGATTCGGTGCATAGGGTCACTACTGCCTTTTCTGGCTTTCCTATGGTACCCTGCACTGATCTGCGGCGAGCAGGCCTCTCTGGGACTAAGTCCTTATTTACACACACTGAGCATGCCCAGGGCAAGGTCTCCCATTGGTGGTCGAGGGTCACATGTTCGGTCACATGTTCAGGTACTGCAGCGCATCCCATTGGTCCTCCAGGAAGGTCCTGAAAGTGCAAAACTTTGGTAGCAGCTTCCTGTGCTGTAACTATATAAACTGCGCATGACCGCACGGCCATGCGCTAGTATCGTCTTTTGTCATATGCTTTGCGCCAATGTGGTCATGCGTTTGTATGTGTTCAGGGACCCAGATGAAATAAGCCCCTAGAATGCTGGCACCTCCAGCGAGGAGATTGTGTATAAGTTTGTTCAGGGACCCGGCTGAAATAAGCCCCTAGAATGCTGGCTCCTCCGGCGAGGAGATTGTGTACAAGTTTGTTCAGGGACCCGGCTGAAATAAGCCCCTAGAATGCTGGCTCCTCCGGCGAGGAGATTGTGTATGTATGCACGACCACTCACTGCTCACATCTGGGTAGTTGGCCTGTGCCTCTGTGAAAGTTTAACAGGGCACAGAGCCTGTCTCTCACGGTTACTCTGTGAAGCTAACAGAGTTGGTATATACCACCATATTTAGCAGCAGGTACTTTCCTGCACGGTGGATCCTGGGTTGCGAACGCACCAATTCCATTTAATAAACAATATATTTGGTGCGTTCCGCCAACCCTAACAGTATACTAGCGCCAGGATCTGGCTAAGTAATGGTGGATGAACAGCGATTGCAGGGGTACATCCAGCTGCTGGAGTGCCGATTGGCATCTCTTGAGCGTGCAACCTCGGCGGTGGATGTTACCGCAATAGCTGTTCAGGCTGCTAGCGTGGCTGCAGCAGCTTTACCCACTGCCACCTCTGTTCCGACCCTATCTCACCTTCCTTTGCCTGAGAGATACTCTGGGGACAGTAAGTCCTGTAGGGGTTTCGTGAGCCAATGTGGTATACACCTCGAGCTCCTGGCTGCACGTTTCCCTACTGAGCGGGCAAAGGTGGGATTCATAATCTCCGTCTTGTCGGACAGAGCGTTGGAGTGGGCTACTCCGCTGTGGGAGCGCAACGATCATGTGGTTCCTCGGTTTCTGGACTATCTGAAACAGGTCTTTTTAGGACCTCAAGTCACCCATGATACAGCGCTCCAACTGCTGGCTTTGACTCAGGGTTCAACCATGGTCAGCCATTTTGCTGTTCTCTTCCGGACATTAGCATCTGAGTTGGAATGGCCAGATAAAACCCTCATTCCCGTATTTTGGAGGGGGCTGTCTGACCATGTGAAAGATGCTTTGGCCACTAGGGAGATTCCCGCCACACTGGAGGAGCTCATAGCCATATCTACTCGCATAGACCTTCGTTTTCACGAGCGAAGGTTGGAGCGAGCCCAGTGTAGGCAGAGGTTTCGGCTGGCTCCCACCTTCGCCAAACCTTTGGAATCTCCAGTCCAGGCGTCTGAGTCACATGAGGCCTTAGAGGTGACACGAGCGGGATCCAAGTCTCAGTCCGCCCGTGCACATAAGGTCCGTCATGTTTGCCGGCAGTCAGGACATCTTGCCTCCAAGGGTCCTCAGCGGTCGGGGAAACATCAGCTTCTAGTGGCAGTTGGAGGAGGTACAGTAGACACGGCGACGTTTGCCTCAAAGTTGTCCTTCAAGGGGACAATTACCATAGGCCCAGCCACTCTTATGGTCGAGCTATGCGTGGATTCTGGGGCAGAGGGTAATTTTATGTCTTCCTCTTTTGCCCAGCGTCACGCAATACCCTTGGTGATGCTCGCCAAGCCTGTAACCGTTCGAGTGGTAAATGTGTCAACACTACCCTCACTGATTACCCACCAAACCATTCCTTTCACGCTTTCTGTGTCTCCATCACATCAGGAGATAATCTCCCTATTAGTCATTCCTGAGGGAATTGATGAGGTCCTGTTGGGGATACCATGGCTTCGCTACCATTCTCCTCATATTGAGTGGTCCTCTGGGAGAATTTTGGGATGGAGTAAATCCTGCAAGGGTAGATGTCAGAGGGAGTGCGTTCAGGTTGCTATTACACAGGTACCCGCAGATCTTTCCTCTCTCCCCAAGCACTATTGGCCCTATGCAGACGTGTTCTCCAAAAGAGCTGCGGAGACCCTTCCGCCTCACCGCCCCTATGACTGTCCTATTGACCTCTTGCCTGGTGCTGAGCCTCCCCGGGGTCGAGTCTATCCGTTATCTCTCCCGGAGACGGAGGCAATGTCTCAGTACATCTAAGAAAATCTGGCAAGAGGATTCATTAGGAAGTCAGTGTCACCGGCAGGGGCTGGGTTCTTCTTCGTACAGAAGAAGATTGGAGACTTACGTTCATGCATAGACTACAGGGGTCTTAACGCCATCACCGTTAAGAACAAGTACCCATTACCCCTGATATCTGAGCTGTTTGATAGGCTACGGGGAGCGAGGGTATTTACGAAGTTAGATCTGTGGGGTGCTTACAACCTGATTCGCATCCGTGAGGGGGATGAATGGAAGACGGCTTTTAACACCAGGGATGGGCACTATGAATATCTGGTGATGCCCTTTGGGCTCTGTAATGCCCCAGCCGTTTTCCAAGACTTTGTGAACGACATCTTCCGGTATATGCTCACCACCTCGGTCGTAGTCTATCTGGATGATATTCTCATCTTCTCTCCAGATATTGACTCCCATCGGAGAGATGTTCGCAAAGTCTTCGACCTCTTACGGGCAAACTCCCTCTAAGTTGGAGAAGTGTGTGTTTGAGCAGGAGTCCTTGCCTTTCCTTGGTTACATCATCTCTGCCCAGGGTTTGGCTATGGATCCTGCCAAGCTACAGGCTGTAATGGACTGGCAGGAACCCCATTCTCTTAAAGAGGTGCAGCGCTTTATGCGGTTCATTAATTACTATCGCCAGTTAATTCCACACTTCTCAACTTTGGTAGCTCCCTTGGTTGCCCTCACCAAAAAGGGAGCAAATCCCAAGTTGTGGTCAGAGGAGGTCTCCAAAGCCTTTCTCTTGATCAAGTCACACTTCGCTAGCGCTCCCATCCTACATCGCCCCGATGTTGATAAACCATTTATCTTGGAGGTGGATGCCTCATCCGTTGGTGCTGGAGCAGTCCTTTTCCAAAAGGATGCTCAAGGTCGGAAGCATCCTTGCTTCTTCTTCTCCAAGACCTTCACACCAGCGGAGAGGAATTATTCCATCGGGGACAGGGAGTTGCTAGCCATGAAGTTGGCTTTTTCAGAGTGGAGACATCTCTTGGAGGGAGCTCGCTTTCCCTTCCAAGTCTTCACTGACCACAAGAACTTGGTATATCTATAAACGGCCCAGCGGCTGAATTCTCGCCAGGCTAGATGGTCCCTGTTCTTCTCCCGCTTCCATTTTACTCTCCATTTCCTCTCCGGGGAGAAGAACGTTCGTGCTGACACTCTCTCCCGCTCCGTAGTGTCATCGGAGGAGGAGGAGGAGGAGCCTCGGCTTATTGTCCCTTCTGAGAGCCTGAGAACTGTAGCTCTGGTTTCGCTTGAGTCTGTGCCCCCGGGCAAGACTTTCGTACCAGCTAACTTGCGACCGGAGGTTCTCTCTTGGGCTCACTCCTCCAGAGTGGGTGGGCATTTTGGGACCAAGAGGACATCTGAGCTTTTGGCGAGAACATACTGGTGGCCGCATATGGCCCGAGATGTCAGGGACTATATTCAGGCGTGCGTTTCTTGCGCCCAGAATCGGTCTCCTCGGCAACGGCCTGCTGGGTTGCTTTACCCTCTACCGGTGGCAGACAGGCCCTGGGATATGGTCAGGATGGACTTTGTGGTGGGCCTACCCAAGTCGCGTGGCTGCTCCATTATTTGGGTTGTCACCGACCATTTCTCTAAGATGGTGCATTTGGTGCCGCTTCCTCGGTTACCCTCAGCACGGGCCTTGGCGGTGTTGTTCATTAAGCACGTTTTCCGATTGCATGGTATGCCTGATAAGATTGTCAGCGATCGGGGTCCCCAGTTCGCGTCTCGGTTTTGGAGAGAGCTCTGCCGTTTACTCAGCATAGAGTTAAACCTCTCATCTGCATATCATCCCGAGACGAATGGGTTGGTGGAGAGAACCAACCAGACTCTGGTGACATATTTGCGACATTTTGTCTCTGCTAGGCAGGATGACTGGGCATCTTTGCTACCTTGGGCGGAATTTGCCTTGAACAACGCCGTAGCCGATTCCACTGGTCAAACTCCTTTTCTCCTTAATTTCGGCCAGCATCCGCGTGTCCCTGTGCCCATGCCCGTGTCATCCACCGATTCTAGGGTGGCAGACTGGGCGGTGGAGGCACGTGACATCTGGGACCGCACACAGGATGCCATCCGGGCCTTCAAGGAGAGAATGAGGGTTTCGGCTGATACACACCGGCGCCCCGCTCCGGTCTTTGCTCCTGGCGACTTAGTGTGGCTCTCCGCCCGTAACATCAGGCTGCGAGTTGAGTCCACTAAGTTTGCTCCTCGCTACATTGGCCCGTTTAAGGTTCTGGAACAGGTCAACCCTGTGGTCTACCGTTTGGCTATTCCTCCACGTCTTGGTATCACCGATACTTTTCACGTTTCCCTCTTAAAGCCCGTTCATTTGTCCCGGTCTTCTGAGTCATCTGCTGGGACATCGGGTTCATCCACGGATGAGTTTGAGGTGAATGCTATTGTGGGGTGCAAGGTGGTACGTGGCAAGAAATTTTATCTGGTGGACTGGAAGGGTCACGGCCCAGAGGATAGAACCTGGGAGCCTGTGGAGCAAATTCGGGCTCCGCTGCTTATTGCAGCTTTTGAGCGTAGTGAGGCTCAAGGAGGGGGGGCCCTAGGAGGGGGGTAATGTTAGGAGTCGAGTTTCCTCTGCTGCACAGGGGGAATCTCGATCCGTGTCTGCTGCGGTCTCCCATTCAGCATAGGCCGCAGTGGGGTCTGCTCAGCGGAGACATCGCTCCCAGCATCTCGCTGAGGCTGATTCGGTGCATAGGGTCACTACTGCCTTTTCTGGCTTTCCTATGGTACCCTGCACTGATCTGCGGCGAGCAGGCCTCTCTGGGACTAAGTCCTTATTTACACACACTGAGCATGCCCAGGGCAAGGTCTCCCATTGGAGGTCGAGGGTCACATGTTCGGTCACATGTTCAGGTACTGCAGCGCATCCCATTGGTCCTCCAGGAAGGTCCTGAAAGTGCAAAACTTTGGTAGCAGCTTCCTGTGCTGTAACTATATAAACTGCGCATGACCGCATGGCCATGCGCTAGTATCGTCTTTTGTCATATGCTTTGCGCCAATGTGGTCATGTGTTTGTATGTGTTCAGGGACCCGGCTGAAATAAGCCCCTAGAATGCTGGCACCTCCGGCGAGGAGATTGTGTATAAGTGTGTTCAGGGACCCGGCTGAAATAAGCCCCTAGAATGCTGGCTCCTCCGGCGAGGAGATTGTGTATGTATGCATGACCCCTCACTGCTCACATCTGGGTAGTTGGCCTGTGCCTCTGTGAAAGTCTAACAGGGCACAGAGCCTGCCTCTCGCGGTTACTCTGTGAAGCTAACAGAGTTGGTATATACCGCCATATAGAGCCGCCATTATTTAGCAGCAGGTACTTTCCTGCACGGTGGATCCCGGGTTGCGAACGCACCAATTCCATTTAATAGACAATATATTTGGTGCGTTCCGCCAACCCTAACAGCCTTTACTCTTTAATTTTTGGAAGACACCAAATCAAAGTAAGTAGAACAAATTTAGTTTTTCAATTTTTGCATTGTATTTTCTCCATTGGTCTTAGCTGACATTTTTTGTTTTGTGTAGGTAAGAAAATTATTTCTCTGGAACCAAATTCTGGACTTTTGGAATCATTGAATAACATTTTAAAATTCACGTTATGAGTCAGTTGGATGGTAAGTATTTATCCCACCATTCAATTACATGTGCAAAGCTGTGAATGTAAATTATATTCAATCATCATTTGTCAGAAAGCTCAGAGGCTCTACATTGAGATTTCATTTTTATTACTACAAGCTAAACTGCTGTGTTTTCGTTAGAGAAACAAGGGACCGTCCACGATGCAGGCAATTCCCCTTTTTGGAGTCAATGAAACATGTATCCTCAGGCTATTTAAGGGAAAAAGATCATGTTCAAGTGCTTGGTTGTTCCTATGCAATGCCGACACATTTCACAATGATAAATGCATGAAAGGTTCTTGTCAAAGAGTTGTTTTACTGAATTGTTGTGAAACTATGTGCATGCACAGAGCTATGAGCAATAACTTTTTGCTCATTACATGAGACATAGCATAGCTAATGCATGTTAAAGAAGAACCTTGGAAAGGATCTTCTGCTTTTGTCAGAGGGTCACCTTTTCAATGTTGGATTACGACGTCGCTTTGTACCTTCCATCAAGAAAAGTTTCAATCTGAAAGACCTTCAAGACGATGTATGGATTTTATTGAACATTTAAAAAAAACAACAACAAATCAAGGTAAGTAGAACTAATGTAATATTTTAATGTTTGGATATAACCTTCCCTTTTTGTCCAAATATATTTTTTTGTTTTGCTTTTTTTGTAGAACAGGAAGATCCTATTACTTACCTGGAAGCGGTTCCTGGACTATTGGATTCCTAGGAAGACATTGAAGAATTCAGGTCATATTCCAACTGGGTGGTAAGCAATTGATCAAGCATTCTATCAAATTTTCAAAGCTTTGAATGTAGACAATATGCAATCATCATGTGTAAGAAAGCTGAGAGGCTTTACATTGAGATTGCATTTTTATTACTACAAACTAATCTTTGGTATTTCAGTTAAGAAACGAAAGACCATCCTCGATCCATGCAATTCTCTTTTGGCAGTTGCTTAAATCTGTTATCCTCAAGCCAAATACGGTACAAAATATTTGTTGAACTAACTGGTTGCTTCTGTGCAATACCCTCACATTTTACAATGATAAGTGCGATAAAAGTTCTTAATACAGATTAGTTGCTACTGCATTGTTGCGAATTTCTGTGCCTACGCATAACCTAGGATGTACATTTCTTACGTATTGCATGGCTTAAACTATGGCTCATGCACTTTGTAGAAGAGCTGAAAAAATACTGCCATTCTTGACAAAGGAGCACCTTCTAAGTGTTGAATTTTGAGGATATTTTGGACCTTCTATCAAGAATGGATGCCATTAGTAAAACATTGAGGAACATGTGAGGCCTTTACTCTTTATTTTTTGGAAGACACCAAATCAAAGTAAGTAGAACAAATTTAGTATTTCAATTTTTGCATTGTATTTTCTCCATTGGTCTTAGCTGACATTTATTGTTTTGCTTTGTGTAGGCAAGAAAATTATTTTTCTGGAAGCAAATTCTGGACTCTTGGAATCAATGAAAAACATTTTAAAATTCACGTTATGCTTCAGTTGGATGGTATTTATCCCACCATTCAATTACATGTGCAAAGCTGTGAATGTAAATTAGATTCAATCATCATTTGTCAGAAAGCTGAGAGGCTCTACATTGAGATTTAATTTTTATTACTACAAGCTAAACTGCTGTGTTTTCGTTAGAGAAACAAGGGACCGTCCACGATACAGGCAATTCCCCTTTTTGGAGTCAATGAAACATGTATCCTGAGGCTATTTAAGGGAAGAAGATCATGTTCAAGTGCTTGGTTGTTCCTATGCAATGCCCACACATTTCACAATGATAAATGCAGTTAAGGTTCTTGTCAAGGAGTTGTTTAACTGCATTGTTGTGAAACTATGTGCATGCAAAGAGCTATGAGCAATAACTTTTTGCTCATTGCATGAGCCATAGCATAGCTAATGCATGTTATAGAAGAACCTTGTAAAGGATCTTCTGCTTTTGTCAAAGGGTCATCTTTTGAATGTTGGATTACGACGTCGCTTTGGACCTTCCTTCAAGAAAAGTTTTAATCAGAAGAACCTTCAAGAAGATCTGTGGATTTTGTTGAACATTTTTCAAAAAAACAACAAATCAAGGTAAGTAGAACTAATGTAATATTTAAATGTTTGCATATAATCTTCCCTTTGTGTCCAAATATGTTTTTGGTTTTGCTTTCTTGTAGAACAGGAAGATCCTATTACTTACATGGAAGCGGTTCCTGGACTGTAGCATTCCTAGGAAGACATTGAAGAATTCAGGTCATATTCCAACTGGGTGGTAAGCAATTGATCAAGCATTCTACCAAATTTTCAAAGCTTTGAATGTAGACAATATGCAATCATCATTTGTCAGAAAGCTGAGAGGCTTTACATTGAGATTGCATTTTTATTACTACAAACTAATCTTTTATATTTCAGTTAAGAAACGAAAGACCATCCTCAATCCATGCAATTCTCTTTTGGCAGTTGCTTAAATCTGTTATCCTCAAGCCAAATACGGTATGAAATATTTCTTGAACTAACTGGTTGCTTCTGTGCAATACCCTCACATTTTACATTGATAAGTACGGTAAAAGTTCTTAATACAGATTAGTTTCTACTGCATTGTTGCGAATTTGTTTGCCTACGCATAACCTAGGATGTACATTTCTTATGTATTGCATGGCTTAAGCTATTGCCCATGTTCTTTTTCGAAGAGCTGAAAAAATACTGCCATTCTTGTCAAAGGAGCACCTTCTAAGTGTTGAATTTTGAGGATATTTTGGACCTTCTATCAAGAATGGATGCCATTAGTAAAACATTGAAGAACATGTGAGGCCTTTACTCTTTAATTTTTGGAAGACACCAAATCAAAGTAAGTAGAACAAATTTAGTATTTCAATTTTTGCATTGTAATTTCTCCATTGGTCTTAGCTGACATTTTTTGTTTTGCTTTGTGTAGGCTAGAAAATTATTTCTCTGGAAGCAAATTCTGGACTCTTGGAATCAATGAAAAACATTTTAAAATTCACGTTATGCTACAGTTGGATGGTAAGCATTTATTCCACCATTCAATTACATGTGCAAAGCTGTGAATGTAAATTGTATTCAATCATCATTTGTCAGAAAGCTGAGAGGCTCTACATTGAGATTTCATTTTAATTATTACAAGCTAAACTGCTGTGTTTTCGTTAGAAAAACAAGGGACCGTCCACGATAAAGGCAATTTCCCTTTTTGGAGTCAATGAAACATGTATCCTCAGGCTTTTATTGGAAGAAGATCATGTTCAAGTGCTTGGTTGTTCCTATGCAATGCCCACACATTTCACAATGATAAATGCAGTAAAGGTTCTTGTCAAAGAGTTGTCTTACTGCACTGTTGTGAAACTATCTGCATGCACAGAGCTAATAGCAATAACTTTTTGCTCATTGCATGAGCCATGGCACAGCTAATGCATGTTATAGAAGAACCTTGGAAAGGATCTTCTGCTTTTGTCAAAGGGTCATCTTTTGAATGTTGGATTACGACGTCGCTTTGGACCTTCCATCAAGAAAAGTTTAAATCAGAAGAACCTTCAAGAAGATGTGTGGATTTTGTTGAACATTTTTTAAAAAAAACAACAAATCAAGGTAAGTAGAACTAATGTTTGGATATAATCTTCCCTTTTTGTCCAAATATGTTTTTGGTTTTTGCTTTCTTGTAGAACAGGAAGATCCTATTACTTACATGGAAGCGGTTCCTGGACTGTAGAATTCCTAGGAAGACATTGAAAAATTCAGGTCATATTCCAACTGGGTGGTAAGCAATTGATGAAGAATTCTATCAAATTTTCAAAGCTTTGAATGTAGACAATATCCAATCATCATGTGTAAGAAAGCTGAGAGGCTTTACAATGAGATTGCATTTTTATTACTACAAACTAATGTTTTGTATTTCAGTTAAGAAAGGAAAGACCATCCTCGATCCATGCAATCCTCTTTTGGCAGTTGCTTAAATCTGTTATCCTCAAGCCAAATACGGTACGAAATATTTGTTGACCTAACTAGTTGCTTCTGTGCAATACCCTCACATTTTACATTAATAAGTACGGTAAAAGTTCTTAATACAGATTAGTTGCTACTGCATTGTTTTGAATTTGTGTGCCTACGCATAACCTAGGATGCACATTTCTTACATATTGCATGGCTTAAGCTATGGCTCATGCACTTTGTAGAAGAGCTGAAAAAATACTGCCATTCTTGACAAAGGAGCACCTTCTAAGTGTTGAATTTTGAGGATATTTTAGACCTTCTATCAAGAATGGATACCATTAGTAAAACATTGAAGAACATGTGAGGCCTTTACTCTTTAATTTTTGGAAGACACCAAATCAAAGTAAGTAGAACAAATTTAGTATTTCAATTTTTGCATTGTATTTTCTCCATTGGTCTTAGCTGACATTTTTTGTTTTGCTTTGTGTAGGCAAAAAAATTATTTCTCTGTAAGCAAATTCTGGACTCTTGGAATCATTGAAAAACATTTTAAAATTCACTTTATGCTTCAGTTGGATGGTAAGTATTTATCCCACCATTCAATTACATGTGCAAAGCTGTGAATGTAAATTATATTCAATCATCATTTGTCAGAAAGCTGAGAGGCTCTACATTGAGATTTCATTTTTAATAATACAAGCTAAATTGCTGTGTTTTAGTTTTTGTTAGAGAAACAAGGGATCATCCACGATACAGGCAATTCCCCTTTTTGGAGTCAATGAAACATGTATCCTCAGGCTTTTATTGGAAGAAGATCATGTTCAAGTGCTTGGTTGTTCCTATGCAATGCCCAAACATTTCATAATGATAAATGCAGTAAAGGTTCTTGTCAAAGAGTTGTTTTACTGAATTGTTGTGAAACTATCTGCATGCACAGAGCT